>NC_137629.1:7057471-7517471 GCF_963383615.2 Lipophrys pholis | reverse complement strand
TTCTTTGTTTGTTACTTTTTTCAGGCCTGAGACGACAGCGAGAGAGTGAGACAGGAAGAGGACCTCACTTTGAATTCACACCTTTTTAGAAGCACAGTCACAACTTAACTTTCCACACATCTACACAGCTGAGAAACTACAAGGCACCAAAAAGTGATTCCTTTCTGTTATCACCCACCTCTCTCTCTCTCTCTCTCTCTCTCTCTCTCTCTCTCTCTCTCTCTCTCTCTCTCTCTCTCTTAAAAAACCTCAAAGTTCAAATGTAAACGTTATTATGGCAGTACTTTATCAGTCCGGCCCAGTCAAGATGAAATTGGGCCGTTTGTGGCCCCTGAACTAAAATGTGTTTGACACCCCTGCGTTAGAGGTTTTAGAAGAAAGAGTGACTGGATGCAATGAATATGTTTTTTTTAATTATTAGAACAGATTGGCTTTGGATATACAAGCAGATTTTTCACTCAAAGTACAAAACAATTCATACTGTGAGTGACTTGAAGTATGGAGCAGCAGGTAAATGCAGAAGATTTTAAACAGTACAACGTTTTCATACCTAAATCTTTAAGATTGAACTGACGCATTAATCTTCATTTCAAGCGAAGAAAAACAAAAAACTAACAACGATAATTTCCCATTTTCACACTGTGATGACAGTGGTTATTCACAGAGGCCTTTTACCTGCAGCAGCTCAACTCTTTATGTCATTATTGCCTCTGTGTTTTAACTGATCTCATCTCTGTTTTATCTTTCAGTTTTTAGTGCTGCCAAGCACCTTGTGATCCATATCTGGGAAAGGTGCTATATAAATAAAGTTTACTTTACTTACTTTACAATGTCAGTAATATGAAGATATCACAGACAATTAAAGCTCCAAAAGAACCCGTGTTCTCTTGTAATGTGTGATTCAGAGGTTTCGGAGAGAATAGCTTTGGGGGAGAGGTGTTTTATACTATACAGCATGAAGAGAAGTAATAGAATTAAGTGACAGAATTAAACTTTAAAAAGATCTTTGGAGGCCAGTGAAGACTGGAATATATCTGTAGACTGTTGGTTTTGTAGTTAATTGGATTGTAAATGGATTGATAGAGAAAACTAAATATATGCAATGTTGTTTGAAATTCAAGTTTAACAAAAGCTGAAATTTAGATCTTGTTAAAAAAAATACAACAAATTGCATAAATTGCAATTGCACAGGTGAATAAAGTGAACATTTTGATATTTTTAAATGGAAGGAATCCAGATATATTTAAAATCAGAAATAGCAACATTTCTGAAGAAAATCAGGTGTAAACGATCAGATGAAGAAGCTTCAACACATCAGATGACAAGAGAATGTGGCGACATCCTTTAACTCATTTGTTCTTCATCATTCACCAGTTTTACTCAAGTGAGAGTCGCAGCGAGCCGGACTTCACCCAAGCTGACCCCTGGGCAAAAGGTAAGTTATTCTCATAGATTTTTCACCTACCCAGGAGAGAAATCTCCTTTAGGGTGAACACTGGCTTCATCTTGATGTTCAGTATGAATACAGACTGAGAAAGCGGGGCCTCCTTTTGACCTTGTTGATTTTAAGCAGGATGTGTCAGAAACGTTACCACAGGGAAACATTTAGATTCCTTGTCAGCAGCACTTCTGAGGAAGGAGAGATATCTCCTTCCTCTCCTTCCTCTTCTTCAGTGTACCTATGGTACCCTCTCTCTCCCCCTCACTCTCATCCTCCCCATTCCAATCAATATTACTCTCTGATCCACTCATGGAACAACTTCTCCTCATCTCCTCTGATCTTCCTCCGGCGGAGGATGCTGCCATCGTTCAGCTTGTTCAGATTGTTTCATTTAAACTTTAAACACCGCCCCACCAGCTCCAATCGCATCGGAACGTAACCCCATAAAGATTCCCCCTTGCATGAACACTGCTAAAGAAGGTTCCAGGCTGAACCAAGAGGAGGAGCAAGTGGGGGGTGGTACATAGTTTTAGCAGGGTTCAGGATTTAATTTATTATGGAGGTGTTTGGTTTTCAGGTTTATTCACTAATATGGATTTTGTTTCATTAAGTTATAGTTCTGGTTTTGGTTGGGAGGATTTTAACTTAGTTTTAAGACACTAATGTTAACTTTTATCACCTATGGAGTTTTAATGGTTTCACCCAGTTGAGTGAAATGTATTTAAGGCGCCTTTTAACATTCAGGGTTCTGCTGCTGGAGAAGCCACTCCTGAATCCTCCCATGCACTTTTTGTCACTTTGCACTTTTTCTTATGCACTTTTGGAAAATAAAAAACAAAAAAATGTGGACCCCCCAAAAAGTTGACTCCGTCATCATTTATTTACTCATTGCTCAAACCGCTCTCCGGCCAGTCTGAGGCCATATCGGGGATCTGAGGCGAACAGTGAGTGATGATTATTGCCTTTTTGGTGTTTGAGATCTGAATTCTGACTCCTGGTTCTCTCTATGCAGTGTTTATTAATGTCTTTAGATCCATTGAACCAAATGTTTTTCTTTCAGAGGAGGTTTTGGTGACTGGCAGCAGGAGTTAGTGTCTTTGTGTGTGAGGCCGAATGAAAACCTGCAGTGTGTTTTGCTTCCTGCTGCTGTTGAAGCTCCATCAGTGACATTCTTGTGTTAAAGTTCCATTCAGTGGTGAGTTTAAGTGGCAGGCTTATAAAACTTTCATCTGTATCACTTTGGCTAAATATCTTGTGTGTTGTGTCGCATACTGTTGTTTTAAATAGCGAAGCTTTTACTGTATGTGTGCGACGTGCGCGGTGCAGCGTGGGCATATTGTCGATGCGACATTAGAAAATAAACTGAAGATCCCTAAATTCCCACTGAAAGATCGAGCTTCCCCAAAGAACCAGCAGAAACAAATCTCTGGCAGCGCCACTGTTGTAATCGTTATTTTGATCATGGCTTTTTTATGTCATACTGCTCCTCGTCTGGTTTTATTACTAAACACATTGTGGTGTATTGAGACAGAACACCTTATATTCATATGTACTTTAACACATACAATGAATTTAAAAGAGATTTTATATCAGAACGACAATGTTTTATCAACATAGAAAATTCTTCATTCGAAATTGATCAAACATCAAATTTTTAAATAAAAAGAAAGTCGATATAAAAACAAATAAATGCAACAAAAGAAAACCGGTTTGAATAATTGTGTTTTCTTTGACTGAAGCAGATAAACAAGATGTGTAAAGAAACTTTAGATTGATTTGTTTAAAATGAACTGATACATACAAGGGAAATTTAAATGGTAAAACTTTGAAGAGATAAAAATATGCAGGATACCTTCAACACGCTGTCACAAACAAGAAAAAAACAATGAATAAAAAAACACACTAGTCCAGAACAATAGAGAATATTTTCAAAACTTCATGGTGGATTACATTTTCTGAAGAAATTATATCATAATCTGCATAATGAGAGTAAAATGAGCAGAAAATATTTATATTTTCAATAAACTAACTGAAGTGCAGCTGCTGTTACTTTTTATACATTTTAATTGATCACAATGCATCAAAATATCAGTTGCTTTTCCTGGACTTTTATTTTCTTTGGTTAATAGCAGGCAATCATTTCATTTTACTGTATATTCATGTAATAATGAAGTTCAACATCATTTCTGTTAGAGGACATTTCATCTGTTTAAAATATATATATTTTGTAAAATCTACAATCATAAAGTTGGCATATTAATTTAAACTGTGGCCTTGTTTAGTTGCAATTTTCATTGAATATAAAAAGTACATAACGTGGCATAAACTGTACTTGAGTATAACACAAGTAACCAAAATTACTACTTGATTACAATAATGCAAATACAGTCCACATGATCTGTTACTTGCACCCTGGTAACTATATTTGCAATCAGGTTTTGTACAAAAGGAAAATCACATCACCGTCATTTATCAGATTGAGATTAAATGATTTAGTGGTGAAAACGACGTGAGTGTAGATCGTCTCTTTCTGAGCCGAGTTTGTGTTTCCTCTTTCTGCTTTGGGGACTTTTCTCCTGCTGAAGGTTGGTGCAGAATAGGTCAATGAAGCTTCTTCTCTCTGAGGAAATAGAAGAAAATGTACAAATGTTACAACTTTATTTACATGAAAATAACTGAAATTAGATTTCCAGTTATTTCATCCTGAGACTTTACCTGCTGATCACTGCTGACCGGTTCAGCATCTGTTTCAACAGAGACATTTAGTGTAATATGTGATTAGTTAATTCAACACTGCACTGAGATTTAGCATTATATTCATGAAACTTGTATTACCACAGTTACAATCCTTCTTCTTCTTGGTCCAGATGAGATAAACTGAAACAGTCACACTCGCAGCCAAAGCAACACAGACAACACAAAGAGCTATTTCTGTTTTATTCAAAGCTCTCGTGTTGGGATCTGAGAAAATAAAACATTCAATGATCATGATTATTTATTTTTTGAAATTTAAAAACCATTTTCCTAGTAAACTAGTCTGAACTGACCTTTAATGTCCAGTGTTGATCCATTTCCAAACATGATCTCTCCACATGCAGCCACAGCACAGTAATAAGTAGCAGCATCAGAGACACTGACCTTCTTAGAGAAGTTATAGAAACATTTCTGTGAAGCGTTTCCACACTCTGCACCGTCTCCAGCAGTATAAATGAAACTGGGGTGAGATTGATCTGATCCGGCTCTGAACCAGTAAACTCTGGAATGTTCTGGACATGTTTTCTTCTCAGAGTCAGAGAGAACCGAACACTGCAGAGACACCGACTCTCCTGGATGGACCCACTCAGACGGAGGAGCTTGACTGATGCCAGAGGAGACAGACTGGGGTCCTGGGAAGTACCAAATAAAAAGTATGAAACCAGTTGAAGAAAATATATAAATTAATAAATAAATAAGTTGGTAAGTATATCCCTTAGTCAATATGGAAGTAAGAAGATATTTGTAAAAAAATAACTATTTATATGGAATTATGGAGTTAAGTGTGTAATTAAAGAATTCAAATTCATGTGAATAAATATGAAAGCCTGCATGTAAAATGAGTTCACTTTACCTTTAACTTTTAGAAACACTCCACTCAATAATATCATGTTAGTCCAGTCGGTTTGTACACAGTAGTAAAGTCCCGTGTCGATCATCTGAGTTTGATTAATGTGCAGAATAAATGTTCCAGGTCCTTGTTGGGTTGTGAAATGAGGAGTTTGAGTAACTTCTTCATAATCAATGCCCAAAGTTCCTCCCAAGACTTCAAACTGTTGTCCAGAAATGATTCTGATCCAATACAGCCTCACACCGTTCTTGTTTAACTCTCGAGGACACGTCAGAGTCACATTTTGTTGAGCAGCAACAGACTTTATCTCAACCTTCTCATCACCTGTACAGCCTGAAAGAAACAAGCAAAATCAGCCAGTGAATAAAAGAAACAGAATTTTAAATGTACCATCATCATTCAGTGTATATTTACAGAATCTGACACTTCATCAAATACTTACTCGCGACTCTGATCATCAACAGGAAACAAACTAGGAGCAACATTTTCTGAGGAGTCCACCACTGACTGTTACAATCAGAGCGTCTCCACTTTATTTGAAATCTCATAAAGTGGGAGGGTCAGACATCACGACCATCTGATTGGCTTCTCATCACACTGAAGGATGTGATGAGAAACACGTCCAGGAAATACGTTGTAATACCAACCATGCACCTGAAACACATGAAACAACATCAACAGCAGGCTGTATGGTTGTATCTGTGTAAAGCTCACATGGTAAACACAAAGAGACCAACCGAAGAAGAACAGAACCTTTTTATACTGTTTGAAACCAAAACTCAGGATTTTTGAATTTCACGTACATGACCTCTTCTTCTCTTCTGTCAAAGCTTCATCTTTGTACAAAATGTGTACAAAATGTGTAGAGTACTGTAATTAAAGGAGTGTTTCTGTTCCTTGAGGTGTAAATAAGACAAATGAGTCTGGACCTGAGGAGCAGAAGGTCAAAAGGCTCCATATGGCTGAGAGATAGAAGTGAATCAGCAGAGAGAGGGAAGAGACAAGCGTCAGTAGTTGCTGGGCCTTCGTCACCTGCTGGGAAATGTTTGTATTGAAGGTGAGGTCAGCTGACATGTGGACAACAATGAATTTAGACCTTTGCACCCTCTTTCCTTCATGATTCTCAGTGTGATTCCATCTTCACAGTCGAGTCTCATTTCCGTGGTGTTCATGTCCTTGTTGGGTGAGAGCATCATCTTGTCCAATGCTCTTTCTTTTCTACTTCCTGTTTCAAAGTTGCCTGATATCAGTCCTATTACAGGGATGTCATCAGCAAATGAGACAACTTGATTTAAAACACTTTCATGTCCTCTCTGAATGCCATTACCTCACTAGAAGTCACCAATATGTCAGACCAGTAAATCCATGATGTTTTACTTTCCTTGGACCTCGGAAACTCGCTGCTTCCCTGGATACAACTCATTAAATGTACTGATGAATGTGTGAATCAATAGAAAAGTGTGTTGATTTGTTTCTCCTGCTGGCCATGTGTTCTTGTGAGTGTTAATAATGTTGCTTTTGCCTGAATCACAAAAAGACAAAAGTCCAGCTTTGTTGTGGTTTTGCTTTATGAGAGCAGGAGGGCAGCTTTTCTTCCTCACTCGCTCTCTGGGTGAATTTCAGGAAGTAGATGTGCACCGTTATTTTTTTATTGTTTTTTTTAAAGACACTTGTGTGTAATAAATGTACTACTTTCACTTTTCATTTTGATGAACTGATTTCAAAACGTCAGAAGAGCAGAAGTAAATCTACTTGAGAGGAAGACCACATATACAAACCTGCTTACTTTTATATTGGTTTTGTTTTAAATCTCATTTTCCTGCTGTTTGTTGTTTAATAGGTTGCTCCTGACAGATGAGAGGAGGGGTTTCTATCCTTACCCTGATCTGCAAAAAAGCTTTAGTTAGATAAACACAGAATAGAAAATGGAGATATAGAAGGATGGAAATTGTATGATTTTGTCATTTCTGCTCTTTATTCTTGCATTAAAAACCTTCCTTGCACTTGAAATTCATCAATACAAAAGTTCTGTGTAAACTCTTAGCATTAGTATTCCTCCATCTGTTCGCATGTTGAAGTGTCCTTGAGCAAGACACTGAACCTCAAATTGCCCCCAATGGATGGACTGTGTGCCTTGCATGGCAGTTGGTGAGTGAATGTGTGTGAATGGATGAATGTGACTAATGTTGGCTATTAAATCAGTGATATATAGATTGAAGTGAATTCCATTGACCATTGTACCATTTGATTCTAGTTTATTGGTTCAAGCTGCCTGGTGGAGTCGTGGTTAGTGCTCTCGCCTCACAGCAAGAACATCATGCTTTGAATTTGGCCCATTGCTTCTGTACAGAGTTTGCATGTTCTCCATTTCTCCATTTTCTCTGAAAGTCCAAAAACAGACATGAGAGGTTAATTGATGATCCTAAATTCTCCCTTTGTGTGAACATGAGTTGGTTTTTATTTCTTTGCTCTGTGATGGAGTGCTGACCCGTCCAGTGTGCACCCTGCCTTCACCCTCAGGTAGTTGGAGTTGATTCCAGTGCCCAGCAGCCCTGAACAGGATAAAGAGGTCAATCAGATCAATGGATCATTTATTATTAGTGTCAACAAGCTGTTATTCCATTTCTGTCAGTTGTTTCAGTGGGGACTTATTCATCATTTTGCAAACATTTCAAAGTCCTGTTGTTCACAGAGACGATCACTAAGATCAGGAGAGACACTAAAAGCACAGCGCCTTCCCTATTTCAACGGATTTAAGTGTGTTGTTTAGCCTCTTGTTGACTTATTACTACTCCAGTGAACCGTTCTGAAATCACCATTAATCATAACAATAGTAGTTCATTTGTTAAATACTAGTGTGTAAAAAAGGATGTGCATGAAAACTTCCTGAAACTTGTAAAGGCAGGAGCAGGCAGGGAGGAAAGGCCTCTGCATCGAGGGCCTTGTTTAAAACACAACAAAGTTGGACTTTTTTCTTGCTGGGCTCTAATATTGTTGACACACAGAAAACATTTGTAACGTGTGGAGAAAAGTACAGATTCAGAATAATCCGTTGGTACTTTCATCCATCTTCCACACCACTTTATTCAGGTGGAGGTCACAGACCATCTGAGTTGGAACCAAGTTTACTGAGAAGCAGAGTTCCAGTTGATCATAAATATACAATTCAGAAATCAGTCAAACTTCCTTTATATGACTTTTATTTTCTGGATAACTGATATGCAATGTCACTTCTTGAGAGCTTCAGGTTCCTGATAATTTATCAATCACAAAACCAGATTTAACTTTGTTGTCTCAAGGAACCGATTTATGAAAACACCACAGTTTTTTGTTATCAGAATGATGAAACACAAACATGAGATACATTAAAAAATATATATAATAAAAACAACCAACCACACATGTTTTATTAATAAGATATTTCCTATCTGGAAGCTGCTGCTCTGTTTGGACCCACAGGAAGTAGTTACTTGTGAATTTTGAGACCACATTTCAAACTGCTGGATTCTGGTGTAGTTTTGCATCCCTTTGTTTTCAGCCATGACAACCCAGTGGGCGGTGGCATCCAGGCGCTCATCAGGGACTGGAATAGGTGTTGTGAGTCCTCTTCTTCTCCGGTCATGTCAATCTGCAGCAAGCTGCTCACCCATTGGGATGGTTTTCAACTTGGATGTGAGAAGATCTACCAGTGGCTGGATGTTGTGCAGTGGATCTGGATTATCCTGTGTGTGATTAAGCTGCAGGGTTTTCCTGATGGTTGACCATCTATTCAAATTCATGGGGTCAGCTACTTTGGACACTTGGCTGGCTTTATGTCTACACATGCAGGTCGTTGGTAATCCACACAGTCATATGGAGACCACAGTACACACACCTTCATTCTCATCTTCATTCATCACCCACTGGTCCTTCTGCCTGGAAAACAAAATGAAGACACACAATGTTTGAATGGACCATGTGTTTCTCTCCATCTCCAGTCATTCTCGTTCCCACTCAGTTTGTTTGGGGTCACGGTGGCAGTCAAGAAGAAAAGAAGTTCAGATATCTCAGTCACCCACAACTTCCTCCTGCTCTACTGGGGAACCTAAACCACTGTCAGACTAAACCACAGATATAATCCCTCTATTCTTCTCTATATCCACTAATTATACATTCACTTGCTTGCTCATACACAAATGTGCAGCAAATGAAAAACACATTAGTACACAAACAATATCACAAAACATTTAAACGTCTCGTATGTTTTTCTGTTTAGTTAATTCTATTTAACCAACTAAATGCTGTACCCAGGTCAACACCTGATTTGTAGATGTAACATAGCAAAACCTCACAACTTAACCAACTTGTGTTGGAATAAATCCATTTTAATGACTCCGCCTGTTCCTCCTGCTGCCCTGTGGACAATACAGACACTTTACAACCTGAACAAACAGCTTCAACCTCAATCCTCTTATAACAAATGAATAAGATGAGTTCAATGAGGACTTGAGGTCTAACGTTGTGCAGCAGCTCCTCCATGTGCTCTCTGATGAAGAGGTCGACCATCGTGTTCCTCTCACTTGTCTTCATCACATCCTTCAGTGTGAAGACGAACCAATCAGATGGTCGTGGAGTCTGACCCTCCCTCTTTATGAGATGACAAAAGAAGTGGAGACGCTCTGATTGAAACAGTCAGTGGAGGATTTCTCAGAAAATGTTTGTCACATTTAGTTTTCTGTTGATGATCGCAGCGGGCTGTAAGTATTTCTACACACTTCTGATTCAGCGTATGTACATACATTAAATGAAGGAATGTTTCCGTTTGTGTATTTAATGATTGAATTTGCTTGTTTCTTTCAGGCTCCCTGAATGATCAGAACTTTAACATAACGTCTGTTAATGTCAAACAAAGTGTGACCTTTACGTGTCCTCGTGAGTCTGAGACCCGAGAGATGCTGTATTGGATCAGAATCATTTCTGATCACCAGCCTGAATTCTTGGGAGGAACATTTGGCTTTAATTCTACTGAAATTAATGAGACTCCTCATTTTACCACCAAACAAGGACCTGGAACTTTTATTCTGCACATTAAACAAACTCAGATGATCGACACTGGACTTTACTACTGCATAGGAACCGACTGGACATTAACATTTTTGAGAGGAATATTTCTCAGAGTTAAAGGTAAAGTAATCTCTGTTTCTATGTCTGTTCATAAATGTTACACAATTTATTTTTCATTTACTTTAGATATGATGTTTGATCACTTCTCTTTTCTCTCCATCTTCAGTTACTGGTTTATTAATTCATTTACTTACTTACATTGTACTTATTTAATTGCTTATTACAGACTTACTTATCAACTTATTCACACAATTGTTCTCAAAATCTCTCTCTTCATGTGGGACATCAAAGTTCAGACTTGACATACGAGTTAACCTTGTGTAAGATATAGAATCTGTCTTTTGGAATAACATTGCAAGAACAGATTCCCAAATCTTTAGTGATATAAGAGAGAAGAAGCTGTCAGTTCCTGCTGTTAAAACCTGCGGTTGACTTCGGATCAACATCTCAGCTTGGACCCAAACTTTCTCTCTTATTACTGAAACACTTCAGAGAAATGTGTTTACTGGAAACATTGAAGGTGAGAAATAAGTTGTGCAGTTGAAAAGTTAAAACGCCGCTTCACAGACGTGTGGCTGCTGGGAAGGGGGAGTGGCCAGCGAGTTCGACAGCTTCTCCTCGGAGTATGAACTGTCCTGGCGAAAATTCATTTTTTTCGGCAGCTGGGTGACGTCACTGCCTGACTTTTCTTCTTGTTCTTATGGGTTCTAAATGGAAGTATGAAGAGGCCTTGACTCCAGTTTGCTGGAAAGAGTATTTACAGTAGCAAGTTTAGAGAATAATCTGTTTAATCTCAAATCAGATCATCTCTTGCTGATAGGGATTTTTTTTTTCTTACTTTTTTACTCACTTATGTCTCAGAACTGGTCTTGTAGTTTTCTTTTGTGTCCTCCAGGACCCCAGTCTGTCTTCTCTGGCATCAGTCAAGCTCCTCCGTCTGAGTGGGTCCATCCAGGAGAGTCGGTGTCTCTGCAGTGTTCGGTTCTCTCTGACTCTGAGAAGAAAACATGTCCAGAACATTCCAGAGTTTACTGGTTCAGAGCCGGATCAGATCAATCTCACCCCAGTTTCATTTATACTGCTGGAGACGGTGCAGAGTGTGGAAACGCTTCACAGAAATGTTTCTATAACTTCTCTAAGAAGGTCAGTGTCTCTGATGCTGCTACTTATTACTGTGCTGTGGCTGCATGTGGAGAGATCATGTTTGGAAATGGAGCAAAACTGGACATTAAAGGTCAGTTCAGACTAGTTTACTTGGAAAATGGTTTCTAATGTAAAAAATAAATGATCATTATCATAGAATGTTTTATTTTCCCAGATCAAGCTTTGAAGAAAACACAAATAGCTCTTTGTGTTGTCTGTGTTGCTTTGGCTGCGAGTGTGACTGTTTCAGTTTATCTCATCTGGACCAAGAAGAAGAAGGATTGTAACTGTGGTAATACAAGTTTCATGAATATCAGTCTGTCTAACACTTAGTGATGTTTTAAATTCATTTAAAACTACTTATTTTGAAAACATCTTCTTTGAAAACAGATGCTGAACCGGTCAGCAGTGATCAGCAGGTAAAGTCTCAGGATGAAATAACTGGAAATCTAATTTCAGTTATTTTCATGTAAATAAAGTTGTAACATTTGTACATTTTCTTCTATTTCCTCAGAGAGAAGAAGCTTCATTGACCTATTCTGCACCAACCTTCAGCAGGAGAAAAGTCCCCAAAGCAGAAAGAGGAAACACAAACTCGGCTCAGAAAGAGACGATCTACACTGACGTGCGTTTTCACCACTAAATCATTTAATCTCAATCTGATAAATGACGGTGATGTGATTTTCCTTTTGTACAAAACCTGATTGCAAATATAGTTACCAGGGTGCAAGTAACAGATCATGTGGACTGTATTTGCATTTTTGTTATCAAGTAGTAATTTGGATTACTTGTGTTATACTCAAGTACAGTTTATACCATGTTATGTACTTTTTGTATTCAATGAAAATTGCAACTAAACAAGGTTACAGTTTAAATTAATATGCCAACTTTATGATTGTAGATTTTACAAAATATATATATTTTAAACAGATGAAATGTCCTCTAACAGACATTATGTTGAACTTCATTATTACATGAATATACAGTAAAATGAAATGATTGCCTGCTATTAACCAAAGAAAATAAAAGTCCAGGAAAAGCAACTGATATTTTGATGCATTGTGATCAATTAAAATGTATAAAAAGTAACAGCAGCTGCACTTCAGTTAGTTTATTGAAAATTTAAATATTTTCTGCTCATTTTACTCTCATTATGCAGTTTATAATGTAATTTCTTCAGAAAATGTAATCCACCATGACGTTTTGAAAATATTCTCTATTGTTCTGGACTAGTGTGTTTTTTATTCATTGTTTTTTTCTTGTTTGTGACAGCATGTTGAAGGTATCCTGCATATTTTTATCTCTTCAAAGTTTTACCATTTAAATTTCCCTTATATGTATCAGTTCAATTTAAACAAATCAAACTAAAGTTTCTTTACACATCTTGTTTATCTGCTTCAGTCAAAGAAAACACAATTATTCAAACCGGTTTTCTTTTGTTGCATTTATTTGTTTTTATATCAACTTTCTTTTTATTTAAAAATTTGATGTTTGATCAATTTCGAATGAAGAATTTTCTATGTTGATAAAACATTATCGTTCTGATATAAAATCTCTTTTAAATTCATTGTATGTGTTAAAGTAGATTTGAATATAAGGTGTTCTGTCTCAATACACCACAATGTGATTAGTGATGAAACCAGACGAGGAGCAGTATGACATAAAAAAGCCATGATCAAAATAACGATTACAACAGTGGCGCTGCCAGAGATTTGTTTCTGCTGGTTCTTTGGGGAAGCTCGATATTTCAGTGGGAATTTAGGGATCTTCAGTTTATTTTCTACTGTCGCATCGACAATATGCGCACGCTGCACCGCGCACGTCGCACACATACAATAAAAGCTCCGCTATTTAATGCAATAGTATGCGACACAACACACAAGATATTTAGCCAAAGTGATACAGATGACAGTTTTATAAGCCTGCCACTTAAACTCACCACTGAATGGAACTTTAACACAAGAATGTCACTGATGGAGCTTCAACAGCAGCAGGAAGCAAAACACACTGCAGGTTTTCATTCGGCCTCACACACAAAGACACTAACTCCTGCTGCCAGTCACCAAAACCTCCACTGAAAGAAAAACATTTAGTTCAATGGATCTAAAGACATTAATAAACACTGCATAGAGAGAACCAGGAGTCAGAATTCAGATCTCAAACACCAAAAAGGCAATAATCATCACTCACTGTTCGCCTCAGATCCGCGATATGGCCTCAGACTGGCTGGAGAGCGGTTTGAGCAATGAGTAAATAAATGATGACGGAGTCAACTTTTTGGGGGGTCCACATTTTTTTGTTTTTTATTTTCCAAAAGTGCATAAGAAAAAGTGCAAAGTGACAAAAAGTGCATGGGAGGATTCAGGAGTGGCTTCTCCAGCAGCAGAACCCTGAATGTTGAAAGGCGCCCGAGGTATAATGAAGAAAGGGCAGTTTTAGAAGCTGAATTGAGAAAGGGAGGAGTTCACCAGTTTTCAATTAATAGCGTTGTCCACTGTCCAGAACATCTGATCACAATCCGCATACAAACGGGGTTAATTAATATGATATACAGTAGGTATTATCTTTTGTTTGGACCTGCTTTCAGCCGGACGTCAGTTCCGGACAGAGAAGGAAGGAAATTCTGTGACTTCACAAAGGAGGACAAAAAATCGCAAATGACATGAAAACTGAGGAGTGTGGAGCAGAATGGCAAGGAGCAGATGACAGCTTGTTCATTAAATGTAAATCAGCTGGACAAAGAGACAAAGCCCTAAAACTACAAACGATCTGCAAGAAAGAAGTAGTGGAAAGAAAAGCAGTTGGGGTAGAGAGAGGAGCCAAGGGAGTGATATATGGAATACCTTTGGGAGAAAATTAAATTTGGGTGAACTAAAAAAAAAGATCAAAGGACGAACGGTGAAAGATATAGTTGGTCTTAAATTCAATTCAATTCAATTCAATTTTATTTGTAAAGCGCTAAATCACATCAACAAACATCTCAAAGCGCTCTTACAATGATAGAGTACAACAGAACCCAACTAAACCTTTCCAAAGCAAGCAGGTGTAACAAGCAATAGTGGCCAGGAAAAACTCCCTCGCATGGAGAGACGTTCATAAGAACTCCCTCTTCAGGAAGAAACCGTGGGGCGGACCCTAGACTCTGGAAGGGCGGCCATCCGCCTTGACCGGTTGGGGGGAGAAGTACATGGGATAGGACAGGGAGAGAGAGGAATAGAAGAGGGAGAGAGAGAGTGGCAGACAGGCCAGATAAGTACAAATACTAAGAAAAGTCTATGATGAGCGTTGGTCTGATGATGAACCAATCTCAGTCTGGAGTTTAAGGGCCGTGCCGTTGCGGTGGGGTCCCGGTGCTGTGGTGGGGTCGGGTAGTAGGACAGTCGTAACTCCACTCTGTGAGTCTTGGGTCTGATCCCCTGGATCCTGCTCCCCTCCTGTCAGGGAGAAAAAAGACGGCGGCAGTATCTGGTGGCTACAGTAATGTTGTTACACAGAGAGAAAGAAAGGAAGACAAGAAACAGAAGCTCCAAATGTAGAGTTACTCCCTTTTAACGGGAGAGAGAAAATCCCCTCAGCAGTCTAGGCCTGGAGCAGCTCAACTTAGTGGTCCTATTTTATTCCTAATGATAAGCTTTATCAAAGAGGAAGGTTTTTAGTCTACTCTTAAATGAGACATATCATGCTTTTAAATCCTTCCTTTTTACATATAAATCATACAGTTGTGGTCTATATAAAGCAGAACTGCAATGCTTGGGTCTGAATTCCTCATTATTAGAGCTCCACAGGCCCCTTTTCAACCCCTTTTCTGATGTGCTTCTGAGAGCAACTCGTTTTGGGGCGGTCTCTTCAAATGCAAATGAGACTCTTCATACCCCGCCTCCTCTCCAGGTTGCAGAGGTGACACTCGGTTCAACGCCACCCTGTTCGGCCATCTTTGTAGTTTGATAGAACAGATACAATTATCTAGCGGCGCAGAAACTTTATATTCACACATTATTTACAAAATGTCAACAACGGAAGATTTGTCCATCCAGCCATACATGTTGGAGCCAGAGTCGGACCCGGCGGAGCGAGATGAAAATGACGATGATGCACCTGCAGAACAACGTCTTCATATGGATGTAACGCAATGGTGTGTTACTATATTTACACTAACTTCTCCATCCATGCCCACTACTACAATACTGCCTGTATTACAACGACTATTTAACACAGAAGTTACATTATAATCTAAAACGAGCACACAGCGCTAACATATGAAGACGGTGCAACTGCTAATGCTAACAAAACAATGACAGGGACGTCTTATCATCACACTTTTTAGCGTTATATACAGCTTACCGAAGTGCTCTGTTCGTCGTCTCCATAGATAGAAGGAACTGACCGCTCAATCAGACGAAGTCTTTCGGCAAATCCTTCTTTATACTGGCGGAGGTTGCTGAAGCAGTCGTCCTTGAAGTGCTTCGCGCACACAAAAATGACCTTACCCACAGATGTGGGTACATTTCTGTGAAAAATAAAACTCAACCAGGCACTTCGAAAAGGTTCTGATGCTGGGAGACGGTGTAACGAAGCTTGTGGGTTACTACATCCAACAACCGAACATTTCGACTTATCCTCTCGTAACTTCGGTTGGACGACAAAATCGCAGTGAGAAACAAAAATGGCGGATTGCTCGAAGTGTCGATGTCCTAATTTGGCAGTTCCGCTGCAAATACTGTGACGTCATTGTTCAAAAAACGGAATAGAGAATAGAAAAATCGAAACAGATTGCAAAATATGACCAAAACAGAATATAAAGATATCAACGGAGCACCTGAAGAGACTACTTTGAACTTTTCTGTACTTCTAAACACTCTAAATATACAACAAAATGCATTTAAGGGCTAAAAAAGTGGATTTAGCATGATATGTCCCCTTTAAATAAACTAATGGTGTCGGCCCTTCGGACCGAGGCTGGTAGTTGATTCCAGAGTAAAGGAGCCATATGACTAAAACTCCTGCCTCCTGTTTTACTTTTATGGACTTTAGGGATTACCAACAGTCCTGCATTCTCAGAGCGAAGGGCTCGTGGAGGGTGATACACTTCTAGAAGTTTCTCGATGTAGGACGGAGCCTTCTGATGAAGAGTTTTATATGTGATCAGAAGGATCTTGAATTCTATTCTAGAATTAATTGGAAGCCAGTGTAAGGATGCTAAGACTGGGGAGATGTGCTCTCTTCTTCCAGTTCTGGTTAGTAAACGTGCAGCAGCGTTCTGCACTAGCTGTAAGATCCTAACAGAGGAGTTTGGACAGCCTGACATTAGGGAGTGACAATAATCTAATCTTGAAGTCACAAAGGCATGAATAATTTTTTCTGCATCTTTTGAAGGACAAGAAGTTTCTAATTTTTGCAATATTCCTTAGATGGAAGAAGGCTTTCCTGGAGACATGTTTAACATGGGAAATAAAGGACAGATGCTGATCAAAAATAACACCCAGGTTCCTAATATCACTGTTAGAGGTTAAGGTAATATTATCTAAGGTAATCAGACTATCTGAAAAGTTATCCCTGAGCTTTTTAGGACCTACGATTATAACCTCAGTCTTGGATGTGTTGAGCATTAAGAAGTTGATAGACATCCAGGACTTAACGTCCCTGAGGCAGGACTCTAATTTAACAAGTTGGTCGGCTTGATTGGCTTTAATTGATAAATATAGCTGAGAGTATCATCTGCATAACAATGAAAGTTAATGTTGTGTTTCCTAATAATATTTCCGAGTGGTAACATATAGAGATTAAACAAAATCGGTCCGAGGACGGAGCCTTGTGGTACTCCACACAGGACCCGTTCATGCATTGAAGATTTGTTATTTACATGAACAAATTGAAACCGGTCAGATAAATATGATTTAAACCAGTTTAAGGCTAAGTTTTTAATGCCGACGGCATTTTCTAATCTCCTTAAAAGTATATTATGATCGACAGTATCAAATGCGGCACTAAGGTCCAGAAGAACTAAAACAGATAGAAGACCTCTATCTGAGGCCATTAGAAGGTCATTAGTAAATTTTAGCAGTGCAGTCTCTGTACTGTGAGTCATTCTGAAGCCGGACTGAAAGTCCTCTAACAGATTATTCTCATGCAGGTAATCCTGGAGTTGTTTAGCGACTACTTTCTCCAGAAACTTTGACAGGAAAGGAAGGTTGGAGATAGGCCTGTAGTTTGAGAGAAGGCTTGTGTCTAAGTTTGGCTTTTTAATGAGAGGTTTAATAACTGCTAGTTTAAAGGATTGTGGCACATAGCCTATTGTTAGAGACTGGTTAATAATTGCGAGTATATAATTATTGATTAGTGGCAGTGCCTCTTTCAGAATTCTAGTAGGAATTGGGTCCAACAGGCTAGTAGTTGGTTTAGCAGAAGAAATAAGGGAGTTTAGTTGGACTAGTTGTATTTGCTGAAAGCATTCCAGATGACTGTTAGGTTTAACCAGTTCCTCTGTTATGGGGCTAACGGACAGTAGGGTTTGATGGATGTTATCCCTAAGCGTTGTAATTTTATTTTGAAAGAACTTCATGAAGTCCTCACTACATATATTGATAGGAATGGTGGGCTCGACGCTATTTTGGTTCTTGGTCAGTTTGGCTACAGTACTGAAAAGAAACCGAGGATTGTTTTTGTTTTCCTCTATTAAGGATGAGTAGTAATTAGTTCTACTTCTACTCAGAGCTTTCTTATAAGTTTTGAAGCTATCCTTCCAGGCTATATAATCTATGTCTGTTTTTGTTGAACGCCAAGTTCTTTCTAATCTACGGGAGCGTTGTTTAAGCTTGCGGGTTGATGAGTTAAACCATGGGGATGACTTTTCCTGTTTTTTCAGTTTCATTTTTTGAGGAGCTATGTCGTCTAGCATTGTTTTTAGCATATCTGTCAGACTGTTTGTTAGGTATTCAATATCTGAGCTAGCAACAGTATACGGGTCAGGAAGATTCACTACTGATTCTATAGCAGAGGGAATTCTTTCCTTGAATTTAGTTACTATGTTATCAGAGAGAGACCTGGTTAACACGGCTTTAGCCAGAGGTTTATAACTATTTAGAACAAAGTCAAAGGTTATTAAGAAGTGATCTGACAGGAAATCATTGTGAGGAGAGATGGTCAGATGCTCTATATTCAAACCATAAGTTAGAATAAGGTCTAGGGTGTGTAGATGTTTATGGGTAGGCCCGTCTACTACCTGAGAGAAACCTAGAGAGTCAAGTGTAGATCTAAAGCTGGCACTGAAACTATAATTTTCTACGTCAACATGAACATTGAAGTCTCCTACCATGATAACCTTATCTTTAGTCAGGGCTAGATCTGACAAAAATTCAGAGAATTCAGTTAAAAAAGTTGAATAAGGTCCAGGAGGACGATAAATGATTACAAATTCTACAGAATTTACTATTTTATTTGACGGGTGTCGCATGGTCATGCTCAGACTCTCAAAAGAACTAAAGTTGGATTTTGGGTTAATTTTAATTAGTAACTGAGATTTATAGATGGCTGCCACGCCCCCTCCTCGACCACTTTCACGAGCTATTTGAGTGTTAATATGACTTGGAGGGGAGGCTTCATTTAGACTAACATACTCATCTTTACGTAGCCAGGTTTCTGTTAAGCCAAAGAGATCAATGTTGTGTTCGGTTATCAGATCATTGAGTAGAAGAGCTTTGGATGATAAAGATCTAATGTTTAGGAAACCACATTTAATTTTTTTGTCTTGATTTTGTCTAGTTTCACACTTGATACAGATTAAGTTTTTGTAGTCATTAGAAGTTGTTTTCCTAGGTTTAGATAGTTTTATACTTGTGGTGGTCCGAGGGATAGACACAGTCTCTATGGGATGTTTGACTAAGTTAGCTATGGTTGGTGACTGCCGAGAGGGAAACTCAGAGAGGCGTGTAGGACTGCGACTCTGTTGCCTGGTCCCCACTCTGGTGCGTCAGGATGGAGGAGCTAAGCTTTTAACTATGTTTCTAGATAAGAGGTACGCTCCATCCAACGTGGGATGGATGCCGTCCCTCCTGATGAGATCAGGCTTGCCCCAGAAGGACTTCCAATTATTAATGAAGCCTACCGAGTCACTGGGACACCACCCTGACAGCCAGCGGTTAAAAGATGACGTGCGGCTAAACATCTCGTCACTGATGAGGTTTGGGAGGGGGCCAGAGAAAACTACCTCGTCTGAAATGGTCCGCGCGTATGTGCACACTGACTCTACGTTAGCTTTGAGGACCTCAGACTTCTTCAGGCAAACGTCGTTTCCACCGCAGTGGATTACAATCCGTTTAAATCTCCGTTTACTCTTGGTCATTAGCTTTAGCTGGGACTCAATGTCGCCTGCTCTGGCCCCAGGCAGGCAGCTAACTGTGGCCGCTGGTTGTCCTAGGTTAACGTGTCTCACTATTGAGGAGCCAATAACCAGCGTGTCCTTCTCAACCAGCGTGCTGCTGAGTGGGGCAAACATATTGGAGACACTGACGGAGGCCTGCGGGGTGTAGCGGGGGTGTCCGGTAGACTTCTTGCTGCTACGTTTACCCCTGGCAGTCACCCAACCGCCCTGTTCCCCCGGCTGCTCGGGGGCCACTGAGGGGGGGTTAAAGTTAGCAGCTACCTGCGCTGCTATGCTAGAACGCTCCGCTCCAGCTAAACCTGGCGGCTGCCTACTAGCTACAGGGCTAGCCCTAAGCTCGACAGAGAGGAGACGTTCCTCAAGCTGACTCAGCCTCGCCTCAAGTGCTACAATAAAGCTACACTTTTCACAGGTCCCTGTGTCAGTAACTGAGGTCGAGGTGTAGCTAAACATCTGACATTTGGAGCAGGAAAAAATAGGAGGAGAGGAGGGGGAAGCCATGGCTAAACAGGTGCTAATAGGAGCTAAAACAGAGCACAAACAGAGAGAAACTGGAAGGCAATCACCTTTTCGGTTTAGGAATCCGGTTCTTTCCGTCCGGTTCTTTTTGTCCAGTAGTTGGGTTTAGCCGCTCACCTGCTCTGAGCACCGCTCACCTGCTCTGAGCACCGCTCACCTTAAAGCATTTAGTAACTGAGAGAGAGAGAGAACATCAGTTCTAATTGAGTTCAATGATACAAATCTCCTGGATAAAGTCATGACAGGCTACATGAGCTTTAACGTCAGAGCATATGTTCCACCTCCACTTAGATGCTACAAATGTCAGAGAAAGGGCCACATTGCCACAGTGTGTAGGGGAAATCAGAGATGCGGAAGATGTGGAGGTGAACACTCATACGGAGAGTGTGAAGACAACAAACCAATTAAGTGTTGCAGCTGTGGAGGAAACCACACAGCAGCCTATGGAGGGTGCATCAGAAGGAAGGAGGAAGCAAAAGTCCAGCAGGTCAGAACAGAACAGAAAGTCACTTATGCAGACGCAGTGAAGATTGTAGGCAAAGAAAAAAGAACAGAAAACATGGAACAAAACAAGGAAAAGGATGCACAAAATAACCAGACAGGCCTGACAACAGACAAACTAGTTTTTTTTTAGCATATGTCATAAACTGTACAGAACAAGCAAAAACCAAAAGAAGAAAAAATCAAGATCATTATGAAAGCTGCAGCAAAGTTCCTGAACATGAAGGACATATGATGGGAAAAAATACAGTCAGATCTTAATCAAGGAGAAGAAACAATAGGGGGAAGTCAGGCAATGATCCCATAATGTTCATACTTCAGTGGAATTCTAGAAGCCTTTCCTGCATGTCTGTGACGTTAAAATTCTATCTCTATAATGGCTTTTACCAGAGTAGATGGTTGGAGAGAAAGGTACAATAGGTCATCTAGGTAAAAATTTAAAATGCTCTGAAAAGAGGTTTACTCCACCATTTCTTCAGTTTTGGTTTCAAACGGTATAAAAAGGTTCTGTTCTTCTTCGGTTGGTCTCTTTGTGTTTACCATGTGAGCTTTACACAGATACAACCATACAGCCTGCTGTTGGTGTTGTTTCATGTGTTTCAGGTGCATGGTTGGTATTACAAAGTATTTCCTGGATGTGTTTCTCATCACATCCTTCAGTGTGATGAGATCAGGGCCAGGTATTGAAATGCACATGTGTACATGTATATTTATTGAAATCAGGAGAACCACATTGAGATTACTCACCTCTTTTAGTACATAAAAAAGTTTGCTGTGTCTTATATTAATTCTAAATACAAAAATATTCTTAAAACAAATAAATAGCACAAAAGACAAATAGATGGAAACAATAAAAAGTACAGTCGCAGAGAAAGACAAAACTATAAAAGCCACCAAATACTTAAATATAAGTTAGCTAAAACAAGAACAAGGTTAGGTTTGTGTTTACATGTGCTGTAAAATGGCCCTAAACTCGCCCAGCATGACAAACTGTGAGTTTTTAATTTTTTTCTGTACAGCATTTGTTGAATAATTATTCATGTATCTCGAGAAGCACCAACACATATTATGTATGCAAACTTTACCAGAGCAATGTATTGAACTCTTAAAGGTTTTTTAAAAATTGGAATGCAACCATGGACGATTATAACTGTGTCCGCTGAAAGGTGCTAGACGAAGCCCAAGATAGACCAGACAGGGCCAGACGGAAGACACCATTAGTGTCATCAAGAGAATGAATTTATGACGGGAAGGGTCCCAAAACATGCCCGAGTAAGATACGGTTATTTCCGCACCAATGCTGAAGTAGCAAAAAGAGATATGGGCAGCACCTGTTGTGCAAAGGGGGACCCCCCCCTTCGAGGAAAATGGGAAGTACATGTTTGGAAGGAGGACCCTCTGCAGTGTATATAAAGACCAAGCCCAAGCAAGTTATTTTTGTGTTCGATCGTGCCTAGCGAAGTGTCTGATCGTTGGCATCTGTCTGGGGACTGATCTGAGCACCGGGTTTTAGCAATAAAACTCTATTTTTGCATCCTGCTCCGCTCTCCCTGTCTGTTTTGTACGAGTACACCAGCTGAGTACCAGTATAGTTACAACCATTAGTGTTACTATGTTCGATTGGTCTTCCACCAACGCATCTGGCCCAGGACAGCGTTCCACCAAGAAGACCACGACACATTCCATAAACATGTAGCAGAATACATAAAGGCTTTTTTGCCCAGTTTATAATGGATGGTCGGAACTGTGTGTAAAAACAAGTCTTTAGACCTCAGACTGTAGTTATTCCTGGGACACATTATAGGTTATCACACACGCAAATATTCTACAATTTATTGCTGAGATTTATTGAGTGTGCTAAAAGAAGCTCTGAGCTTTGCCCATCCCCAAACACTCCAAAACATCCAAGGTGTGAAAAATTCCAATGCGCAAGTCAGATTCTCATTTTCACTCCCCTGCTGATCCTCAGGTAATGTCCTTTCATTTGTAAATAGAGTCATTTGACTTAGAGCTGGGACTTAGAGGAAGTCTGAAAAATCATTGTATTTTAAATGCTCCCGCTCCACCTATAAATAGGCCGGGTCTTTCTCTCTCACCGACCGACTCCATCTCTTCCTCTCTGCTTCCTGGAGGCGTCTCGTCTTCATGCTCTCTCCCGCCGTCAGCAGTGACATGTCACTCACTCTTACTTCCTGGTAGCCGGTAGGCTTTCTTTCTTAGCAGCAGTACTTTTGACTTGGCTGGACCGGCCGGACGGTTTTTCACCTTCATTTTGATCTGGGTCTAGTTTGGGTTTTTTCCTCAGCCTGGCGTCGGTGCTGGCTTCTCCGGCCCTGTACAGGGTCGGCCCAGTACAACACCTCTTTGTTTTCAAATCAAATCAAACTTTATTTGTAGAGCACTTTTTATACAAAAAAATTTCAAAACAAATTGCTTCACATAAAATATAAAAAATGCAATAAAATAAAATAGAAACACTTGCATGAATGCACACACACACGCACGCACGCACGTACGCACGCACACACACACCCACATACACATACACACACCCACCCACACCACCAAGCCCAACTGCCCGTAACAAACTATAAAAACTCCCGCCACAGGGACCGCCCTGACACACCCGGTCAGGAGCCCACACCACGGTCAGTGAACTACAGTCGAGAGCTCCCACTGCCGTGGCCAGAACGGTCCCCAGGACGACGCCCCCAACAGGCAGACCAGACTCAACTCCCGATGCGGAGCGCCCCCATGAGGAGACACTGGGGTAAAATAAATAGGAGCTAACTGGGATGTTCTGTGTTTCCTGTTTGGGGCATCTCTCCTCCCTCTCTCCCCTTCTCTTAGTGACGCACTCTCCGGGGACAACCACACACACCTGAGGCTGATCGTTTTTATTGTGGATCGTCCTGAGTGGTCCCGGTGTCGCCTCCCGTTTCGTCTCCGACGCCTGCTGCCTGCTGCCTGCTGCCTGCTGCCTGCTGCCTGCTGCCTGCTGCCTGCTGCCTGCTGCCTGCTGCCTGCTGCCTGCTGCCTGCTGCCTGCTGCCTGCTGCCTGCTGCCTGCTGCCTGCTGCCTGCTGCCTGCTGCCTGCTGCTTGCTGCTTCAGTTTTAGTTTTTTCAGCTGCATTCCGGCTCGCTTTGTGTTTTGCGGCTAAATAAACTGTTCCCTTTTACTCCGATTATCTGTCTCTGCTTTTGGGTTCCTGGTTTCGACATCACACTAACAAAGTGAATCAATAAATGAAAATAAAAGATAAGAAAATAAAAAGTAAGAATAATTGATATAGAAAAATAAATAGGAGCTTATAAAATAAATTCATAAAGGGTTAAGCTAAAACACTGACTACATTAGAAAAAAGAATAACAATTAAGTAAAATAGTCAATTAATTAAACACTAAATTAAAAAAGTGAGTTTTGAGCCCTCCTTTAAAAACACCAACAGTCTCTGCAGCCCTGAGGCCCTCCAGCAGGCTGTCCCACAAACGTGGACCATAGTGACAGAACGAGGCCTCACCATAGGTCCTAATTCTGAAACTAGGAACCCTTAACAGGCCGGTGCCAGAAGACCTCAGGGGCCGCGAGGGCTCGTATCGTAAAGCAGGTCAGGAAGATAAGAAGGCCCAAAACCATTTTAAAGACATTAAAAAAATGATTATAAAATCTTAAAATCAATCCTGTAACGCATAGGGAGCCAATGCACTGACTTTAAAACAGGTGTAATGTGCTCCCGTCTTCTGGTCTCCGTCACTCGTGCTGCTAAATTCTGGAGTAGCTGAAGGCTGCTGATAGTTTTCTGGGGAAGACCAAAAAGCAGGGCATTACATTAATCTAAGCGACTGGAAAGAAAAGCATGCATCAGCACCTCTGTGCTGGCCAGAGGGAGAAATGTGCGACTCTGGCTATGTTCAAGTGATAAAATCTTGTTTTTGTTATGTTCTTAATGTGGGGAATAAATTCCAGCTCAGAGTCAAAGAGAACGCCCAGGTTTTTAACTCTCTGCGAGGTTTTCCAGTCCTGCAGTGACGAGTAAAAGCCTCTCCCTCTGGCCTTCAGGACCAATAACGAAAACTTCCATTTTGTCCTTGTTGAGCTGGAGGAAGTTGTCTGTCATCCATGATGTTAAATCTAAAATACAGTTAAAAAGGGCGTTTCATGGCCCTGTGTCATCAGGAGACACAGCAATGTACAGCTGTGTATCATCAGCATAGCTGTGAAAGCTGATGTCATGTCTCCTGATGACATCACCAAGCAGCAACATATAAAGATTATAAAGTGTTGGACCTAAAATTGAACCTTGGGGAACTCCAGACTTGATTCTATGGATTCTTGAGGAGCAAGTATCCATACTTAGATAAAATCGACGATCTGAGAGACAGGAGGTGAACCAGTTAAGAACAGTGCCGGAGAGTCCTACCAGGGTTTGAAGTCTGTTTAACAAAATGTGGTGATCTACTGTATCAAAGGTAGCACTAAGCTCCAGTAGCACCAGGACGGAACGCTTCTGAGCGTCCATGTTACCCCTGATGTGTAACCATTTTCACCAGGGCTGTCTCAGTACTGTGGTTCATCCTAAAACCAGACTGATTTCTCTCTAAGATATCCATTCTAATTAAAACATCATTAAGTTGGATTAAAACCAGTTTTTCTAAAACTTTGCTTAAGAATGGTAAGGATGGTACTGGATACTGGCCGATAATTATCAAGAGTGTGCGGATCTAAGTTACTCTTCTTCAGAAGGGGCTTCACCACTGCTGTTTTAAAGGCAGCAGGGAAAACACCGTCTGTAGAGAGGAATTCATGATGTTAAGAAGCTCAAACTCAAAGAACCCATAGAATGTTTTAAAAAACGCTGTGGGAATCGAGTCTAAAAGGCAGGTTGTGGGGTCCGGTTTTGTCACGCCATCTTTCAGTTCATACTTTTCTTTTTTTCTCCTGTTTTTTGGAGCCCAGGTGGACGAGGGTTTTGTGTTTACTCCTCCAGTTTACATTTTCTTCAACAACATCACAAGAAGGAGAAAACAACCAGAGCGAAACAAAATAATTAATTGAAAGTTTAAAATCCTCCTCTTGTCTCCCGTGTCCATGAATATGTTCACTCTTTCAGTAAAAGATACTTTTACTTGTATTTAAGTAGAATTAAAGACATTTAACAGTGGCTGTATTAAAATACACATTTGCAGTACTCTAGTAGTAAGTAAGCCTGCATATGGATTGTATGTCATGTCTGAAATAACAAAAAGTGAATTATATTGAGCTCAATTTAGTTTTGTTGATTAAGAATTTACATATTTAATAAAACTCACTTTGTTGTTATTATGATGCTTTTGATGCCATGAATCTTTCTGGAACTTATAAATACCATCCTGCTTATTCTGGAATTGACTGTATTATTCATTCACATTTAGTTTTCTTCTTTGATGTTTGTCAAAGTGTGTTGAAGGTTTCATGACTATTTTCATCTGAAACAAGGTTTTTCTGACACACTTCTGTTGGATGCAACGCTTCAATGTAAACAGATGTATACAACTAGTATTTTTTATTTTAGAAATGCTTTAGACCTTGGAAATAATTGGAATTGACAACACATTCTGATTTCATTTGTAAGACAGACGACCAGCCACTTTTTGAAAACTGAAGAAATTCCGGCCCAAAATTTTGAAAAAAACGTCTTTTGCATCTAGACGGGAGGCAGAGTTTAACTTATAGTCTGCAACAGAAGCATCACCTGTGTGTGACCTGCGTTTACAGTTTTCCAGGATTCTGATTGGCTACAAGTTTGGCTGCTCACAGTAGCTCCTCATAAGGATTTTATATGGGTTTGTGTATGAAGGTTTTTTTTTTAAACAGAGGGGGAAATATTCATTTTATAAAAACCCGGTGATGTCTAAACATGTTATTTGTTGTGTAGGTGCATTCAGTGTGGATGAATACATGAAAGAAATATGTCTGTGATGATGAAGACGAATATATAGAGGCAAATGTACATTTTGTCAGAGACGCATTGTTCAGTTCAACCGAGTGAGAAGCACAAACAGCAGTCGAGACAGTTTTCAAACCTGCTGCCAGTTAGTTTGATCAGCCACACACACACACACACACACACACACACACACACACACACACACACACACACACACACACACACACACAGTAAAGTATGAAGAATAGCAGAAATTGCAAGCACAAGCAATAAACTATAAAATTCTTTCTCCATTCATAAATTTAAAGTCACATATCCCCCCTCACATGTTAGCAGCCCCCATTAAACACAAGAGAAGACATTGTGGAAGTGAGCAGGTGTGTGTGGTCGCCCTCTCATGTCTGCTCCACTGAATCGTTGTGAAACCACCACTAATCAAATCGACAGAGCTTCCGCTGCACACCTACTTCCTGGAATGTAGCCAGAGGGTGGGACAGGAAGAAAAGCTGCCACTCTGCACACATGTACTTCTTTAAAAGCACAACCACAACAAAGGTGGACATTCATATTACTCAGTTTCAGGTACAAGCAACACTTTGTAAAGAAAAGCACAAGTGGCAAGTTGAAGAAAGAAATGAACACATGATTGTTTTTATCCAACTCAAGGTCAAACAATAAAAATCAAAGTCAGCTATTTTTGTTGTTGATCTTTCAGTGAAGGCCCCCGGCCAGCTCAGTTGGTAGAGCATGAGACTCACAATCTCAAGGTAGAAGGTTCATGTCCCACGCTGGGCACCACCTTCCTGTGGGCTCACCACCTGCAGGAAAGGTTCTTAATGGGTGCAATGTGATCTGGGTGACGGTGCTCAGACTGACACCCCGGAGACAGATAAGTGGGAGAAGATGGATGCATCTTTCAGAGTATAAATAAAATTGTTTTCCAGCTTGTGAAGTTGTGGTCAACTGGAACAGTTGACTCTTGTTGTTCCTGTGATGAACTGCTGACTGGTCTTGGTTCCTGCTTTAACTTCTAAAGTCATAAAGTGACGCAGAAGATCGGTGGACATTTGTACGATGATCAATTTCTAGTCTTTGTCATTTGGGCTTTTCTTCATACTGCGACAGTTTTATCAGCAATTTCAATCCAGCAAACCAAGAGTGAAACTTTGTTGTGGTCGAGCCTTAAAGATGAATTGCAGAGGACTTTTCTTCCTGCCTCACATTCAGTTTTAAGTTCAGGAAGTTGGTCGTGCGCCGCATTTCAAAGAAACTTATATTTAGCACTTGTGATACTATAGTGATAATCTCTTGTGATTTCAGAACTATTTAGTTGAAAAGTGAGTGTGCAAGACGGTTGACTACACATTCAGATATTCTGACTTGTCTTTTGTTTAGAAAATCATTTCTGTGCTGTTTGGTGTATTCACTTTGTTAAAGAATGTTCCCTTCTCTTTGGCTCCACACTGCGAAACCTCAAGTTAATATTTGAAATATGACCTTTAGGACACAACACCTTCATTCACAGCAAAGAGTCCATGATGTTTATATATTCTTTTGTAGAATAAATCTATGAAATGTGTGTTTCCAGGTGTTATTTCCTGGGAGGGGTGTGTGAGGAGTCGACCTTCACTCTCCTCTGAGGCCCCGTTCACACGATTTAGGAGAAAATGCATCGTTTTTGTTTCAGACAAGTTTTTCCATTTACGGCAGCTTTTAGAGAACAATATCCGTTTAAAATGTAATGAAAGTTGACATCAAGATGGACTCAGAGTATTTTTGAAAAGTTGTGTTTGTCTCTGTTTCCACGGAGACGGAGGATTTTAAAAAAGTTACACCTTAGCCGTTTTCAAAAAGTAGTTTTCAGTAGTGCTCTCTGATGAAGAGGTCGACCATCGTGTTCCTCTCACTTGTCTTCATCACATCCTTCAGTGTGAAGACGAACCAATCAGATGGTCGTGGAGTCTGACCCTCCCTCTTTATGAGATGACAAAAGAAGTGGAGACGCTCTGATTGAAACAGTCAGTGGAGGATTTCTCAGAAAATGTTTGTCACATTTAGTTTTCTGTTGATGATCGCAGCGGGCTGTAAGTATTTCTACACACTTCTGATTCAGCGTATGTACATACATTAAATGAAGGAATGTTTCCGTTTGTGTATTTAATGATTGAATTTGCTTGTTTCTTTCAGGCTCCCTGAATGATCAGAACTTTAACATAACGTCTGTTAATGTCAAACAAAGTGTGACCTTTACGTGTCCTCGTGAGTCTGAGACCCGAGAGATGCTGTATTGGATCAGAATCATTTCTGATCACCAGCCTGAAGTCTTGGGAGGAACAGTTGGCTTTAATTCTACTGAAATTAATGAGACTCCTCATTTTACCACCAAACAAGGACCTGGAACTTTTATTCTGCACATTAAACAAACTCAGATGATCGACACTGGACTTTACTACTGCATAGGAACCGGCTGGACATTAACATTTTTGAGAGGAATATTTCTCAGAGTTAAAGGTAAAGTAATCTCTGTTTCTATGTCTGATCATAAATGTTACACAATTTATTTTTCATTTACTTTAGATATGATGTTTGATCACTTCTCTTTTCTCTCCATCTTCAGTTACTGGTTTATTAATTCATTTACTTACTTACATTGGACTTATTTAATTGCTTATTACAGACTTACTTATCAACTTATTCACACAATTGTTCTCAAAATCTCTCTCTTCATGTGGGACATCAAAGTTCAGACTTGACATACGAGTTAACCTTGTTGTGTAAGATATAGAATCTGTCTTTTGGAGTAACATTGCAAGAACAGATTCCCAAATCTTTAGTGATATAAGAGAGAAGAAGCTGTCAGTTCCTGCTGTTAAAACCTGCGGTTGACTTCGGATCAACATCCCAGCTTGGACCCAAACTTTCTCTCTTATTACTGAAACACTTCAGAGAAATGTGTTTACTGGAAACATTGGAGGTGAGAAATAAGTTGTGCAGTTGAAAAGTTAAAACGCCGCTTCACAGACGTGTGGCTGCTGGGAAGGGGGAGTGGCCAGCGAGTTCGACAGCTTCTCCTCGGAGTATGAACTGTCCTGGCGAAAATTCATTTTTTTCGGCAGCTGGGTGACGTCACTGCCTGACTTTTCTTCTTGTTCTTATGGGTTCTAAATGGAAGTATGAAGGGGCCTTGACTCCAGTTTGCTGGAAAGAGTATTTACAGTAGCAAGTTTAGAGAATAATCTGTTTAATCTCAAACCAGATCATCTCTTGCTGATAGGGATTTTTCTTTCTTACTTTTTTACTCACTTATGTCTCAGAACTGGTCTTGTAGTTTTCTTTTGTGTCCTCCAGGACCCCAGTCTGTCTTCTCTGTCATCAGTCAAGCTCCTCCGTCTGAGTGGGTCCATCCAGGAGAGTCGGTGTCTCTGCAGTGTTCGGTTCTCTCTGACTCTGAGAAGAAAACATGTCCAGAACATTCCAGAGTTTACTGGTTCAGAGCCGGATCAGATCAATCTCACCCCAGTTTCATTTATACTGCTGGAGACGGTGCAGAGTGTGGAAACGCTTCACAGAAATGTTTCTATAACTTCTCTAAGAAGGTCAGTGTCTCTGATGCTGCTACTTATTACTGTGCTGTGGCTGCATGTGGAGAGATCATGTTTGGAAATGGATCAAAACTGGACAGTAAAGGTCAGTACAGACTAGTTTACTAGGAAAATGGTTTCTAATGTAAAAAACAAATAAATCTATATCATAGAATGTTTTATTTTCTCAGATCCGAACACGAGAGCTTTGAATACAACAGAAATAGCTCTTTGTGTTTCCTGTGTTGCTTTGGCTGCGAGTGTGACTGTTTCAGTTTATCTCATCTGGACCAAGAAGAAGAAGGATTGTAACTGTGGTAATACAAGTTTCATGAATATAATGCTAAATCTCAGTGCAGTGTTGAATTAACTAATCACATATTACACAAAATGTCTCTGTTGAAACAGATGCTGAACCGGTCAGCAGTGATCAGCAGGTAAAGTCTCAGGATGAAATAACTGGAAATCTAATTTCAGTTATTTTCATGTAAATAAAGTTGTAACATTTGTACATTTTCTTCTATTTCCTCAGAGAGAAGAAGCTTCATTGACCTATTCTGCACCAACCTTCAGCAGGAGAAAAGTCCCCAAAGCAGAAAGAGGAAACACAAACTCGGCTCAGAAAGAGACAATCTACACTGACGTGCGTTTTCACCACTAAATCATTTAATCTCAATCTGATAAATGACGGTGATGTGATTTTCCTTTTATACAAAACCTGATTGCAAATATAGTTACCAAGGGTGGAAGTACTACATTTCATCTACTCACGTTTCTGTCATCAAGAAGTAATTTTAGTTTCTTGTGACATTAGAAGTTTTTTTTAATCCGACGTACACCATGTAATTAACTTTTCTGTTTTAAAACCTTAAATTGCTACTGAGGAAGATATTTTAAATTCATATTCCAACCTTTTTATCATTGTTTTTGCGGATTCATTTTTATTTTGTTTTATTTTTTAACTAAAGAAATATTCCCATTTTTGATCTGTATTTACTTCGATATACATTATCACCTGTCGGGTATTTTGGTATAATTCTTAAAATGTAACAGCAGTTGTACATTGTCAGTCCATTACTGTTGTTGTTATTTCACAAAACTACATTGTTTTGTACAATTTTACAAGTTACAATTTTGTACAATTTACAATGATTTGAAAATATTCAGCCCTTTTCGATGTTATCGTCTTTTTTTCAGATCTTTTTTTTTTCTATGAAGTTTGTGTTATTGTGTGGAAGGTTCCTTTCCTATATATTTATCCCCCACAAAGTCTTTAAGATATACACTCTTCTTGTATGTATCAGTTAGACGTGAATAAATGATCCAAATTAATTCCTTAAAATAAGTTTGTTTGCTTAAAAAAAAAACAAAGAATCATTCAAACCTGTTAACTTATTTTACATTTTTCTGCTTCATATTGACTTGCTTTTTGTTTAAGAATCTTATGTTTTATACTTTGTAAATAAACTGTTTTCTACCTTGATAAAACACTCAAGCTTATGATGTAAAACCTCTTTTTAATTCACTGTTACGTGTTAAAGCAGATATGAATACCAACCTCCATTTGTATCCTTGCAATATCTTGTTCGTGTCTGTTTTTATACACATAACCCTTCAATATATCAGGCCCAATGACACAGAACGTACAAGTAATGTTTAGGCGGTGTTTTCTATATTCTATAAATATTATTACAATATATTTGTTCATTCAGCATTAGTGTGAATTAGGCCCGTGTTAATTGTTGCACTCTGAAGGAGGGTCATTCATCATCTTGCAAACACGACTGTAGAAACGATCGAGAGGATGACAAGTGAAAGTTTCACAGCGAACCTCAACTGTTACCACAAGACACAGAACAATGGAACAAAAACAGCATTGAAACACAGGTTTGTGTGTGTGTGTGTGTGTGTGTGTGTGTGTGTGTGTGTGTGTGTGTGTGTGTGTGTGTGTGTGTGTGTGTGTGTGTGTGTGTGTGTGTGTGTGCACGTGCATGCAGACCCGTGAACTTCAGCAGCACCACCTACACTGTCATCCCTCATAAACTGGTTCACAAACTGTTCAACCGCAGGCTCTCTGCCCCACTTTGTTCATGAAACAATGACTTTCTGACCAATAGAACTTGACCTCTGACCCCTGAAAGATGCGTACGTCACTTCCCTCGCAAAGTTTGTGATCTAAGAAAATAAACCTTGCGGGAGAATGTACGGAAGCATTTTGCATTCACATGGAAAAATTTAAATCTACTCTGTTTTTCTGTATTAATGACAAAATTATCTCAGAATTATGAGATAAAATAAATTATATAAAACAATGGCTGTTTTTCTGAATTTATGAGATACTGTTTTCTGAAATTTTTTTAAATGGTTTCTGTTGTTCTGTATCAATGGGACAGTGGTGTGTGTGTTATTCCCAGCAGAAGCTCTGCCACACCGTTGTAGGAAACAAGCATGCCTCAGCTCTCAAGTTTAACCCAGCTTTATTTCTATTTGGTTGGGAGATACTCTTGTGTTTAGGTATTGTTGATGGTAATGTTATTAGTTTGTCAACTTTGCACAGTGTTACCTCCGCCGGTTTATAACTCCAAACCGTAGTTAGGAGACCTGGTTTATTACTGATAAAATAAATAGAAATAAAGCTGGATTTAAATTTGAGAGCTGGGGCATGCTTGTTTCCTGCAACGGTCTAGCAGAGCTTCTGCTTGGAATAAGACACACCTCTGTCCCAATGATTCAAAACAACAGAGCCAATTTTAAATTTTTACAGAAAACATTATCTCATAAATTCAAAAATACAGAGCCAATTTTTTTTAAATTAATTTTATCTCATAATTCTGAGATAATTATCTCATAAATTCAGAAAAACCGAACCGATTTAAAAAAAATTCAGAAAACCGTTATCTCATAAATTCAGAAAAACAGCCGAATATTTTTTTATGAATTTTTTCATGTGAATGCAGTACGCTTCCATAACAATGTGCATACCGGTATGCAAACCTTTGAACCACATTTTGGAGACGAGGAATCTGGCAGCGCTGATTGTGAGGTGGTGAATTGAAGCCAGATTCATCTCATGCATTTATTATCATCAAATATCAGACTTAATGATCCACGCAATCATAAACAGCCAAGCTGCAGTGGTATAGATGTTTCTTTAGTGGAATATTACTACTGAATAAGCAGCACCATGTTCATATGTCATAGTTTCATCTTCAAATGATACAGAACGGCGGATAGAACTGATTGATTATCAATTGTGACAAAGTGTGTAACAATCAGTCTAATTTCAGAGTAAGCACATATATAGTGCAGTGACAGCCGTGCGTAAAGTTGCAGTGTGGGTGCGCTGCGTCGCCATGGACTCAGGATGCACTGTTGCGAAGCGCAGTGGTCACCCACCGCTTCCAACTCTCGAGTGACTGAGGATTAAACACAGAGTCCCTGTTCAAATATTTAATTTATACATTTAATAAACAGGTAAAACTGAACTTTATCGGTCTGCTGTGGTCTCCACCAAAATGTCTCCTTCCGTCTCCGACACACCGGCACACCCATGGAGGCTGTTTTGGTGTCCGGTGGTGTGCTCAGGCGCTGCCCCATGATGTTGCTCTCCTCTGACCTCCACCTTCAGATCAGACTATTCTCCACCTCTGCAGTCACTGATCTCTCTGTGGCTCTCACACTATTTACAGCGGCTGCCGATTACTTTTTTAAGACATTATTGTGACACCAAACAATATCATTTTCCAGACCTGCACCTCCTCCATGACTATTTCTCTCTCCGTAAAATTCCTTTTCTTTGTCTTTTCTGTCAGTATTTAGCATCAAATGCCGTTAATCAACAGGCTGATTGAGATGCAAAAATATTGACGAGGCACTTTGCATTGATCATTTATGTTAGAAAGTGGGCGTGTTGAGGGCAGGGTCTGAATTGCATAACATTTCAGTTAGACTGTGATCTATAAGGAGCTCAGAGCAGGTGAGCAGGTGAGCTGCTTAACCCAACTACTGGACGAAAAGAACCGCACGGAAAGAACCGGATTCCTAAACCGAAAAGGTGATTGCCTTCCAGTTTCTCTGTTTTTGCTTTGTTTTAGCTGTTTTAGCTCCTATCAGCACCTGTTTAGCCATGGCTTCCCCCTCCTCTCCTATTTTTTCCTGCTCCAAATGTCAGATGTTTAGCTACACCTCGACCTCAGTTACTGACACAGGGACCTGTGAAAAGTGTAGCTTTATTGTAGCACTTGAGGCGAGGCTGAGTCAGCTTGAGGAACGTCTCCTCTCTGTCGAGCTTAGGGCTAGCCCTGTAGCTAGTAAACAGCCGCCAGGTTTAGCTGGAGCGGAGCGTTCTAGCTTAGCAGCGCAGGTAGCTGCTAACTTTAACCCCCCCTCAGTGGCCCCCGAGCAGCCGGGGGAACAGGGCGGTTGGGTGACTGCCAGGGGTAAACGTAGCAGCAAGAAGTCTACCGGACACCCCCGCTACACCCCGCAGGCCTCCGTCAGTGTCTCCAATATGTTTGCCCCACTCAGCAGCACGCTGGTTGAGAAGGACACGCTGGTTATTGGCTCCTCAATAGTGAGACACGTTAACCTAGGACAACCAGCGGCCACAGTTAGCTGCCTGCCTGGGGCCAGAGCAGGCGACATTGAGTCCCAGCTAAAGCTAATGACCAAGAGTAAACGGAGATTTAAACGGATTGTAATCCACTGCGGTGGAAACGACGTTCGCCTGAAGAAGTCTGAGGTCCTCAAAGCTAACGTAGAGTCAGTGTGCACATACGCGCGGACCATTTCAGACGAAGTAGTTTTCTCTGGCCCCCTCCCAAACCTCATCAGTGACGAGATGTTTAGCCGCACGTCATCTTTTAACCGCTGGCTGTCAGGGTGGTGTCCCAGTAACTCGGTAGGCTTCATTAATAATTGGAAGTCCTTCTGGGGCAAGCCTGGTCTCATCAGGAGGGACGGCATCCATCCCACGTTGGATGGAGCGTACCTCTTATCTAGAAACATAGCTAAAAGCTTAGCTCCTCCATCCTGACGCACCAGAGTGGGGACCAGGCAACAGAGTCGCAGTCCTACACGCCTCTCTGAGTTTCCCTCTGGGCAGTCACCAACCATAGCTAACTTAGTTAAACATCCCATAGAGACTGTGTCTATCCCTCGGACCACCACAAGTATAAAACTATCTAAACCTAGGAAAATAACTTCTAATGACTACAAAAACTTAATCCGTATCAAGTGTGAAACTAGACAAAATCAAGACAAAAAAATTAAATGTGGTTTCCTAAACATTAGATCTTTATCATCCAAAGCTCTTCTAGTCAATGATCTGATAACCGAACACAACATTGATCTCTTTGGATTAACAGAAACCTGGCTACGTAAAGATGAGTATGTTAGTCTAAATGAAGCCTCCCCTCCAAGTCATATTAACACTCAAATAGCTCGTGAAAGTGGTCGAGGAGGGGCCGTGGCAGCCATCTATAACTCTCAGTTACTAATTAACATGAACCCAAAACCCAACTTTAGTTCTTTTGAGAGTCTGAGCATGACCATGCGACACCCGTCAAATAAAATAGTAAATTCTGTAGAATTTGTAATCATTTATCGTCCTCCTGGACCTTATTCAACTTTTCTAACTGAATTCTCTGAATTTTTGTCAGATCTAGCCCTGACTAAAGATAAGGTTATCATGGTAGGAGACTTCAATGTTCATGTTGACGTAGAAAATGATAGTTTCAGTGCCAGCTTTAAATCTACACTTGACTCTCTAGGTTTCTCTCAGGTAGTAGACGGGCCTACCCATAAACATCTACACACCTTAGACCTTATTCTAACTTATGGTTTGAATATAGAGCATCTGACCATCTCTCCTCACAATGATTTCCTGTCAGATCACTTCTTAATAACCTTTGACTTTGTTCTAAATAGTTATAAACCTCCGGCTAAAGCCGTGTTAACCAGGTCTCTCTCTGATAACATAGTAACTAAATTCAAGGAAAGAATTCCCTCTGCTATAGAATCAGTAGTGAATCTTCCTGACCCGTATACTGTTGCTAGCTCAGACATTGAATACCTAACAAACAGTCTGACAGATATGCTAAAAACAACGCTAGACGACATAGCTCCTCAAAAAATGAAAATGAAAAAACAGGAAAAGTCATCCCCATGGTTTAACTCATCAACCCGCGAGCTTAAACAACGCTCCCGTAGATTAGAAAGAACTTGGCGTTCAACAAAAACAGACCTAGATTATATAGCCTGGAAGGATAGCTTCAAAACTTATAAGAAAGCTCTGAGTAGAAGTAGAACTAATTACTACTCATCCTTAATAGAGGAAAACAAAAACAACCCTCGGTTTCTTTTCAGTACTGTAGCCAAACTGACCAAGAACCAAAATAGCGTTGAGCCCACCATTCCTAACAATATATGTAGTGAGGACTTCATGAAGTTCTTTCAAAATAAAATTACAACGCTTAGGGATAACATCCATCAAACCCTACCGTCCGTTAGCCCCATAACAGAGGAACTGGTTAAACCTAACAGTCATCTGGAATGCTTTCAGCAAATACAACTAGTCGAACTAAATTCCCTTATTTCTTCTGCTAAACCAACTACTAGCCTGTTGGACCCAATTCCTACTAGAATTCTGAAAGAGGCACTGCCACTAATTAATAATTCTATACTCGCAATTATTAACCAGTCTCTATCAATAGGCTATGTGCCCCAATCCTTTAAACTAGCAGTTATTAAACCTCTCATTAAGAAGCCAAACTTAGACACAAGCCTTCTCTCAAACTACAGGCCCATCTCCAACCTTCCTTTCCTGTCAAAGGTTCTGGAGAAAGTAGTGGCTAAACAACTCCAGGATTATCTGCAGGAGAATAATCTGTTAGAGGACCTTCAGTCCGGCTTCAGAATGAACCACAGTACAGAGACTGCACTGCTAAAAGTTACTAATGACCTTCTAACGGCCTCAGATAGAGGTCTTCTATCGGTTTTAGTTCTTCTGGACCTTAGTGCCGCATTTGATACTGTCGATCATAATATACTTTTAAGGAGATTAGAAGATGCCGTCGGCATTAAAAACTTAGCCTTAAACTGGTTTAAATCATATTTATCTGACCGCTTTCAATTTGTTCATGTAAATAACAAATCTTCAATGCATGAACGGGTCCGGTGTGGAGTACCACAAGGCTCCGTCCTCGGACCGATATTGTTTAATCTCTATATGTTACCACTCGAAAATATTATTAGGAAACACAACATTAACTTTCATTGTTATGCAGATGATACTCAGCTATATTTATCAATTAAAGCCAATCAGGCCGACCAACTTGTTAAACTAGAGTCCTGCCTCAGGGACGTTAAGTCCTGGATGTCTATCAACTTCTTAATGCTCAACACATCCAAGACTGAGGTTCTAATCCTAGGTCCTAAAAAGCTCAGGGATAACTTTTCAGACAGTCTGATTAGGTTAGATAATATTACCTTAACCTCTAACAGTGATATTAGGAACCTGGGTGTTATTTTTGATCAGGATCTGTCCTTTATTTCCCATGTTAAACATGTCTCCAGGACAGCCTTCTTCCATCTAAGGAATATTGCAAAAATTAGAAACTTCTTGTCCTTCAAAGATGCAGAAAAAATTATTCATGCCTTTGTGACTTCAAGATTAGATTATTGTAACTCCCTAATGTCAGGATGTCCAAACTCCTCTGTTAGGACCTTACAGCTAGTGCAGAACGCTGCTGCACGTTTACTAACCAGAACTGGAAGAAGAGAGCACATCTCCCCAGTCTTAGCATCCTTACACTGGCTTCCAATTAAATCTAGAATAGAATTCAAGATCCTTCTGATCACATATAAAACTCTTCATCAGAAGGCTCCGTCCTATATCGAGAAACTTCTAGAAGTTTATCACCCTCCACGAGGCCTTCGCTCTGAGGATGCAGGACTGTTGGTAATCCCTAAAGTCCATAAAAGTAAAACAGGAGGCAGGAGTTTCAGCCATATGGCTCCTTTACTCTGGAATCAACTACCAGCCTCGGTCCGAAAGGCCGACACCATTAGTTTATTTAAGAGTAGACTAAAAACATTCCTATTTGATAAAGCTTATCCTTAGGAATAAAATAGGAATAAAATAGGATCACTAAGTCGAGCTGCTATAGGCCTAGACTGCTGAGGGGATTTTTTCTCTCCCGTTAAAGGGAGGAACTCTACATTTGGAGGTTCTGTTTCTTGTCTTTCTTTCTTTCTCTCTGTGTAACAACATTACTGTAGACACCAGACACTGCCGCCGTCTTTTTTTATCCCTGACAGGAGGAGAGCAGGATCCAGGGGATCAGACCCAAGACTCACAGAGTGGAGTTACGACGGTCCTACTACCCGACCCCCCCCACAGCACCGGGACCCCACCGCAACGGCACGGCCCTTAAACTCCAGACTGAGATTGGCTCATCATCAGACCAACGCTCATCATAGACTTTTCTTAGTATTTGTACTTATCTGGCCTGTCTGCCACTCTCTCTCTCCCTCTTCTTTTCCTCTCTCTCCCTGTCCTATCCCATGTACTTCTCCCCCCAACCGGTCAAGGCGGATGGCCGTCCTTCCAGAGTCTAGGGTCCGCCCCACGGTTTCTTCCTGAAGAGGGAGTTCTTGAACTTCTCTCCATGCGAGGGAGTTTTTCCTGGCCACTGTTGCTTGTTACACCTGCTTGCTTTGGAAGGGTTTAGTTGGGTCCTGTTGTACTCTATCATTGTAAGAGCGCTTTGAGATGTTTGTTGATGTGATTTAGCGCTTTACAAATAAAATTGAATTGAATTGAATTGAATAAAAGGAAAGTGCGTGCAGATGTGCGTATGCATAGATTACCGATCCAAACGCACACCATTTTTTTAGTTTTTGGACTCTCAAACATTTTTAGTAGGAATCCTACGCAAGGTTTCATACATGAGGCCCCTGGTTTGGCAGCTCCATTGTGTGTAACTTCTCCTGTTGTCCACCAGATGGCAGCCAAATCACATATTTCCAATCTTCCTGTAGCAACCTGAGGCCTTAGTTTCTTTTTGATGGGTTCATGTGGCACATTTTCCTCACTTATAGGGAAATGTATTTATACCAAATAAAATGCTGCACAGTTTATAAGATTTAGGTGAGATTTCAGTCTCATACTACCACTAGTTGTTCATGCAAAATGTAGACAAACAACTGGTAAAAATCACAATGCAATAAGCCGACATACATTGTGTTGCGTTGAGTGCAGAATGCAACATTTTTGTGGAAGCGTGTGTCGTGTCAATTCATTCATTCATTCATTCATTCACCTAAAGTCTTCTACTAATGCTTTGTCTCTTCTGTAAATAAAACACAAACCCTCTGACAGAAGTGCCTGCTGGTGAATATTATGAGATCTCTTTCCATGTCTGTAAACTTTTCATGTGCAAACACTATGGCCACGATTTATGCAGTGAGCCACGGTGAGCAAATGCCCAGTGTGCGCTCGGCGCAACATTAATTCAGAGCCATGACTGGACTTGCGAAAGCGGCCTACAGGGAGCTGGAAGGGACACTACTGTGCTAAGCAGATGGCGTGGAGGAGGCAGAGGCTGGAGACACACGCCGTTAAACTCACACTCTCATACAAGTGTATACACACACACACACACACACACACACACACACACACACACATACAGCATGCTCTCACATGCATGATGATCCCTCTGAGATCCCGCCACACCGCTAATCACTCTGCTTCCGCCAATGACTACAAATACATGGATCAGTGGATCAGCCCGAGATCACGAGTGCTATCAGGGAACCACCAGAGGCTCCGACTCCTTATCTGCCAAGTGGAAGTCGTCAGCTAGTCAGTTCACATTGGCTCCGACCAGGGGCAACTGGTCATTAGGGGCAGGTGGGGCGGAGCGCCACCTGGTGTCATCAGAAAGGACTGTATGCAAAGTATGCTATTAATTCTTTAAGATTATCTACAATATTTTCTTGTCTGTGAATAAAACTTCCTCTTATATAGCACATAATTACTGTGTGAGGACTGTACTCCCTGGTTATTGGTCTCCTCTTGCTGTTTCAGGTTGTTCTCTGCTGATCTAAGTAAGAACTAGTGACATGGCACTGCTGAGACGCCTCCAGGAAGTGGAGCTTGAACAGGTGAGCGAGTAACTCGGTGAGAGAGAAGCCCCGCCTATTTACAGACAGAGCACGAGCATTAAAAGAAGAAAATACTCCAAAAAATGAAGTAGACTCACCAAAAAGAATATGCTCAAATCGATTAGTATATAATAACTGTATTAAGAAAAATAACAGAAAAAATACCCACAAGAGAAAAAAAGGGGGAAATGACCTCAAGACATTACCCCCCCCCATTGTTTTTTTTCAAGTGGTTTAGTTTAACATTTTAATTTTCCGTCTGGTTAATTAATAAATACAGCAATACAACATGTATTTATTTATTTATTGATTGATTGATTGATTGATTGATTGATTGATTGATTGATTGATTGATTGATTGATTGATTGATTGATTGATTTACTAAAAAGCAGTCTGATTCAGCCAATCGGTGCAGTTCTTGCATTAACCTTTGAACTTCCTGTAAATGAGAGCACATTTCTCCTGGTGACTGCATAACGTATTTATAGTAATAAAACTAATAAAATGTAATAATACATGACAGAGTCATTGACACTTTCGCGCTCAACCACAACAACTGATATATTGTTTTATTATGACATCTAATGGGGTGAGTGCATGATTATTGCCTATTTGGTGTTTGAGATCTGAAATCTGAATTCTTCTGGTTATCTCTGTGCTCTGTATATTAATATGTCTTTAAATCCATTGAACCAAATATTTTTCTTTCAGTGGAGGTTTTGGTGACTGGCGGCAGGAGTTAGTGTCTTTGTGTGTGAGGCCGAATGAAAATCTTCTGTGTGTTTTGCTTCCTGTTGCTGTTGAAGCTCCATCAGTGACATTCTTGTGTTAAAGTTCCATTCAGATATCACCACTTCCCGGATCACTTTAACCTTCATGGAACTCTGCTCAGCCTTGGAGTAAAACTAACTTCCCCAACAGGCACTCTCAGTATTTGGAGGGATGTAAGTGAAAGTTGATGAACAGAGAGGACCATGGATCATGCGCAGTGAGTAATTCGAGTGTGACGTCATCGAGTGCAATCCAACATGGCGGCACCCAGCTTGTAATACAAACTTTTACGTCCGACGGGAAGAAAAACAAAACAAAACAAAGACACAAAAGGGTAATTAAGATCACCCACAACGCTGGAAGAAGAAACCATCGAAGATCTTCAAGCCTACTTGGACGAGTGCTACGACCGTCTCGTAATGCCGAAGACGCCACAGGCCACATCTTCAAAAAGAACCCGTCAAGAATCATCACCACCCTTGAGTTCCTCGCCGTCCAAACAGTTCGAAGAGATCCTAGAAGGCATTAACATCAAGCTGTCCAGCTTCGATGCCCGGCTTGCTCTGGTCGAGATGCTCCACCGCAAGTTTTATGCTCTCCGGGACTCGCTGGAGTTCAGCCAGCAGCAGGTGGTGGAATTGACCGCTGAGAACCGGGGACTACGGGACGAGGGGAAGTCACTTAATAAAGGACTGACCGGGCTGACGCAGGAGATCAAGAAGATGAAGGAGTCCATCCTCGATCTCCAGAGTCAGAGCATGCGAGACAACCTCGTCTTCGCGGGACTGCCTGAGCAGATGGAGGAGGAGGCCGAGACGTCGCTGCGGGACTTCATGCAGGTGAGGCGGAAGCTGCCCACCGACACCGTGAGTAAGATCACCTTCGCCCGCGTCCACCGCCTGGGAGCAAGACGACAGGACAACCAGCGCCCGCGGCCCATCGTTGCCAAGTTTGAACATTTTAAACAGAAAGAGCTGGTGAAGGGCCGCGGCAGGGAACTTCGAGGGACAGACTTCAGTGTCAACGACCAGTTCCCGAAGGAGATCCTGGACTGCCGCCGCCTGCTTTTTCCTGTGAGGGAGAAGCTCATCGCTGAGGGATCCCGAGCCGTCATCACAGTGGACAGGCTCTATGTCAATAAACAGCTGTTCTGGGACCCCGCCGTCACCCCCTGGCTCTACTGATGGTCCTCACAAGCTGAGTATAACCACTCTAACACACACATCACAGGTTTACTCAGGTCCAGGTAAATATTTAACAGTAACATTAGTAAACATCATGAACAACGTATATTAAGGCAAAGCAAATTAATATGACATCATTAATGTACACAATGTTTGCAATATTGTTATAGTAATAATTATCTTGGACTTGCACTGTCAGCACTGGGATATAAAAAAGGGAGAAAAAAAAAATGGCACTCCTGACGTCATTGCTAAACGTCACCTCTGGGTTTGAATTGGTTCTTTTTCTGTTTTTGATTTCTCACTTTTCTTTTCTATTTCCACACCCCCTCCCTTGTTTTAATAACAATTTAATTCCACTGTTTTCACCCCACTAAAACCTCCACATCACAATCCAACTGTCATGATTTCACACACTCATATATTGGCAGACACACACTCCGATGTTTGAATAGCCAGTCAGACTTAGGGATCCTACAAACACACGCACAGACATGTGCACCCACACATACTCACAGACGCACACACACATGCGGACACACACATACAAACATGCACGCATGCACACAAGCGCATGCACATAGTCGCGCACACATATGCGGACACACACTCACGCACGCACACACACACATGCGGATACACACATACAAACACACTCGTCCACGCACACACTCGCAATCACACACGCACGCGGACATACACACACACACACCCAGCATTAGAAAACCCACATAGAAGATGAGTGTAGCAAGGAACACGTTCAGGTTTGTCACCTGGAATGTACGAAGAATGGGCACACAAATAAAAAGACAACATTTTTTGAACACTTAAACAAACTACAGGCAGACATTGTCTTGTTACAAGACAATTATTACACACATTATTACAAACCAAACAGAACATCACAAACTGATATCACCACAATCCCCTCACACATACTCAGCATGTTATAACTCCAAGCAGAGAGGCGTAGCTATATTAATCAACAATAAAATACAATTCTCTTGAAAAGACACAATCACAGACCCAGAGGGAAGATTTATAATTATTCACATCTCTCTTCGGAACATAGAGATGTGTATCACAAACATCTATGGCCCAAATGTTGATGACCCCTCCTTCTATCATAACTTCTTCACCACCCTCTCAACACACTCTGACAAAACACTGATAGTGGGAGGAGACCTCAACATCGCCCTCAATCCACAAGTAGACGGAGTTAGTAAAGCAGCAAACACCCGACACTGGGAATCTAGAGACATAGTCCAGCAGTACATGAGTGACTATGGTCTTCGCGACGGCTGGCGCACCTCTCATCCCACTCTTAAAGAGTACACCTTCTACTCAGCAGTGCACCAATCCTATTCACGCTTAGATTACTTTCTGGTGAGTAAATCAGTGATTAAAGACATCTTGGACACACAGATTCACCCCATTACTATCAGTGACCATGGGGCGGGAAAGTGGGGGGTGGGGTATGAGGCTCCTGGGGGTGGAGAGTTGACTGTCCTCCGACCGGGGCCTGTTCGGGCCTTCGCTTTTCCTGGTCTGGGGGCGGGGCTGGGGCGGGGCTGGTCCGGGGCGCGGCGGCTGGGGCCATCTCTGCCTTGTTGGGTTGGGGGGGGGGGGGGGGGCTCCCGGGGGTGCGGCAGGCTTCGCCGCCGGGGTGGGGGGGGCTCTCGGCCCGCTCGGCCCGGGGGCCCTGCTCCGGCCTTTTCTCGGCTTGGCGGCTTGGGTCGGGGCCTGGGGCCCTGTGCCTTTTATCTTTCTCTTGTGGGCTCCTCTTTCCTGGCGGGGATTCCTCTCCGCATTCTCCATCTGCTGCTTTCTGGGCGGGGGCGTGGCTTGCTGGGGTGGTTCGCTGGGGCCTCCCTGGGCCTGGGGGGCTGCCATCCGCCGGGGTGGCGATGTCCGGGTCCAATGGCCTCGGGCCCCGGGGTGTCGCTACGGGTCCCCCCACAACAGTTCCGGCCACACCCAGTGGACAAACCACACCCAGTGGACAAACCACACACACACACACACACACACACACACACACACACACTTCCACTCCTCACGAAAGGTGTTGCTGAAGTTGCTTGTTCTCTGTCATCATTTGTTCAAAACTCTCAAAATCATGTTCCTATTTTGTTGTTGCCTCTTTGTCAATTCATGTTCCTGCTTCATCTTACTGTCTAGATAGAGCTGCAATAACTGCACATAATATATGTCGCACAACAAGGGTATTGTATGTTATCCCCACTGAGGTAAAATCACTTCCATCATTCCAATACATATATCGAAAGAAAAAAGGAGGGCAGCGGGTTTACAATGTGGACATCTCTACTCAATTTCTTGGGTGACAAGCAGGCAGTCAATAAAAGCAAGTACACCATATCAATTTCATCTCATGCCCTTGGCAAAATGTTTCCAGGGGCAAGATGAGCTCCCCCCCTCCCCCATTGCTGTTTTTGCAGTTTTCTGTTATATAAATATAGATTTCTTGCGAGTGTCACCATTTTTCAAGTTTTGCTCTTACACGTTTGTTCCTTCAGTTCAACATCTAATTCTTTTTACATGAGCAGCCACTGTAGGCATTAGGCTGGAAAAACAGCCACAACACATTTAAATTAATCAATATTTTGTTAAGTTTGTGGGTGTGGGGGCTGCATCCAGTCCAGTCCGAGTACCGGGGGAGGTCACCTGTCCAGTTTTGGCAGGAAACCAGAGAAAACCTTTGTATGCAAAGTCGACACAGAAAGGTAATAAGATGATAGTGGATATTCTAGCTGTAAGATGAAAGTGCCTCAAGATCTGTAATTATATTTTAACCACTAGATAATTGAAAAGACATCCAGTGATGTGGCAGGATGGCAGGGTTTTGTCATTCTCGACGCCTTCAGCAAAGAAAAAAAAGTAATAATCTGTCATTTTTATTCAGACTGCTTCGATTTACAGCTGAATTTTGTCAGTTTTGCGAGTGCCGCTGAATGGATTTTGTGTCATTTTTCCTGCACCCATCTCTGAATTGTTGTTTGTGTTCAGCTTGTCTTTATTAGCTATTGTCTGCAAGTGTAGTACTCTTTGTTGCGCCTTTGAGTTTTATTTTGTTTTTTATGTTGGTTTCTCAATGATTAGCTCCAATGAACAGATTAAACAAAAGGCATGAGCAATCATTGTCATTGTTATCAGTATTATAATAACTCACAAAACAACGAGAGAAACCAAAATTTTACTTGAAATCTCAAGCACAAGTAGAATCCTCGTGTTGTATTGGGTTTTATGCTGATGTCTTGAAGCGAATAAAACTGTTTACATAACCAAAGCCTGTGTGGTGGTGTCTGTACCTTCTTAGATTTCCTGACTACTCGGTTCACCTCCCAATAAAATCAGGGTTTGTACAAAACTATGACTTCAGTGTCATCGAAAGGCTCACCGCCATCCACCATTAATGCCTGTTTAATGACTAAAGAGAATGAATGTGGCTCATTTGTTTGACTTCATTTGCCTTATTGCTCAATATGCCTCAATATGTCTTTTACATGTATAATGTTGAACTAATGTGTATGTTTCTGTTTATGTCTGATTGATATTCACAAAATGGAAAATGGAGCATGTTCAACATGTACTACATGATACTAAACATACTTACTGGAACTGCCTTGGATATTTACTCTGTGTCTAGTCATCTTCTATTTTTTTAAACACTTCACTAATTGTATAACAACCGTTACTTTTGCAGTGAACAGAGCCTTCCTGTTTTCATAAGGTACATTATCTACAATTCTCTTACATAAAGTTGACTTGGACAATTCCAAAGAAGTTTCCTCAACTTCAGCTTGAATGTTTCCGCATAAAGTGAACATTCATGCTGTTTTGTTCAGAGGAAATGTCAGTGAAGGTAAAGAAACACAGACTCAAGATGTTTAAATAGTTTTGGATTTTGCCGGCCTGCTGGGACACATTTACACAACATGTCATTTTAATTTTATATTCAAAATGACAAAATGGCTTTTACATGAGCAGAGCAGAACGATTCCAAAAGCCACATTCATTTCCCTAAAGAGCTGTGGAGAGGGTTTTTTTCCAGGAGGACGTCTCGAAGATGAATTGACCGATTTTATTTTCATTTCATTTTATTTCTTTACTATAGGAATGTAGTCTGAATAAATAACAGCATGTTGCATTTGAGAGGAAAAGTTTCCCTTATATATGTTAGAGCTGTTTTAAGGCGAAAGTGAAACATACCCACAATATAAAGACTGTGAAGAATAAATAAAACATCTTATATCTTTAAGTGATTTAATGTTGATTATATATTCAGTCACATTACTTATAAAAGTCCCTGAGCATGTAAACTGGGTTCTCTTATGATGGGAAAGTATACAGAACCATTGGGTTGTTTTACTGTTACATCATTACTCTTATAAATAGCTTGTTAATCACTATGTTTATCAGCAAAAAGGTTAATTACTTTTATAGTTCAATGTCAGTGCATTGTGGGTATTCGATAGGGCTCTGTGACTTTAAATTACAGTTTGTTTACTCCTTCAGTCATTTAATAGAGACTTTCACCTGCATTTTCAGGCTATTGAAAGGAGCAAAGGATGATTGGAGCTGAAGCCACTTCTGACATCCAGCCATTTTCTCCCGCTTATCCTTTTCCGGGTGGCGGGGGTGGCAGTCTGAGCACTGTCACCCAGATCACATTGCGATTGTGAGTCTCATGCTCTACCAACTGAGCTATGTGACGAGGTTCATTTAACATATTCAATCAAATTCAGACTGCTGTAGAATAATCCAGACATACATTGTCCTGTCGAAGCTATGTCTATAGATCAGACACACTCAAGAGCCATAATATTAAGTACGCTGATGTTACATTTGTTGTGAGAACTGACTTTATTATTCATTCATTCATTCATTTTCTTCCGCTTATCCGTTTCCGGGTCACGGGGGTGACAGTCTGAGCACTGTTAACCAGATCACAATGCACCGATTAAGAACCTTCCTGCAGGTGGTGAGCCCACGGGAAGGTGACGCCCGGCGTGGGACACGAACCCTCTACCCCTGAGATTGTGAGTCTCATGCTCTACCAACTGAGCTGGCCGGGGGATGACTTTATTATTGGTGTGGCAGAATTAATCGGATCCCTTCGGAAATTTTGCTTTATGTCTCCATCACTGCATACATTCAGTCGATATTGGGAAAGTTTTATGATGCTGTGCAGAATTGAATCATATATTCTACCATCCATGTCTAAGATTACGTAAAACACATGCAGGTGAGGTAATAAAGTCTATGTAAATTGTTCAGTGGAGTACATCATTGGTGTACATCATCAAACAATTAGAATACAGTGGAATCTTTTTTTCTCGTATTCAATTAGAAAAATTAAACTTTTATGTATTTTTTCATTTAGTTACCATAAACTGAAAAATGAAATATTTATTTTTTGTTAATCCTTTACAATTTTAGCTTATGTATCATGAAAATATTTTTTACCAGTCTATGGCATACTTAAACACAATTCCATCAAACATTTTAATTCATAATGTGAATGTACAAATAATTGGGAATTACATTTTTTTCACTTTTCCAAGTGAAATTGAGAGATCACCACTACCAATGTGCACATATCAGCTCATTTAAGAAGCCACAGGAAGTATAAAACTGGAGCCAGCCAGCCATTTTTAAAGGCAATTTCAGTTGTTGATACTGAATCTGAAACGCACACACTAGTGATTACATTTTCCTCTCTTCACTATATACACAATCAAAAACATGTGCAAAAAAGGAGACAGTAGTTTCTTCTCTCATCAACAGAAATGGCAAGGCAGCTTCACTCTTCAATTACCTGGAAAATCAACAAGAATCCATTTACTGAAACATAACACTTGGATGTCCCATTATAACCCCTGTCAAAACACACACACACACACACACACACACACACACACACACACACACACACACACACACACACACACACACACACACACACACACACACACACACACACACACACACTGTGCGTATCACAATGTCTGGTCTCCAATTGAAGTAAACTATTGTTTGTAAGGCAGAATAAGCATAAGATAACAAGCAAAGCAGTGTTGGAGGTGTTTTTTTTATTATAAAATACTGACGCATTACATTGCAATCTGAATTTTATCGAGCACAATTTGAAATAAGAAGAATTTTTCCTCGTTTTACTTATTATATCAAACTATATCATCATCCAAATGTAAACTGGAGTGTCTATAACCTTTTAATTACATTTTCTGAAATTAATTACTCAACATAGAAAGAAAGAAAATGTATGAATTGCTTGTGAAATGTGCTCTCATTAGCATTTCAATGTAGCATTCAAAAGTACAAAAGAAAACACTGTGCTTAACTCAATGCAGTTCAATCATTGTCCAGCAGCCTGTACCACAACGCTGGATTTCCTCTTATCGAGATAACTACAAGGATTAACCCTGGGTTTTCCGTACTACGACACTCGATCACTTCTTACCGGGTTAAATTACCTAGCTAACTTACCGTATTTTCACGACTATAAGGCGCACATAAAAGTCTTAGATTTTCTTCAAAATGTGCGGCGCGCCCTATGGTGCAGTGCGCCGTATGTGTGTGTTGTTGTTGTAAAGCGGACGTAGTGGAGAACACCATGAGAACGTTAAAGGGGGAAGTGTGGGCGTGGATTGTATATAAATGAACGGGTATGTGCGTTATGCAGAACATCGTTGTTTTAACAACCCTGAAAATGGCGAAGAGACACGCTTATGAAGCACAGTTTAAACTGAAGGCCATCAGCTACGCGGAGGAACATGGAAATCGAGCAGCCGCGAGAGAATTTAAGATTAATGAATCGATGGTTCGCAAGTGGAGGAAGCTGGAAAACGAGCTCCGACAGGTGAAGAAGACGCAGCTGAGTTTCCGCGGACATAAGGCGGGGTGGCCCGAGTTGGAGGAAAGACTCGAGCAGTGGATCATCGCACAAAGAACGAGTGGGAGAAGCGTTTCGATGGTCACCATTCGACTAAAAGCAGTAACGCTAGCAGAAGAAATGAAAATTTAACATTTCCGCTGGACATCGGTGTGAACCGGCCGTTCAAAGTAAGGCTGCGAGCGGCGTGGGAGCGATGGATGACCGATGGAGACCACAGTTTCACTAAGAGTGGAAGGCAGCGCCGGGCGAGTTACGCCACAATTTGCAAATGGATTGTAGATGCTTGGGCTAGCGTGTCTGCTGGCACTGTTGTTCGAGCTTTCGCAAAAGCCGGCATCATTTCCAAGGAGCCGCACGGCACGGAAAGTGACTCTGACAGTGAAGAAAATGAACCTGGTATGTTTGATGGAGATTTAGCGCAGCTGTTCAATTCAGAAACAGAGGACGAGGAGTTTGATGGGTTTGATTGATGACGATTACAGGTAAAAAAAAATGTTAGTACTTTGTAATCAATACTTTAAAAATAGAGCGGGAGCAAAACTGAGTTTGGTTGTGCTTTATTTAATACGCACACTTGTATGCTTGTGTGTGTGTGTTGTTGTAATGCGGACACAATGAGAACGTTAAAGGGGGAAGTGTGGGCATGGAACCTGCGCCCTATGAGCAGGTGCGCCTTATGTGTGTGTTAAATGCAGTAATGGCACACATAACTGAGACTGCGCCTTTTGGTCGTGAAAATACGGTACGCTGAATGTCTAACCTGCTCCGGAGCAGGTTATGTTCTCGATAAGCAGCAAATCTCGCACTAACAAGTCAGGAACTTTCTGGCTTTGGCTGCAGCAGCAGTGTTGCTTTTAACCTGCAGGATGTGTGTTAATTAGTCATATTCTCAGAGAATAATTGATCCTTCAGTAAATCTGTAAACTGCTCTGCAGGATTTCTCCGTGTGTGATTGGTCAGATGCTGCAAACTCCGCCCCTTTCATGTGAACGCGTACACGTAGGTCTGAGTAGAACTAGTGAGTTGATAACCTGCTTCGTAGTAACGGTGATCAGGATCGCGCCTGTCTGGATCAGTCAACCCAGGAAACAGAGACATCCTGGATATGTTGATCAGGGTTCGTAGTACAGGCCTCTGGAGGGTCATTGGTCTTTATTTTTTAAACAAATCCCTTCTACACCTTCATAAAACATTCATTAGATTTGAGAAAATAGAACGACTGCACTTGCAGGACAATAGTTGGACAATCCTGGCTTAACCTGACACAACATGTATGGTTATAACTCTTTATGTCTATACTGACCAAAACAAATGTTGCTACTCAAAACAGGAATAAAGTACAGTATTAAAGTACAACTGATGTATAAATGTAGTCAGGAGATGGAAATTGAAATTGAGAAAAAATATATAAAATAAAGTCAAGGTTTTAAAATAAAGACCTCATTAAGGGGTGTTAACGGTTAATTAACACCCCTCAGGACGATTTGTCCTTTCAGTAAAGGGTGCCCGGGCCCCCTTGTCCGAGGTTCTACCGCCCATATATTTTAGACGGCACAACGCCCACTATTTTTTCAGTAGTCTTTTTCAAAACTTGACTGTCCAAATGACGGCTGGCTGGTTCGCTGCCTCAAACACTGATAACAACACTTTCACTGATGTTGGCATTCAGAATCCTGAATTCAACCAAAGTTGATATTGGCAAAAACATTAAAAAAAACAACAACTCTGAAAAGCTCTAAGACACAAGCTTGAAGAGTAAAACCTCCATCGGTTACAATGAAAGCAGCTCTGATCAGTCAAACAAGTACAAAACTGCTGGAAGGTTCACTGTGTTCAGACATATCGAGACTTGTTCCCTGTTGGAAGCAGCTCGGACTGTTTAGTATTTTGAAACCTTCCAACCAGACATCAGCTCAAAACTGCTGCATTTCAACACGAGGCAAGAAGGAACAATAGGAAGCAATTGATCCTCAATAATTTCTTGCTGGTGGTGCAATGATAGCTTGGCTGTCTGTTTCTGGCTCCTTGTGCCAATTAACTTCACAAGCTATACTTGAAAGGCCTTTTCACAACAACAATAATAGCCAGCGTGCCATGAATCCTGAGTGTGTGTGTCTGTGTGTGCGTGTGTGTGTTACATCAATACACAGTACGTCACTAAAGCTGAGCCTTTTCTGATAGCTTTCAGCATTAGAAGCTCACTCTTATGTTTTCAAACAGATGAATTAACCTACTTTACAACTGGATTCAAATGTCTGAATCATTGACTGAAGAAGAAAAAAGAGCTTGGCTTCTTTCGACGGGTTCTAATTCAGCTCTTTGGCCTTTGCAGTGGCTTCCTGTTGCACATTTTGTCTTGATACTGAATTTTGCTTCCCTGAAGAACAGGACTCTTGCAATTTTAGGTGTCAAAATATGAAGAGCATTGTAAGCTGTGAAGCAATGGTTTGGTGGGCCTGCACAAATTTATTAAAAACAAATTTATACATTTATTAAAGCTAACAAATAAAGCTATTGTGCTAATAAAAACAGGCACAAACCTGATATTACGCACACAGACGCATGTTTCAGATTGTGCAAAATATTGAGGAGTGTCATGTTCACTGCAGTTGGCAAAGTTTTTGGTAGATGTGTCATTGTGCTGAGACATTTCCTCAGCCGACTAACAGGACATATTATCGGTATTGTATCTTAAATGCTGAATTTGTGACTGGTCATGTCTCTTACGGTGTATTTCTTTTTCTTCTTTTTTGTTTTATAAGTTCGATAATGTCCTCCCCACACACGTCCCTACGGGACAGACAGTTTCAAGTAGGGATGGGTAACGAATTTGGTACTTTTATAGGTAACGACTGAATTCCGGCAGTACGAAGGAGTACTGATTCACGTAAAACGATACCATGTTTTGGTACCTAAATGCATCCTTGTGACTGATGGAGTGGACGAGTAGATGATTTTCCGAGCAGGACTTGAACACAGAATTTCCATGCACAAGTGTAATGACATCAGTAGCTGCGGGTTCAGTCAACAAAGCCATAGTGGTTTGTTATTCTGCCAGATTTGGTATCGAGCCGATACCAAGTAAATACAGGGCCATGATCGCCGATACCGACACAGTACAGATACTTTTTAATATTCAAGGGTAAAGCATCGTCAAATTGCTAAATCAGAAAGAATTTTTATGCCCTTAAGTGTTTTTATGATTTTTTTACTCAGGTTTATGAATTAGTTAAACCTTCCAAAATTATAGCTAAACAGAAAATACTTTATCATAATAAATATTTTCAAACAACAGTAACAAAACTATTTTCTCCAATACACTGTAATGTCTGGATTTTGTTTCTTCTTGTAAAAATAAAGTATACAAAACCATCCCTCCAGAACAAATTAGAACAAATTATTATTTCAGGTAGTTCACAGCAAATAGGTCATGGGTTGAAATCTAGTATTGATCTCATTACACTGTTAATACCAATGTAGGTATCAATATTTAGATCAATCCGCCCAGCACTGCAAGCGAGCATGTCTGATTGAAAGTGTTCGAGAGGCTCCGCTTTTGAAAACGTGATGCAGATTACACTGCTGCAATGTTTGTGAGGTGAAGTGCAAGGCCAGCGGCGAGAATAGCTCGAATCTGAAGAAGCACCTTGGTTACATATTAGATTTTTCTCAAGGCTGCAGAGCGCACAATTGAACAATTGTTGAATTGTGCTACTCAGATCTACCATCACAATGTTTCCAGAGGGGACAGAAATAAGAGAATGTGGTTTTAATTTGTGCATTATCAAGAAATAAACACTGCGTAGTTGTAGTTCAGGGTTTTCATGTTGAAGAAATTTGTGAAACAAATGAGATGTTACAATACAAAGAGTTGGATGTTGTTTTAATGTATTTGTTAAAGTTTATATATTGAGAAATAAATATGTTCAGTCGAAAATATTTGAGACTTTAATCTTAAACAAAGGAACATTTATTACCACATAAACACACACAAAAGTACCAAAAAATGGTACCGTTTAGTTCAGGTACTGATTTCCAGGTAACGGATATCGTTACAGCACCGGTTCAAATGTGAAAGTTACCCATCCGATCAGTCTCGTACAAATACAGCTAAATGCATAGAAAACCCTCATTGTAATACACCTGTTTGCACATAATGGGGTCATGGTGTTCTTCTTTGATATTCATACAACATTTCAAGTGAAAATGCATCTTTACACAGCAACAAATGTATGTTCCATATGAACGTCCGTTTATATGGAATTAGCAGAAATATTGAAAACAATGTAGTTTACATGTAGGGCCACTAGCGGGTGCTGTTGTTTTTTGTAATGAAACCACACAAGCGTGCACACAGAAAACAATTTGCTACAAACATTAATAGGAGTACACAGACATTAGTATCGATGGACGACAAAGTCGGATTGCTAATACATCAACAATAAAACTACCAAATCCCAGGAGAATATGGACTGAGAGTCATGACACTCTGGAGGAAACATTATTGTTATTATCCATCTACTTACTACGTCCATGGTACAAAAAGTGTTGTTTTCCGGGGTTTACACCGATTTGGAGCATTTCTGAAAAATCCACCTCGGGAACAGTTTCAATTTTTCTTCAAAAATAATATCGAACACTGAATTCTCTGGAATAAAGGTACTGTTCTCAAGCCCCGTCATCTATGCATGTATCTCTGTGCTGTGTGTGGCTTATCGCAGAAGTCTACCTTTCATCGTGAGAAATACTTATTCTTGTTGCTCCGCTCATACTCTCATGTTTACTTCTCTGGCTTTAATTAGTTATTTCCTTCTCATTAAAACCTGTCAATGGCTAACTTCACTGTCTGCTCACTAAACTTCGATAGCAGTGACTACATGGTAAGTTTCTAAATACCTAATGACAGATATACCTGCATATACTCTAAATTGTATACAATGCATACACTAAAATAGTGGTTTAAATGTGGAAGCACAGAGACAGAAAAAGTCCAAAATGCTTGGGTTGACAAAGTTCGGCGGCTGAGAATTGACCTGGACTTCAAGACTTGATGGCTTTTCTCCTTTAACTCAGTGAACTTAAAACCAGAGAGGAATCTCAATTTGTTTTGACTTCACTATCACTGCCAAAACCTTGAATCTGGCAAGAGGTCAGGTAACCAAAACCACTGACCGTAAACAAATTACTTTAAGGGTCTGTGTCAGTGATGTTTACAGGCCCCTGGTTGTTTTTTAATGAAACAATTGTATCCATAAATATACAACAAACTAAACTTTTCCACTGTGGATCGACATGTCCTACGCTGAATCCTAAAATGGACGATGAACAAAAACAAAGTGCCTCATATTGAGGAGCCTGTGGTTTGTCCTCATATTTAATTTGGCAGAAATGACTGCTATCTCCATTTGACATCAAACCATCCCCATCTTTGATTCAGTCGGTGTATATTCATCAACAAACGTTTTGATTCTTAATGTTTTGCTTCCGTCTGTTAGAGTTTTTCTTTGAATATCACGTTACCACCCTCCTCCCTCTGATTCATTCGTCTCAGATCTCCAGTCTCCAGTCAAATTTAAAACTGAAGATGCTTGTCACGTTTTTTCATCGTTATTCAATGCACAACTTACATAGATTGATCTGTTTCAACATCAAAACAGAAGGGAATCCGTCAGAGTGCAGAAGATGTAAAAACAAAATCCAGGACTTTGGGGAGATTTGATCTCAACAGATTTTTCACACTTTGGGATTTTTTTGGGCTGTGGGGGGAAACATCACAGTGATTTATCAACACTTGCTGAAGCTGATGTTTTCACAATAAACACACACCGATTCAAACCCCGCAAGAAAATACACACTGACACAAACTTCACAATATACTTACCCATCAAATATTCTATCATGTTATATGTAACAGTGATAATCAACTATTTGGAGAACCTTGGCATTTTTAAAAAATAAAATAATACACAATACTGCAACAGCATTTAGGTGTTTCTACTTTTATGAACAGATTCAAAGATTCAAGGTCACCAATTAATGTCAATTTGCAATTTAACCTTTATTTACATGCCCTGAAGCAGTGTGTTGAGCCATGTTTATAGTGAGGTGTGCATGGAAATATTGTTTTGTATTGATTGTTTTTTTCATCGTGTGGATGTACCCTATGTATCCATGGGATTTTTCGGTGACCCTAAAGGTGCCTCTGATCATTGTAAAAGGTGATTACTGTCATATCTCACCTTCACAAAAGTACAAAGCTTCAGTCTTCACTTATTATTCTCATGATCTTCAGTAAATTATGATTTCATTCAGGAGCAGTGTTATTTTTAATGCTTTTGGAGGTTATGTTTTAGTGTAACACAGTTGCTTAAAGTAGAAATCACAGCAGCCGTTAGAAACAGTGACTGTAAAAGTTAGATGAAAAAGTAATAAAATGTCTTTACGTGTTCAGAAGCTATCCTCAATCTACCACGTCACTGTGAATTAGCTGTGAAGGCTGAGTCAGCAGTGTTTATCGTGAAGCTATTCACTGTCTCTTTCTATGAAAACACATTTTAGCTGAAAATGTAATCGACTTCAGGTGACTGAATAAGCACTTGAAAAGTCTTTTTGCTAATTTTTTTGCTTATACAAATTGGAGACATCTTCTTTTTTCCATACCATGAAAAAAAGAAAGCTGACTTCCCACACACTGTCAGCTCCGACTTAAATGTCATATTTCTAATTAAGTGACAGCCCACAGGCCTTCAGCTCTTTGTGTCACACACACTTCCGTCACCTCCACTTTTACAAGGTTCAGTATTTTTCCTTCTACCAAAGAGCGTTTCATTGTTTCTGTCATGAAGTGAGTGATTATCATCATCCCCTGAGTTTCTAAAAGGACTTCCTTCTTTGGAAACCAGTCGAGTTTGTTGAATTTAGTTAAAAGCGCAGCTTTAGTCCTGCATTTAAAAAAAAAAAACATATTTCTTTGGGACCCTGTCATCTCACTGTAACTAACTTCCAGGTGGGTTAACAACAATGAAATCGATGATAAACTCTTGCAATATGTCAACATCTCCTCCGTACTTTCGGTTTTCCTTGAAGAAGTGACTGCTAATGCTGGATAACATGGATGGTGAATGAACTTGTGTATTCTCTCCTCGAGGCAGAACAGCTGGCTGCGCTCGCGGTGTATCGATCCCTGGAGACGCTCACCTGACAGCCTGATACTTTACTGTCAACTTTAAGTTTCACTTCACAGCTTTATTGATTGTATAAATGCTCATCCAGCGCTCACGCTGCCATAAGCACTTATCACAGCTTAACTTTGTTTCTGCTCCACACACACGAGGTATAAGTCTGAACCAACATGGATCCCAATGGGGGAACAATAAATAAATGACTTATCTTGGTTCATATGTGTACGTCCTTAGGTTGAAAGCAGAGGTCTCAAACTCAGATCCTGAAGGGCCGCAGCCCTGCATGTTTTCTATGTCTCCCTTCTTTAACATACCTGAATGTCAAGATGGTTCATCACCACATTCAGCACAAAACCTGATAACGAGCCACTCATTGCAATCAGCTGTTTTGAAGCATATATATATATATATACACGCACACACACACACACATATATATTATATATATATATATTATATATATATAAAACAACAACAACAACAGATCCTGTAAAAAGCACCTAGAAACGACAGTGCTGTATTTGGTGATATATAAATAAAGTTGAATTGAATTGAGTTTAATAGCTACATTTGTTGTTCAACTTTACTTGCTTCAATTATAACTGAAGAAAGTAAAAAGCTGCTTTCACTGTGGACAATAGTAATAATAACAGTAAAACAGTAAATAAGCTGAAATAAGAGATAAGCCACCATTTGAAAGATTCAACTCCTGATTCTCCTGATAATTAACGTAATTTTGATAATTTTCCAATTACTTAGCCAGACAGGGGGGGACGGAGTGCTTTACACCAGCAGGCACAAAACAGATGATGTGACGGATTATCACCCTCCGATTTAAATGCTCTGCACTGATTAACAAACACAGAAAACAACATGCAAAAGACTGGGCTCTGAAATTAATCAGGACAGTAATCATGTTTAGAATTATTGTTTCAACATATTTAATTGTTTTGATTAAGACATTAAGCTCTTAATATACTTGAAATGGTATTTCCTTTAGGTTGGACTTGAAAACAATGTTTCAAAGCTGATCTAAGCTGGGGAGATCAAATCTCCTCATTTGTCCTCTTTTCATGTTTTGCTCGGGGAATCCGGGTTTTGATTTGTTATAAATTCATGAGAATGTACAGTTTCTATAATATTAATATATCATGTATTTAAATAGACAGGTGCAGATACATTGTGTGATGTGATACAAGTAAAATTTGAGTTACATTACAAGTATCCCGAGGCCCAGCCAAGTGTCCACTTTTTTGGAAATCAAATTATGGTCATTATAATTGACATAGAAGGCTGACGTGGGTTCAAAAGACATTCATATGGACAGATGATGAAGTTGGATTTCTATTACGGGTGACTCTCAACTCTAAACTACTGAGGAAGGAATAGTTCTGTCAACCAGCAGGGAATGACTCAGCAGCTTTCTAACTTCTAACTAATGATGCACACTGTCATCTCAAATTAGTAACTACAGTGTAAATATCAATATTTTAACATGAAAAATCAATCCAAAAACAGGCAAAACATTATTATTATTTTGGTATTGGTCTCCACATCACTAGTGAGAGAACTGTAGCCACAACAAAACATTTTTCTGTGATGTGAGCAGATACCGTACGTCAACATCTGACAGAGACGATGACTTATGTATCTTTGATACTCCAACACTCAACACATCAGTTTTCTTGTCCTTCAGCAGCAGCTACCAGGTCTGATTTAGTGTCAGATCTGCAGGCCAAGAAAAAATAAACAACAAAAAAACAATGATACTCCATTTCTTCTCAATTTGATGTCTGTTATTAATTTTCCCCTGCCTCCTCAAAGCTAAACAATTGCAGTGTGGGCTGCAAATGGACACAGTGAGAGAAAAACCATTTAGCATGTTGGGCTAGAAATGAAATGACTTTGTGTCAATGAAAGAATAATGGCCCATTGTCAGGATGTCTGACGGTGAAAGAAAGAAAGTGAAGCAAAGACAGAATATCTTCTTACGTGGAAATATGGGGACTCTTTGTTTCAAAGGTTCAGACGTGCCTTAAAGAATTTAGTCTTTGTCAGTCGGGTATTGAAAATTCTAGTATATATGTTTCTCTAACATGCAGATAGTAAACGTGTAGGATAAGCAGAAGAGCTGAGCGTGTGGGTTGCAGTGTGTGGGTTATACACTCAGGGTGGGATACTATGCATAAGCCTAACTATATGTCTTACATTGTGCCATTCATACCGAGAGCAAATCTCCTTTCTCTCTCAGCTGTAACAGTGGCTCCCTCTTCTCTCTATGCTCTAGTCTTTCTAGTCTATTCAGCTCCTTTAGTAACCCAGAGATTAGGATACGATACATTATCTTCAATAAATATCCTTCAGAAAAGAGCAATACAGATCATTCACAAAGCCGGTTATCAGGAACACACAAACACATTATTTCTGAAAGTCACAATTACTCAAGTTTACTGACATTGTGCAATACCAAACAGCACAAACAATGTTCAAAGCAAAACATAATCTATTACCAGGGAACATTCAACAATTGTTCAAAAATTATGAAGTCTTACAATCTAAGGAGGAAATGTAACTTTAAAGAACCAAGATTTCGTACGACCAGAAAACGGTTTTGTCTATCAGTATGCAGGGTGAGACTACTGAACGGGTTTAGTGTGGAATTGAAGCAATGTCCAAATATAAGACAGTTTAAAATGCTGTATAAAAATATGATTTTCAAGAGGTATGAGGATGAAGAAGGTCTGGCCAATCACTAGGCTATTTTAGGGGCAAATGTCTAGTCATTTATTTTGGTTATTTCTACTGTTCGTTTCTTTCCTAGCGTTGATTAGTTTTGCTCGTCTCGCTTGTCGTGTTTGTGTGTATTGTGCTTGTATGGTACATGTAGATTTATATGTGGGACTGTACATGTGTAAATGGATGAAGGTATTAGGCTATGTGTTGTTAAGATATTAATTCTTAAAATAACTGCTCCGCTTAAAAACTGTGTGAAAGCTACTAACTTGCTATGCTATTTGCTAGTGCATGACTAACAATCTGCTGAGGTCTGCTCTAATGATAAACACTTTTAGATGCAGTGATCATGGTTGCGCAATGCTGCCTGTAAAATCTGCTTATCTCAGTGTTTGTAGGAGACATAGCGTATGAAACAGGAACTTGAGTGGGGAGATCGAAACCTTGACTGCAATCTGAGAAAACCCGTTCCAACTGGTTCCACTGGCTAACCTCGCTCAAGTAACCCCGTGACCCCAGGCTGACTTAGTGACAACCTGTGACCACAGCCAACCCTGCGGTGCCCTCGTGACCACGAGACTCACTGTCTGGACGGCCCTGCCTGCGAGCAGATGAATGCATGAATACACATTTTGCAAAGGTAGACACGTCTTTCTTCCCGTGAACTGCTCGCAGTTAGAGTACCAGGACCCAGAATTCTGTAAATTGTGATTATTGCTTGCTCACTGCACTTCAATATAGTCTGAAGATTAATTTTTAAGAAACTTGACTCATGTGTCTTCCTTTAGTTAGACTGGCAACAAAAGGACTTGTGATGCGAAAAGACGCACGCGAAAGTGTGTATGTTTATATGTAATAAAGCATTTACAATGAGTGTTTAATTAGGTGTGCATATATTATAGAATGTTAAGTATATCTTACTCACAGCATACACGTTATGTATGATGTGTGTACTATGTGTGCGTGTGTGTGGGTCTAGGTGTTTATGTCTGTCTGTAGATATGTATGAATGGACGTGTCTGTATATATATTCGATGTACTGCACAGGGCATGTGTGTGTGTGTGTGTGTGTGTGTGTGTGTGTGTGTGTGTGTGTGTGTGTGTGTGTGTGTGTGTGTGTGTGTGTGTGTGTGTGTGTGTGTGTGTGTGCAGGCATGTATGTATCTATGTATGTATGTGAGAGATGGAAGGAAGTTAATTATGCTATTTACTTTAGGACAAGGGGTGAGAGTAAATAAGTTTTACTTCTTCTCTCTCCTTTATGAATACTCATCTGACGATGTTTTTTCTTGATTTATTTTTATATTATTATTATTGTTATTCATTTATTTATTTATTTGAGAGGAAAACTTTGTTGTTGTTTTTCTTTTTTTCCGTGTTTTTGTTTTTGTTTCGTACCTTGATATTTGAAATAAACATATCAAATCAAATCAAATCAAAAAATACATTAAGTAGGATACTACGATATTAACACATAGTGTTAACATTATAAAAATGTACCTCAGACTGATAAAGCAAATTCTGTTTTTTTTCTTCTCTCTGCATTCTCTAAACTGTATACGCTAATATGTTTTGTTGTCGCTTATGTGCATCTCTTTATGCTGCATCAGTGTTCTTAATAGTTTTACTTTTGGTGGTCCCTTCTTGTCTCCATGTGCAATACTTTGCTGAACTCAACTTGTGCGCATTACATGCAGCTCTCATAATGAAAGATGCACACTATTTTTCACAAGTTATACACATGAAATATTTTATGAAATGAAAATGAATGAAAAATGCCCACCCACAGGTGTTGTCAGATCTGCCACTAAATGTTGAGGTATGAGTTATTTCTCTTTACTATCCTGTTGTACCACTGCAAATTTCTCCCCATGTGAGATAAATAAAGGGATATCTTATCTTATCTTATCTTATCTTATCTTATCTTATCTTATCTTACGGATGATTTTATACAGCGCTTAAAGGGAAGGCTTTTCTGCAGCAGGCGGGCTACGGCAAACACACCTGCACTAAAATTCAAGCACCATGAAAGACAGATTTGTGGGAATTGATGAAAATATGCGCGATCCCCTGCAATTCCGCAGTGAAATTCAAGCCTTGATACAGAACAAGTTGTCCTGAACAGTAAAATTCAAGTGTGATTATAACATTTAAATGGCTGTCCTGCAAACACTTTCTCTTTGTTTGAGTGCTAAGACATGCAAATGAGTCCTAAACAGAAAAGACCTTTGCATGATAGTAAACTTGTTGATGCAGGCCCTGTTTACACGACAACGAATACGAGTGTATCCGCAAAACTTTCTTCACTTTTGGGGGGTCTGTTTACACGGCACCAGTTTGCAGATGCACTGAATCCACAAAGTTTTTAATCCGGCTCCCAAGATGGAAAGATTCTTTCACGGTGCAAATCCCTCCTGCAGAGACTGATGGAGGCTGCAGAGCCTGTTACTGCGCATGCACATCTCTCCCCCTCCCTCATGCTCATCCAGTTGTAAACAAACATGGCGGCCGCGTAGTGGTACAACCCGCGGTCTATATTTTAGTTTTATCGTCCAGATCAGTAGTTTAATAGTTGAGACTCTCCCCTGATAGCATCTGATGCATCATCAGTCCATGCGGATGTCAGGTTCTCTCCATTTTCCTCACGTTTATAGTGTATTGTTCTCTGCACACACAAATGTGTAGTTTCATTACAAAATCAAGCAACAGCGCCCTCCAGTGGCCCGGCATACTAACTACAGTGTTGTCTCTGTGTCCGTTGCTGCAGTGTAAACACACAAATTTTTTTTTCGGATTAGGTGTTGTCACGTGAAACGTTGTCGTGTAAATGGAGCTTTAGGGGTTTCAAAAAGGTGGTGTTTCCAGTGGCTCATTGTGGTGTAAACAGACACCCAAAATGCAACAAGTTTTACATTTTCACTTGGCCTATGTGTGCTTAACAGCTACATCCAGGGAGTTTTGGTTTTATGTTACACTGAACAACTTTTGATTTTGACTTTTTTTAGTTAACATTGAACTTTTAATTGAAAATCTAGAGATTTTCAAGAATGTCAAGCTCATCCAGCTGTGTACACAATATAGATGCTTCCTATACAAAATATAAATATTTGTAGTATGCTTATGTAGCCTGCCTACCACCTAAGTAAGTAGAATGGGACCCTGAACTCTTTAACTGTATTTATTTTAGTAGATTATATCAGTGTCAAATTCATTTGGGGCATGCGAATGAACTGTAAATACTCGAAAACAACTTTTTCTATCACTATTTGATATGGGTAATTATTATGTATTATAGCACCATCTGGTGGATGTGTCTTCTTTTCTGGTCAAAAACGATTCAAGAATGAGTCAAGCAATCCAGAGGGTTAGGGTTAGAGCTGTCTGCTCGCTCACTGCTCGCTCACTGCTCGCTCACTGCTCGCTCACTGCTCGCTCACTGCTCGCTCACTGCTCGCTCACTGCTCGCTCACTGCTCGCTCACTGCTCGCTCACTGCTCTAACCAGCAGTCCATTCAGTCCAAAAACCTTCAAAACATCCTGCTAAAGTTCTAGAAATGTGTGTTCTTGCAGATTACTTTACTAATAATCCATAGATACAAGTTAATATGCTCACAGTGCACAACTTCTCAAAACTCTGCTTATTAATCTCTCCTTGCTCCATCTCACACACTCACCTGCATGCCCACTCAAATTAACGTGAAGTAAACTGACCACTTGACCACGGGCATTTCTGCAGAAAGATAGCTCTCAAAGATTTAACATTTTTAACACCTTTTAACCCTCTATTTATTTATTAACCTATTTCTCATGAACACATTTGGATTAATATTCTTCACTGGGCTACACTTGGGGCTTATAAGAAAAAACACAAGAAAAAAGGAGGAGAAAAAGGAATAACACAAAGCTGCAAATACAACAATGTAGTCCCCAAAACACATTGACAGTTCAAGGTTTTAAATGTCATCAAAAACGATCTGGCTTCAGTGTAAAAGATGCTGCGGGCTCGATTTCATTCAGGGCTTTTGCATTAGCGCTGAGTCTGTGCACTCGGCAGATTGTCGCTGCTGCAGATTAGGAACAGTCTGAGAGCCGTCCTCAATCTGTAACCACATTAAAGTCTCCTCAGGAAGAATTTACTCCTCTTAATTGAATTGCTACTTCAATACCTTCAGTATCTGTGGCTGTCTGTCCGTCTTGTCTACACGTCTATCTCTGTTCTTGTTTATCTTGCTTTAGTTTGGTTTATCGGTCTCCTCCTTTTACAATTTGCTTTTGGACTTAAAAAAAATTGTTGAGTGTGCAAAGTAATTACTTTGAAATGCAGCAACGCAGGCCGACGTTTCAAATCCTGCACTCCACAGGGAGTTGCACATCATTATTGTCTTCAGTCATCTTTTCACGTTATGCATTTGATGTGTCACTGCAAGAGACAAGTTAAATTAATCACAATGATCAGTTTAAAAGACTGCCCAGTTTAATTTGTTTTCCCTTTCATCTGAGCTCTCTGTGCATATTTTAGTCCACGACAGAAGTATATATAAAAATTAGTGTCAGAGTAACAGCCGCTTGACTAATTATGATGTGCTGACCCTTTCTAATTCAGAGGCTGTCAAATCCACTTCCCTTCTATCAATGTATTGAGCGAGTGCCATTTGAGACATTTGAGCGAATGGAGCAAAAGAAGATTATCTCAGAGGTAACATAGAACAAACAAGCTGGATTCATGGAGTTTTTGAATAATTAAGCATTAACTTAGGTTTTTGTGATAAAGCGATATACAGTATACATAAAAAGTTTGTAGCAACTTGTTACTGTAACATCAGTACTTTTAACAGTTTCACATACATGGAGATCACAATAGAGCTGGACAGCTGCTGTCTCACGCAACAAAGCTGTTGTCTTGACTGTTACTCTTTCAGTAAATTCCTGTTTATTCGAGGAGGAGCACCTCATCAATCTAACTCACACAGGGAAATGTGTATGTAAAAGGTTCTTAAATGTACAGTGACTGAAGTCAAGTTTGATATTTGAATATTACTCTTTAAAAACATTTATAAATGTCGTGCCTAGAATGATATATGTTTTCTGCCATCAATCCTGCAGGTCGGACCAGTGACGTTTCAACACTTTGTGTGAAGATGCATGGAGTCCCACTGAGCTGCATCCAAAGCATGCTGCGTAGGCAATGGAAACTCAAATAACCCGTCAGCTGACACCTGAAGTAAATTCTACTCTGTTCTTGCAGAACTATCCAAAAACGGAGCGGCAACATGCATGAAGTGATTTTACTTTACATAAAGAGTGCATATTTGTACATGCATGTTGATCACCATGTGTCTGCATGCATGAATTCATGGTTTTCTAGCTTGTAATTAAAAACATACATTTCCATTTGTTTTGTTTTTTTCTCATCCTGGCAAGCCTGCAATTTACACAAAATAATTTCCATCTATACCCCAAGGAGTTCTGCACTCAGTTCAGTACAAAAAGCTATTTCTACAGTATGTTAAGAACAAGCTTCAAGAAACGACTGATGACATTATTATTGTTATAATTATTATTGTTATTATTATTCCTTCTACCACACACGAGAGGGAAAACAAGTTTCTCTGAATATTCAATTATGGTCTGAAGCATCAGGGGAACATAAAGGTCAGTAGATTTCCTGCCCGTCAGAGGAGCACCAGTAAATTGTCATCATTGAGTCGTCATATAGGCAGTAAAAACAGAGGAGACGCTTTACTCATCCTTCCATTCGTCACTGTCAGCCTCCACAAGGATGAAGTGCTTAATGTGGTTTGTTTCAATGAGACGTCTCCTTCCAGAGTGGACTCAGTATTTCTGGGCCCCTTCAAGCTGCCAGAGTTTCACATACGGAGGCGGAACGTCTCGATCATGGAGCTCACTGACACCAGTGTTGTGTAGAAATTCATAAAGCAAGCCAACGTCAGGATCATCAACATCTCTTTAATCTTTAATTAGCCTTTTCTTTTGTTTTGAAATCAGAACTGTCACATAGCAACAGAAAAAAAGTCATACACATTTCAGCTCCCTGAAAGAGAAGCCTTTAATGTTCTTTCAATAAATGAAAATACCCATTTTGTTCTGTCAAAATAAATACTGCAGAGTTATATAAAAGTTGTTCTCTGTTTTTGTGTCTCCGTCAGACAGTTTGTGGGAGGTTGTTCTTTTTCTCTTCCTTTTATATACACATTCATGGTGTAGGCTGCAAACATAAAATAAATTAAAAAAAGTTGATTCAACAGGGATACAAAGAAGAACAAATAGCGATGGCAGCTACTGTCAGAGCCCTGCTTTATGCACCATATGTTCAAAAAAGAAAATCACATGAGGATTCGGTGTCCTACAAATCTAATCAAAATGTCACAATCAAAACCTAAGGGAAGATCTTTTTTTTTTTTAAAGTGTTCTTTTCCTTTCATATTTTTGGTAAAGAAACTTTTCCCAGGGCTTGGACAGTAGCACAATCTCAGCTATTCTGCAAGTGACATTTAAAAAGGCAGGAATGAATATATCAAGGGACATTTTCATTATGCAAATAAAAGGCAAAGTAGAACTTTTAGTACCAAATGTCGTCCGTGAGGTTACTTAAAGTCTGAATCCAGCATTTGACAGAAGTATTGCCACAGCTACAGATGTTCAATACACCTAGAAACCTTGTGAATGTGGTGGAATTGAAAAAACAAAACAAAACAGGAGTTTTCTGAAAATACACTCTTAAATACAGAAATACCAGCCCCCAAATCCTTTGCAAGGACAATGGGAGAAAAGGATTTCAAGGTACACATTTAGGAGGCTAAAGGCTTTTAAAGCTGCAAACTGTTCAAGGGAAAGAAAGGGAAATAAAATGTCCTTTCTTTGAAACTAAATGCCTTTATTATCGTCTATCCTAGAGTTTGCTTCTGCAGAGGGTAGTGGAGGACTTTAATTGCTTTGTAATTCTGCCTTTAATCCGTGTTTAGCGGCAGCGCAGCTCTGAAGCAGTTTCACCTGACAGACTTCCAAAGCCACCACAGAAACTGTTTTCTAATCATGTTTGGTCTCCGTGTGATCAGTTGCTTCTAAGTCTAAGTTTTCTTTATTTTGTAAAAAAGCACTTTTTTCACCCTGTTGCAGTTGTTTAAAGTTTCTTTACTTTGATAAAAGCTGGAGTGGATTCTTGCAATCAGAGCTGCATTCTGTGCAAACTGAAAACCAAAAAACTCAATAAATACATTTATTTGTTTTTAGAATAGATGTCACAGTTTTCCTTCTTTCATCGCTGATCAGTTCAATGCTTCTTTTTTTGTGAGACAATGATGTTACAGTCCAATCCATTTTTTTTAATTGATATATATATATATTTTTTACATATGCATGTTGCTTTCACATAAGAAGAAAGAATATTTTGCTGAGTTTCTGTGGAAAATAAAATGTGTTTTTATGTGTTTAATGGTTAAAACTATGCCTGGATTGCTTAGCGGAAAATAAATCAAAAAACATATTTGTTGAGGAGAAAAACAAAGTTTTGTAATAAAACAATAAATATATATTGATGTTAACAACACTTATCCAAAACAATAACCAACATTTCTTTCCCCATGTGAATTGAATACACTTCCATTTTTATAAATGCACAGCTTGTTCTTCATTCCTGGAAGTTACGTATTGATTTTAATGCGTAAATAAACTAATCATGCTCTATGACATATCAATGATGGATTATATTCATTTGAGAATCCCCTCATAAACAGTTGAACTCCTTTTGGTTCCTTGTCGGTGTGTTTTATGGGAGGTGGTACAGTTAGAACTGGCAACTATGAAAGAATTAAATACATTTTGTCTCTTGATCTGTCCGCTGGACAGCCTGTTGTTACTTTAACGAATTGAGGAAAGAGCCTTTATTAGTGGAAATGGTCAGTGTAGGTTAGTTATTGTGAGTGACATATACACTCTTCGAACAATTCCCAGCAAAAGTTAGTCTCAGTGGATATTTAGAGATTGAAACGCCACCCGTGGTTCGTCTGTAGCTGCTGTCGCTCCTTCCTGCAGCTTTCCTCTCAGCGTTGCAGACTCAGTGGTGCAGAAACCGGCTGAACATTAACACAGAACCCCAGCTTTCTATTTTTCTCAAGCTATCTCTCTGAGGCAAGTCAGATGCTCCTTTGTTGATCAGTGTTAGGAGTTTTGAATAAAACACAATGCAAAGAGGTTTAGATGCCTGAGGTGATTTTGGAAGGCGAACCAGGCGCAGCTGCATTGCTCTCCTTCTATCTGGCAAAGAATTCAGCAACCGTTAGGTGACCACAGCTCGCACCATCACATGTGAACATCAAACGCAGAACAAAATCACTCATAAATGAATCCTGATTCCGCCACAGGTCGATGATTGCTATGTTTCTCTGAAGTTGGGACAAAAATAAAGCGTTTCTATTCGGGGCTCAATGACCCCTAGAATGTCTTACATGGGCTCCATCTTGGCTGCATCTCGTTGGATATCTGAAACAGAATTTGGCTCATTAACTTTCAGAGAGTTAGAGTTGCCTAATTTTAGACTGTTGAGGAGCTTCCCACACAGCACAAACACACACAATCTTCTCCACACAGTTATGGACAGACACACACCGCTTGATATTCAGCTGCAGACAGATGTCATGGAAACTGGAGTCGTGGAGGTGGGCGGCTATTGAACTGCAGAGCGGTGGGGAAGGGGTTGGGGGGTGTGGGGGTGATAAAGAGGTAAAATATAAAAAGACCAAAAAGGTATGACACTCAATACCACAAAGTCTGAGCCCTTCTTCACGCATAGAAAAACAACAGATGCTTGTTTGAAAAGAAAATTGTGGGTTTGCAAATGCTTGAAATGTGAATGTGATTGCCTATTCAACAGACTGCAATTGCAACATCCCACTATTCATGTTTGTTGTTATTGTTATTTATCTTTATTTTGTATAATCTGCAGCCTTTGTTCCCCTGTTCTGTGGCCTCCAGGTCATGTCTCTGAAGAGCAGAGTGTCGGCTGCTTCACCCCCACTCATGTGTGCTCATTTGAACTTTTTCTCCCAAATATTCGTGCTAAATATATAACAATAACAAAAAACAAGTTCTAAACTTTGAGATAGATGGAGCTTGTGTATGAACTTGTGAAAATGTTGAAAATACTTTGCCGTTGTGTTTTACACTTCTGACAAAAACAGACATTTCTTCATTTTGTTTTGGAAAACCACCTATTTCCCCCATCTGTTTGGACTTAAAGCAATGCTTGTAACTTCACTTAATAATACGCACTGAGTAAATCAAACTATCAACAGTGACTGCATGACCATTTTTAAACGTATGCACAGTGTTTTTAGTCAGTTCAGCAGTAAATGGTGTAAAACTGTATCATCAAGATGGTAAAGAAGTTTGATTTTCAGTGAGATTTGTATAATTTAAGAGAATATTTAGAACTAAATCTGAAAACATTTCAGATTTCAGAAAACTCATATATAGTTGTGTTGTTAAAGGACTACAAAAGACTTAAGACTAAGACTTAAATATCCTTTGAAATGCTCCAGTGCTGAAATTTTCCATTTCTGAGTATTTGTGTGCCTTTCTTGATTCAACATCATTCCAGTATTAGCTTCTCTTCAGTGGTTGTCAGTAAATTAAAACGCTTCACTTAAATCTGTGTTATATTGATCTAGACTACATTTATTATATTTTTGGAAGTATGTTGCAATTTTTAAGAAATCTTTTTTTTTTTAAAAAGTGGTTGTGTTTTACTGACGAAAGACGTCACAGCTTAAAATGATCAAACGAAAACAGAAAAGTAAAACTGTTGTTTGTTGCTGAAAATATCACTAACATTAACATTGGAGGAAACAAACTGAATCCTCCCATAGATTCCTAACATTATCATTTTTTTCCCTTTACAAATGTTTGGACTTTCATCAAACCCTGAAATTGGACCAGATTCCTGGAGGAACTGTCTCTGCGATGCAGCGGACAGGCAGCGGCTGATAGTAAAGCTCTGCTTCATCTGTATGCATTCCTGTCAGCTCGCTGCACCACAAACTTTACATTACAGAAAGCTGCTTTTCATATTTTTTTTTTTTCACGAGTGAATCAACTTTTTATTTTTTTTATAATGCCGAAACTTAGTTTGATCTTCAACATTTTTCTTAATACTTCTGTCTGGAGAAGCGTTATTGTTCGAAGTTTCCTGTATAACATTTCACTGAGCTTATTCTCAGTCTGCCATACAGTGAAACATCGTCTCATTGTGAAAAAAAAAAAGAACTGAAATCTTTAAAAAGGACGTATTTGATGAGGCTTAAAGGATTTTTATGTTGTACAAATGCTCTAAACACTTAGCTACCTATATCCAAATAATTCAAAGAATTATCTCATTGTAAGATTTTAACTGTATTTCTAGTTTAGTATGTTATTATGATTTATGTTAACATTATATTATTGTAATATTTAACCTTTTTTTCACAGGCTTTTAAAAACAACCTGCTGCACAAGTAGCTCCACTACCACTGCGTTCAATTAGTAGTTTTTTTTTTCACTGCATCCTTCATAAAATTTACTGGACTTTATATTGTTCTGTTGATATTTTGGCGTCATATTGTTGGAATAGACTTTATGTTTATTTACTTCCATAATGACTGAATGAATGAATTTCTCCACCAAAAGGTGTATATAACTATTGTCTGCATCTATATCATATCTAAATGGAAGCCAGCGCAAAGCTATGGCTTAGCTTTGAATTTCTATTTGTGTTTTTATTAGGTTTTATTTTTATTTCGGAACATAGAGACTGATTGATTTAAAAAAATCAAATAAAATCAATGGACAGGTATCTAAATAAACACTTAGAATAAGTGCTGAGTTTATACTAAAAGCTGATAAAAGCTGAAGTTTATGGCTTGGTATGAGGAAAACAATGTAGAATTGTGAGTTTTGAGTTAATTGTGTGCGTTTCACTCTCAGTGCTTATGAATGGCATTTCTCCATTACTTCGATTTGAAAGACATTTGACATTTATTAGTCCGGTCTGCTCATGAACTAACTTTAAACACTATGCAGGAATGAATGCAATCTCAGCAAAAACCACTTTCCAAGAAAATCACACCCATTGTCATGTTTTTACGTTCCATTGTTTTGTCCTCACGCCCGGCAAGCTCAGTTGGTAGAGCATGAGACTCACAATCTCAAGGTAGTGGATACGTGTCCCACGCCGGGCGCCACCTTCCCGTGGGCTCACCACCTGCAGGAAGGTTCTTAATAAGTGCAATGTGATCTGGGTGACGGTGCTCAGACTGCCACCCCCACGAAACGGAGAAGATGGATGGATGTTTTGTCCTTGTTCACCTCACTGTGCAGGTTCTAGCATCCAGGCGACTCAAGAGCTTTAAAATGAAAGCCTTCATTAACTTTTTACACCACAACACTACACTGGAAAGTGGGTCAACAGGCTCGTCTCTGGGAGGATTTGTAATCATCTTTCTCTGTCAAGAGGTTTTTTGGGGGCTTTTCTTCACCAGTCAATCAACCCTTAGCCGTATTTCCATATAATTAGCTGATTTAAGAAGGCTGTTTGTTTTCTGCTTTTTCCAGCTTTGTCTCTTGTTAAATTACGATCCTACATTTGCTCCATACAGGCACCACAGTGGTGTTTTCAGCTCTTACATTATTCAGCAGATCAGAAACATTACAAATGCAAAAGAACGTCTGGGAACTATTGCACATCCCAACACTGAGCGGCTCAATAAAAGCCAAAAATATAAACATTCATATCCTGTTATAGCTTCAGACTGAGCTGAGAACAATATTTTCATGCTGAATAGCACAATGCTTTAGTCTTGACCATCTCTAACGACCAAATATTCTGTCCCTAGATTCTGTACTTTCTATAACTGCTAACAACATTAGAGCTGCTTGGGTGTATTAAATGAGCTGCAGCAACAGGAACAAGGAGTCAAATGCAGTAAAGTGTGGCTGAGTTTTGCTGCTTTGCTTCTGAAGATGAAGTAGGCTGAGAATAAAAAGAATTCCCCTCATACAATTCCTTCAATTTACTTCATATTCATGAACAATCCAGGTGCAATACTTTATGCAGTAGCTGTTATCAGATAGAACTTCTCGGCGTCAATTAAAAGAGAAAAACTTTATTTGTTTTCCTCTGCAGCTCTCATTGAAGGAGCAACCTCCCCAATGAAAGCACGAGCAGGAGAGATTTGTAAAGTATGATTGATTGCGACTTACATGCAGACATTTCCCTGCAGTGTTTTTCATGTATTCAAGTGGCGGCAGCTCTAATTAATACTTTGTGGAGTGTAAGTGGTGACTAATCATGTTGTGAGATGCAGCCTTCAGGGATCAGTGAGTGGCCTTTTGATGAAAACACTTCAGAACTGAGTTTCATGTTGAAAGACGCCGCAAGCCTCAAAAGAAACGAGAATTTCAATCGAAAATGTATAATTTTTCAGTTTTTGTTTCAACAATTTTACGTTTGCACAGCAACGTTTTGAAAACTATGTCAGTTTACACAGAAACACTAAAAATTATATTTTCATGTTGGGCCACTAGTTGGCACTGTTGTTTGTTTTTGTAATGAAACCACACACATGCAGCAGGAAACACTCCATTGTAAACATAACAATGGGAGATTACATTCTAGTGGACAGACCACCAAGTTGGATTGAAGGTGAATGTCAACTATAAAACTACCAAGTCCCAGGACAATATGGACTGGGAGTCATAACACTTTGGATACCGCCATTGCTGTTCTTGTACATCTCCTTGCAAATGTGCAGAATAACTATTCACTACGGCCGCAATGGACATGTGCACTGGAACACCGTTGACGTGTTAATGGAAACCCAAAACACAATGAAAGTTTTGCATTTTCACTTGAAAACGTTGCTTACACGGGGCCTTAAAGTGCAAAATACAAACAAGTTGGTAATCTCAGAACAAAGAAAAAAGAAATCTCTCTATGTCCATGAATTTAAACAAATGGGGAAAAAAATATTCTTGGTACATTCTTCATCATCGTCTCCAAGGTGAGTGCAGACGGAGGGACTAAATGATGAGAGAAAGTGGAAGTGAGTTTCATACACACGACCATCAGGTTCCACACACTCAGACACACACAAACACACATATTCATACAAACACATACTGCTCCTGCTGAATCATTATATTGCGAGACTTTCCGCAGTAAAACAATCATGTAGATGCAGCCTGGTGGAGCCATGAGCCCAGTGTGAGGAAGCAGCCTCTGTAATAATGACGCACTTTTGACTGTCCAGGTAAAGGATTTAAACCGGCCTCGCAGACACAATTTTCCTCTTATAGACCCGATAAAATGAAAAAATACATGTCCTTCACTTTTGTTTTGTGTCTTTCAGCTGATGTAACTCTATATCAGTGCCAAGTAATTGTATTTGGAAGCATTTTTGCATTAAATTTGTTAAAGAAAGCCCCCTTCTCTGTGATGCATTTGGATTTTTGCTGTTTGTTGTCTTTGCTGTAACACCTGCAGTACCAGCTGTAACTGATGGGGGGCGTGTCACGCATGATCAGCACAGTTAAAAAATGTACTTAAAAATGAGAAGTTAACAAAGTGTTTAACACAAATAGAAAATATAGTTTTCTTAAACTCTGCATCTTTTCTTCTCTTTAAAAGGCAAATTTTTCCAACTTGAGAAGCAACCTTCTAAAATCTAAAGTCAATGCTCCTGACTTTTCAACGGAGAAAAAAACAACAGGGAGCATCGGGTCGTAATCAGAATATAGGTCCACAGTATCAAATAGCTTTGGCAACATAATACACGTCCATGTCTCCTGGGTAGAGTCGTCCATCACAGAGATCCTCCGGGACACCAGATCAGCTCCAAGACAAGCTGGACTCCACAGTTTGGCTCTGGGTGAGTTTTATTCACTGACACAGAACAACCGGTGTGACACAGAACTGGCTTCACACATTCACAGACCTCGGGTCAAGTTTGAGTTGAGCTCAGGAACCAGACGCCCTCCCATTTCCTGGTAATGTCCTCTTAGATCCTCCACAGCCCACCTGGAGGTCCAGTTTGGAGTTCTGCTGGGTCGCCGGGATGTGTGAAGGCTGCGGTGAGTTTCCACCGACTCGCCAGTGACACGGGGACCGCCGAGGCCGCAGGAAATGTGACTCTGGAGTCACGTTGGTCACAAGCAGGACTCGTGGGATTCTGTGTGCAGAGACATTTTCTGCTCTGTGTGGTTCCCGTTCTGAAGAACTGAATACCTGAAAGAAAAAAAAAGGAAGAGAAGATTGTTTCTGAGATGAAATAGGAGCACATAAGTGGGACATTTCTAATGTGCACGCAAAAACGTCATCATTTACTGTAAACTTTAAAGAGGTCATATTATGTAAAATTCACTTTCTAAAGGTTTTCCAACAGTAATAATCGTCCCCAAACCTGGAATGACGCCCCAGCCCTGAAGACAGTCTGTCCTCTCTCTCCCTGGCTTGTTTCAGTTTTTAAAAAGTGTGTTGCTCCAACCAGCCAATCAGATATCAAACCCTATATAGTGTCATCGGGGGTTTAGCCAATCCCAATCAAGGTAGGCCCTCCCTTTGACCCTCTCACAATTAGGCAGCTCTGCTCTGGCACATGGCACCACGAGAGGACGTTATTCCTCCTCTTCCCAAGATGGGCATGTGTGGGCGGAGCCAGTCTGGCTCACACAGACACAGCAGATTCTGAATGCAGCTCCTATGATCCAATATTCAAATGGATGAAAATCAAGGAAAAGCTGAACCATATGACTCCTTCAACATGATTTTCAGAAGAAGTAATTTATCAGCTCACGCTCAAAAATGTTACAATCAGAAAAAAAAGAAAAGAAAGGAAAAAAGAAAGAAAAAAGAAAGACAAAAAAGATGTTAAGATGGTATTTTTACAGTTTTAAGGTGAACTTCTGACAATTTCTCTTTTGCTACTGTTCCCTCTCCATTTCGGTGAAAACATCAGCATCGTTGTCTCTGTCATATCCAGGTCAGCCTCTTGTCTGTTTCTAAGTGCCACCATGTCTAAATCACAAAACACAGCCAGTCTCATTATCCTCATATACTGTAGATCGTCCCCTTCAACCAAGCTGGGACTCTCCTATTACAGATGAGTCCTCAAACCGGATGATTAGGAAATGTGTCAGCTGTAATGACAAATCCCATTTCGATAAAGTATTTTTAATATCTCGTGTATTTGTCACTATCTGCAGTTAAAGGCACCATAGATAATCACATATAATGCCAATGTGAATAAAATAGCCTCATGTAAACACTACGATTATATTAAATCGACTATATCTGATTTAAACCATAATACAAACGACAACACAAACAACACAAACAACCAACATGACAGCGCAAAGCACTGTGGGATTGATCCAACGACGAAATAGGAAGATATTCTTGATGCAAATAAACCCAGACATCAATCCGATGTTCAATATTCATCTAAACAGGGCTAAATAATCAAACTGATTTCAATCCAACAAACACTGACCATGTAAACACAGATATTACATCACTATTGTCGTTGTACAATAAAGAGTTAAAACTTGAGAACTGCAGCGTTACTCAGACACAGCAAACACCTCCAGCACCAACATAAACTATAAGAAAACTTCTTGTGTTTCTCTGTCATCAGGCTCTAATTAAAGACACAAAAAGCCTCTTTGGTCTGTTTGGACGGATGAAGCCAAAGTGCAGTAGAGGTTCAGAAGAATAGTAGAATTCTGTTTTCCTTTGAGACAAAGTTGAGAAACAGAAAAACATCCCAGTCAGTCTCACGTTGTTTTTTCTTTCTATGAAATACAAAACAGTTTAGACCTGACAGACCTTTATAAAAATTAAATATGATTGGCTAATTCTTTATAATTTTCTCCTGATGGAAAATGAGTCATTTCTCAATATTGTTCAGTCACTTCTTACTGGAAACGCGACCATGCAGCGAGTTACAGGAGCGTGATTCAGAGAAGCTTTTAGCCTCAGCCGCAATTTGACTCGGAGGACATTGGCGGTACTGGAGTGATAGTGAAAAGCCCGGCTGAGGTGGTAGAAATGGTCGGTGCGATCTATTAAAAGGCTTTAGAGCCTCTTGGCTGACTTTATTTGGAGTATGTGTACGTCAAGCAAGACTGAGAGACTGAGGCCTTGAAATATGAAATGCAGTCAGTTGAAAGTTAAAAAACATCTTTCGTGATAGGAAATTAAAAAAAAACGCTGCTCCTCTGTACTACCGACTTGGAACAAGTTGAAAAGGTTATAAAGCAATATGACATCTTTCGATTTAAGTCGTTAAGGTTTCTTTGCTCTTTTGTGACATCTCTATCATGTGACAAATTCACCTTTAAAAAGCTAAAATATGGACTGTTTGTTGATTACTTTTAACCAAGACAAAAACAGTCAAACAGAGGTTAATTCAGAGGTCACAAAAAGCCCAATTTCATCTTGAGTGGGCTTGAGTGGGCTTGAGTGGGCCGAAGCGGTGAAAAAGTGCCATAATAACCTTTAAATTAAAGCTTTAAAGTTTTTTGTTGTTGTTGTGGTGCAGAGTATGTGTGATGAGAATGTCTATTTTAGTGAACCAAACAATTACTACCAAACTCTACAACACTCTCAAAAAAAAGCCACTTTCAATGAAACCTTCAGGTGTAAAATGGAGTGAAATGTCCAGAAAGCTTCTCGTATAACTGTTGCATTATGCATGTTTTTACAAACTCACCCTGACAGCACGGCTTTGAGGTTAATGCTTTTATGCCAACATCTCAGCTCGGGTCTCAGTGCTGTTCTGTTTGTTACTCTTAAATTTAAATTGTAAAAATAAATCTAGATAGACATTTTTACAACTTTCTTGGTGGTTTGGTTGGATTGGAGCCTCTTGCGGGTCCGTTTTAGCCCACGGGCCTTATGTTTGACACCCCTGACTTAGGCTCCTTTCACACTGCAGGTCTTGATGCTCAATTCAGAGTTTTAGCAGAGATCTGATTTTTTTGCGTGATCATTCACATTATACTTTAATCGTGAATTATACTTTCATCGGCTGCCATGTGAACGTGATCAGACCAGACGTTTTTAAGTCCCAGAGCGCAGAAGACAAGGTTTAAGTCGGTAAATGTGGACGCCACGCCGGTCAGCACCAGAGTTGTTTACTGTTTCCAGCCCAAACAACGTAAAACCCACACACCTCAATAAAAACCAGGTCAAATCTCAGCCTGTGTAGGAATCATGTTAAAACCCTAAAACTATTATATGTGTAATAAAGAACACGTCATAAACACACAAATGCAATGCAATGCGAAAAAAAACTAAGTTAAAAGGTAAAAGAGTTTGGCTCCCCAACAGGGGGATACCCGCCATGTCTGGCAACACTGGTCAGCGATCCGTTTTCTAGTGGTTGTGAAATACAAGCAGACAAAATCAACCAATTCAACACATCTGTCTTTACATTGTGTGCGGAAGCAAAGGTGTTGCTGTGAGGTGACTAAGCACAACACCAGTGTGCAACATCAATGTGAATCCAAAAATTTAGAAAGAAACACAGCTTGCACCAGCTTTTCTGAATGGCTGTAAAAAACTAAAAACTAACAAATACATTAGCTGCAAAGGCAATGACAGAATAATGAGTTAATCAAACTGCTGGAGCAGCTACACTCCGACCTGACAACAGAAGGAATTAGCAGGACAAATTATCGCATTGACCCACACAATTCTGATGCTATACATCTGTCCTATAATTGGCTCAGACGAGCAATGCAACACAAATCTAAACAGGACATTAGAGTGAAACAACAACTCATTTCAAAGAGTCGTTAAAGTTGAACTCCACTGTGGAGTCTGTGGGCCTCACTGCAATTCAGTGAGTGATTCTCTGCAGTAAACGTGCAGGCATGCACATATGCATGTGTACAAAGTCAATGATTTTGCATTGTGTGTATATGATCGTGTGCATGTGGAGACCGTGTGTGCCTCGCCGCAGGCTAAAACCATTACGAGCCGTTTACACAAACACCCTGACCAAAGACACTTCCTGCTGCCAAACTGGCCGTGAAATGCACTTTCCAGACAGCCACGAACATTTAGGGCTTTTCTAAAGGAAACAGGCTGCAAACTCTCGCCAGAGCAGAACCCAAAAATTGCTGCCACATTGTGGCTCTAAACCCCCAGCCGGCTTCACTGAGGGGCTGAAACCGCGATCGTATCGAGACTCTTCGAGCTGCAGTCAGGACTGCGACTGGAGGCCTGCTCGGAGGGAAATCATTGACATGTTATTGTGATTTCATTGAGTTCTGCCCAGTGGCACGTTTTCATTCATCTTAGTCACATGTCATGCAGCTTGTGTACTAATCACAGCACTTACACAGTAATGGCAGTTATTGCAGTGATACGCTGATAAACAGCCTTTTGAAAACATTAAGTTCCAAAAGCTGTGAGAACAGAGATATTAAAATAAGGATCGCTTTGGCAGCACATGTGGCGAATTAACACACTTTTGCTTTTTTTACAGCATCTGTTTTTGTTATTTTAAAATCAGATCCCAGTTGAGTGCAGTTGAGAGCTTTATGTTTCACACTCTGCCAATCTGAAATGAAAGCGACGTAGAATAAGGGGATTTTAATGTGGTAGTAAAGTCACAGGCCTTGAGTTGCATGAAGTGCAGATTCCTTCATCAACGTCTGAACAAGGTAATCAGTGTGGGCTTGCCAAGCATCCTGAATACTTAAAGGAGACATATCATGCTTTTAAATCCTTCCTTTTTACATATAAATCATACAGTTGTGGTCTATATGAAGCGGAACTGCAATGCTTGGGTCTGAATTCCTCATTATTATAGTTCCACAGGCCCCTTTTCTACCCCTTTTCTGATGTGCTTCTGAGAGCAACTCGTTTTGGGGCGGTCTCTTCAAATGCAAATGAGACACTTCATACCCCGCCTCCTCTCCAGGTTGCAGAGGTGACACTCGGTTCAACGTCACCCTGTTCGGCCATCTTTGTAGTTTGATAGAACAGATACAATTATCTAGCGGCGCAGAAACTTTATATTCACACATTATTTACAAAATGTCAACAACGGAAGATTTGTCCATCCAGCCATACATGTTGGAGCCAGAGTCGGACCCGGCGGAGCGAGATGAAAATGACGATGATGCACCTACAGAACAACGTCTTCATATGGATGTAACGCAATGGTGTGTTACTATATTTACACTAACTTCTCCATCCATGCCCACTACTACAATACTGCCTGTATTATAACGACTATTTAACACAGAAGTTACATTATAATCTAAAACGAGCACACAGCGCTAACATATGAAGACGGTGCAACTGCTAATGCTAACAAAACAATGACAGGGACGTCTTATCATCACACTTTTTAGCGTTATATACAGCTTACCGAAGTGCTCTGTTCGTCGTCTCCATAGATAGAAGGAACTGACCGCTCAATCAGACCAAGTCTTTCGGCAAATCCTTCTTTATACTGGCGGAGGTTGTTGAAGCAGTCGTCCTTAAAGTGATTCGCGCACACAAAAATGACCTTACCCACAGATGTGGGTACATTTCTGTGAAAAATAAAACTCAACCAGGCACTTCGAAAAGGTTCTGATGCTGGGAGACGGTGTAACGAAGCTTGTGGGTTACTACATCCAACAACCGAACATTTCGACTTATCCTCTCGTAACTTCGGTTGGACTACAAAATCGCAGCGAGAAACAAAAATGGCGGATTGCTCGAAATGTCGATGTCCTAATTTGGCAGTTCCGCCGGGAATACTGTGACGTCATTGTTCAAAAAACGTAATAGAGAATAGAAAAATCGAAACCGATCGCAAAATATGACCAAAACAGAATATAAAGATATCAACGGAGCACCTGAAGAGACTACTTTGAACTTTTCTGTACTTCTAAACACTCTAAATATACAACAAAATGCATTTAAGGGCTAAAAAAGTGGATTTAGCATGATATGTCCCCTTTAAATAACCAGCACTGCTTATGTCGTCAGTAGAAACTATGGTACAATGTCTTGCTACAGAATCGACACCAAGTACCCCAATGGTTTTACCCTCTTTGTTCGAGGCAGCATGCAGTCATATACACAAGCATTCTGTAGAAATCCTACAATTTCAGAAAGAAACGTAAAGCCCTCAGCATAAAATTGGTATGTTACATATAGAATCACAACCTCATCTTTAATTATCATTTTGTCCAAGTTGAGGTGTTGGGGAGCTCAACCAATCCTAGCAATCTCACAGAACCACATAGTTGTTTAGTCCTCAGTGCATGCCTCTTGGTTACACATCGGCCCCCTGACCCTGAACTAAACGGTGACGCCACAAAAAGCCCTACTGATCATCAAAATGAACACACAATGATCGAAATGAACTAAACAGATAAAACCACAATCTGCACCACAGATTTATTCAAACAAATGTAGAGAAATACACTGTTTAGACACAAATAGAACACCCTTACCTTGAAGTTTCACCAGTCACGCATATGAATGATTTATAATAGACAACAGCGTGTGTGCACATGATAAGTTCTTTGTACAGAAAACATCTTCAAATTCCCCAAAAAACTTTATGGGTTTGGTTGAGACAGGCATTCAGTTTGATACTTGGATCAAATGAAAACCCGCAGCAGGACATGTGGCTGGATCCATCCTGTGTTTATTTGGGGTTTTATTTGTACACAACCGAGCCAACAGGCCAACTGGCAGAGCAGGAGAGACAGGATGGAGATTTGTTTAATGAGGCCGAGAGAGAGAGAGAGAGAGAGAGAGAGGGGGGGGGGGGGGGGGGGGGATTGCAAGCAGACTAAACATTTCAACATATTTTGGGCAGCAATGTGCTGAACATTCATCTTGGTGGAGAGCCCTTTAGCGAGACCTTGAAAGTGCTGAATAGCAGGTTCTGAATTTTCATTTCAAGGCCTGAGAAGGGAAAAACGTTGTTTCTCAATGGAGATGTAACGTGACGATGTAAAGTGACTGGAATCAAAAAATGAATCTACTTGTGACCTAAACGTACCTTTGAATGCATTTGTAAAGCTGCCAAACTATCATTCCAGCGTCAACACAAGAACATCGATTGAAGATATATAACTATATATATATATATATATATATATATATATATATATATATATATATATATATATATATATATATATATATATATATATATATATATATATATGAGGTTTAATTACTGCTTATGTTTTCAAGTATCAAAAGTATAATTTCTTCTCAAATGTAACTGAAAAATAACCACATGTATACCATCACAGTTGGATAAAGTGTGATTGAAGACAAATAGATGTGTTGAAGGTAAATCTGGATCCTACAAATTGTATTGTAAGCTCTGACAAGGCCACATTAAACTCATCGAGGTTTCCCCTGTGGTAAAACGCTACAACTTTTACTTGCTTATCCTGCAGAATTTAATGTAACAAATCAGTCTAACAAGCCAAATAAACTAAACAGCCACCTGAAAAAAACTTGACATGACACCAGTGAGTGATAAAACAAACCGTTCAGCGCTTGAGAGCATCTTCAGCTTTATTAACATCGACTTTATGATGCCGTTGGTGAATCACATTAACCTGAGAAACAACCTTTACAAACTCAACACTTGTTCTTGCTTCATTAACGAGTCTGTGGAGGAGATTTTCACGCAGCATCGAGACGGCAATGTAGTGCTCTTGTGAGAGCTTACCAAAGGTTAATTCACAGGTTAATAGAAGCGAGAGCGAAAGATGAGATAAAGATCTTTTTTTTTTAAATGAGTCAGATTAAAGTGATGAAAAAATACCAAGAAAGTTTTACACGTTAAAACCACATCATAGCTGGATTTCTTTAGACCATGTTTACAAACGGAACTGAAAGCGGTGATTCAAGCCAGGAAGACCTCCCTCCAGCCATCATCCAACCACCGTCGGTGTCCAGGCACACTCCCACGTGTCAGCCAATCCCTGCTGCAGATCGCCTCCGTCCAGCCAATCATCGGCCTGGTCCGGCCTCATATGTCAGCACGTTCAAGCCTTGACTGCCTCAGCTGCATGGCTGCCCACCTCCACTCCTCCTCCACTCGCGTCTTCAATGCTCATCATCCAGCCGCAGCCGTACCCTACCTGAACTCTTCACCTCACCCTCCTTCACTCTCACCCAACCGGTCAGCAGAAAGCCGCCACCTCTTCCTAGATCATCATGTTCATGCATCCATTACTCATCGCAGTCTTCCGCCGGAGTCTGAGCGCCAAATAACTTTCTAAGCAATAAAGCCAACGCATATTGTATCTGTGAGTCTCTCCAGGTTGAAACGTTGTTGTATAAACAAGGTCGAAATGACTGTCTAGTCGTCTCCTCACTGAGAATATCCTGGATTGAATCTGGGCTTGGGTTACTGTGCAAGTGTGAGTTGTTTACTTTTTTTTCCAGGTACTTCTACTTCATCTCACAGTCCGAAAACATGAGCCCTAATGTTTTCTCCTCTTATTCAGCTATAATCGGCTCCAGTGCACCTCAAAGCTCTGTAAGTTCAAATAATATGGATAATAATAAGATGGGTTTAATTGATGGCTGAATATCAAACTTTTGTGAACATCATCTTCAGTACCGGAAAGCCTCATACTGTATTCTCACCGTTTTCATGTTTGATGGGAACAATGAATATTTACTTTGGCTGGAGGAATTTTTAGAACATTTTGTGTTCCTCCTAGTTTATTCAAATCTAATGATCCAATCATTAAATTGTGCATTCTATAGCTCTCTCGCTCTCTCTCTCTCTCTCTCTCTCTCGCTCTTCCTCTCCAATTGTGCTGATGACTCCACTCGTGCCGTCTGAAGAGGATGATTTTATCATTCCAATCAGGAAGCCCCTTTTCTTTCCTGCTCTTTGCTTTCTCTTTTTGTCTCTCGCTCGGAGCTCGATCAGATCTCCGCCTACCAAGACAGTGAGTGGTCTGCCTATTTCAGTCACAAGCAGCTTGAAGCACCAGCTCACAGCCACGATAATAAAATGAGGAAGAGGATCAGGATGGAAGGATGACGAATATGAGATGAATACAATACACCGGAATTTGAATAGGGAATAGATTACACCGAAATGAGGCAACTGCACATGAAGAATGTTATGTCAAGCTGTTTGGAGGTAACACCTTTGAGGAGAGTTTACATGGGGCTCTGCAAAAGAAACACTTTATTTCAAGAACACAATGACTTTCTGAGGCTTAAAAAAAAAAAATATATATATTTTATAAATGAAGCTTGCAATCCAGTCCTCTGACCTTGAAGGAAATTTATTTGTAACCTTGCGCAGGTGAGCAGGAGCAATGTGAGTCTTCAGTGTGAAATAAATAACGGGTCGACGCTTCTATAGCAGCAGAAATGGGTAAAGTTTTATTTGAGGGCAAAGAAGAGACGAGAAAAAGAAGATTTGACATTTTTATAGATGAGAGACCTCCAAAAACTACCTATTTTGATCATAATCTTGATAAAAAACAGGATGACCTCTCGAGCCGATTTAATAATGATTTAGTAACTGCAAAATCTGTCAATATCAATCTGAATTCTACGAAGCTAAAGCAGCTTTACTGACATCGGGTTACTGAGAGAATCAGGAAATTGGACTTTTGTGGGATTAAACCTTGCCGGCTAGTTTTTTTCTTCCCACTTCTTGTTTGATGAGACTGCTCTGAAGACGTGTCACACAGCATTAGGGCAAACTGAGAGACTTTTAGCCAGGGCTAAAGAAACCAATCTGCAGCCAGTAAACAGAGCAGAGGGACAGAAAAGTGAAACACAGGAGGAATGTGGCTGCATGGTTCCGCGTTGTTTCACAGCACTTATACAGACATGTGCAAGGACTAGCAATGCAAAAAAAAAACAAAAACTCAGCAGCTAAAAGAAAGCTCAAAATCCCATCAACCCCATTATTTAAAAGTGAATTGTGTGCATGGTCCCTCACTGATACGCAGCCTTTTGTTCATTTAAAATTCGGAATAGAAGCTTCTCCTGTGACCAGCCAGTCGTTCAGCCTCGTGACGCAACAATATGAAGCTTCACAGATGTTAGTTTTTATATCATTTGAAAAATGAAAAATAGTCTCTGTATTTTATCATCTCATCTAAGTTTAGCCTCACCAATGTCTTGTCTTCTTGCAGCTGCAGCAGGGACATACGGCTTCAGCAGTGTTGTCCTGTATGTTTCTTCAGGGACTTCAGAGCTCAAACGCAAATAGAAGAATTGAATAAGAAAGTGTGAAGTCATCCTCGCTTCGAGTCCAAAAGGCTGTCTGTCCCAAAGTGCAGTGTGAGGATGCACTCAAAAGTCTTCTCGTGTTAGTTCCAAAAGAATGATGTTCTCTCTGCAAACTACAAAAATGACCATGAAGCAAGTAGAGGAGTACGTCGATGGATGCTGACGAGCTGCTGAGGAAACACAATAATGTGAAGTAACACCCCAACCTCTGGCAGTAAGACTGATTATATTTATTATATTTCCAACAACAGAGTTATTGATGTTGTAGTGGGGTTGTTGTATTTGAATTGCAACGCGGCTGTATAGCAGCAACTATTTCATCAAACTCATGATTTTCGGTAGTTTCATTTTGGTAGTTTGCAGGATGCCTTGTTGATCATCCCGATGGAAAGATTCAAGACATTTGTTGGTGGGCAAATTGAGCATTAGCATGCATCCAGTGTAGAGGTGATGTATTAGCAGCCCTAAACAAGCATTAATTCAATTCTTTTTATGTCTAAAGCACCAAACACAACACAGTCCTCTCAAGGCCCCTTGAGATGACCACAAAGAAAAACCCAACAATTCCACGTGAGCAAGTACAGGCAACGGTTAAAAGGTTTGGCCCGTGGATGTGATGAGGGCCGACTGTGATAATAAATGTAAAGTTTCAGGCTGAGTGAAGCATGTACAGGCTGGTTATCCAGCACTTCCTGTCAATCCACCAGCTGGCGCTCTCACTGAGACTGTATTTTGGTCTGTGGAATTCATCAGGGCAGGACTGTGATCACACATGTAAAGTTTCAGGCCCATTGCAGCATGTAGAGCTGAGTTACACATCACTTCCTGTTTCATGGCAAACTGTAAGATTCTTTCATTGGAGCGCCATGGCTCCGCCCTTTGAGTTTTCAGCAACATTTTGATACGTTTATCAGGGAGACCTGTTGTATATACTGGACAGATTTCAGGTCTCTAGGACTTAAAACCCAGGAGAACCTTGTTTCAAAAACATTTTTACTGCTGCTGCTGTCATGGCGATGATATCGATGGGCATTGTGCAGGCTGAGAGGGGTTATTGATTAATAAACAAACAAAAACAAGTCCAGCCTTGTTGATGTCCAGAGCACAAAAGTAACTGTGATTTAATCCAAAAACATAATCCTCCGAAAGTGAAGGAGGATTATTATTTGGACTGAAATGAACAACTCATCAAGAAGTTGCAACTGAAACTATATTTCAGTTCCAAACTTCAAATTAGTAAATTCCTGGTTTATTCTCTTAAAATCCCATTTATTCCCATGAAAAGTTTTCAACTTTCAAAATTCACAGAATTTTGCAGCCCTGGACAAACTGTGCGGTTCACCTAGTGCTGTAAATGATATCGGGTGAGAATTCACAACCTTTCAGGCTCAGAGTTCTGCTTATCAGCATATAAAACACCACAGTCATCCTCCATCTTTTCCATCAACTTCCCTCGTTAGGATCTAATGACAGGCAGCTTCCCCACCGAGCTGTGAGAGATTAGATGGCAGAGCGCAGTTCGCGTTGCAGAGCGACTCGATGCAAACAAAAACTTCCCCCCTTTTTCTCTGTCACAGTGATACCTTCTGCAATTCCAGGCTCGGTTTCAGAAACAGAGAAGGTGGCAGGGTGTCTGTTACAGCTCTGCGAAAGCTTTTCTGGGGTTGAAACTGAATCTGCATAAAGAGATATACCAAAGGATGAGTTGACTCACGCTGCAATTTCATTTTTCTTGTACCTTTGTCGCTCCATGATGAGAGGCTTTGAGTCGCATGGGCAGCGACCCAACTCGAGTCTGCCTCTAAAACTGTTCAGCAGGCAGGGCGAGAGAAAACTGCAATCGGATGTTGACCTACTGATAACGGGGAGGCAACACAGTCAACAATGGCAACACGAAAAAAGAAAAAAACGTGTTTATATTGTGATCTATTGTCGTCTCTAAAGCACACGCTCTTCCTCTCCGGAGTTTCAATTTTCTGGGATTACTGCATCACCCTTTGTTGTTAAAAGTTAACGACAGAGAGATTTTAAGTATCTGCCACTAGGTGGCGATTCATGAAAGTTTCTGGAAAATCCACTGCACTGTGCATCCATCCATCCATCCATCCATCCATCCATCCATCCATCCATCCATCCATCCATCATAGAGGGCAAACAGAGAAAAAACAGCCACACAGGCACAACGTCAGGCATTTAGTCACAAATGACCAAATAGTCATATGATGTTTGTGAAAAGCAGATTGCATCTAACCAGACCAACACCCACAAGTGGTCCAACATAAGAACTGCAGTCAGCATTTCTTCTATTCCCATGGTAACAGACATGCTTGGCGTGTATACGTGACACGCGAATACACTCGTGTATTCGGAGACAAAAACACAGAAGGGATGCGTTGTCACTTGAAAGGTTGTGGTGTAAATGGAGCATTAACGTTATTGCTGTGCAATGGAGGAATTATACCTTATCAAAGCAAATTTTACATTTCAGAATGTACTGTGAGACCTTAACAGGTATATTGTATTTAGAGCTTTTACTTAGATGTTTGAAATAACAGTTTGTTTATGAAGCAAAGCAGACCCCCAAAAATGGGACCATAGAGGACTGCATGTAGAGCCATGCATGAATCTTTGTTATAGATATTAAATTCTCTAAGACCTGACATTTACCAGGAAGGACATGAATGCAACAGTAGAATAATTATGGCTAACAGCAAAAGCAACTTTCAATAGTTTTATTTCATATGAGACACAACTCTTATCGTTGCTGCTTATTTCAGGCTCGCTGTGTGGTTTTGTCATTTGTCACCTGACCCTTTTGTGTTCTTTAGTGTTGGTTTTGTTATGATTCTCCTGCAACACTGGTTTTGGCAGATGTTATATAAATGAACTCAACTTTGAGTTCTGAATACAAAACTAGAGATATCAGCATATTTCACTGATGATGTCATATTGCTGTTCATCCTGTGCGTTCCAGAGCTGCATAGTTATATAGGACAAACTCAAATAGCCGAGAAAAACAGCCCATAATGGCAGATATCCTTTGTGGTAATTTGTGGTAATTTTTTAAGTGAAACTCTTTTTCCTCTAACCTTGTGTCTGGACTCTCAAAGTTTTTTTTCTTTTTCTTTTGGCTATAGCGGGTCAGGTAGCAGAGTCCATATCATCTTCTTTGATTTTACTAGTCTGTCACATTGTGTGGGCGTGCTGAGCCCACCTGCAGGGGTGAGCCCAGGCTGAAAACAGTGACGTCCTGCTCCGTTTGTCTCACAACATTAAAGCTGGACACCGCCGCCAAGCTCGGAGGTAGGAAATACACAGGAAACACAACACACGCTCTTCTACGTTTATCTGGGTGAACGCACACGGTACTACACACTCATAAGTGATGCTGGTGAAACCTTTAAGAAAATGCTAAAAAATAAATGGAGAAGCCCCACGTTCAAGGTGACTGGAAGTGTGTGTGTGTGTGTGTGTGTGTGTGTGTGTGTGTGTGTGTGTGTGTGTGTGTGTGTGTGTGTAGGAGGGGTGACAGCAGGCTCTCAGTAGAGCAGAGATTTTATTATTTCTGGATGACCGACGTCTGAAAAGCAACATTCCTCAGCTAATTGCTTACATGACCCGAATGAAGGGCGCCAACCTCGGTGTGTGTTTGTACATGGAAGCAAATTAAAACACACACTTTGTAACAACCCACAAATAGTTTATGTCAAGCCTTTAATGTACTATAGATTCGATTTTGTTTGGTGTAAAAGATTGATATTCAAAGTTGAAGCAAGTAGGTACCGCATGTCTGAAAGTACTTAACTTTGACATTTGTTTTTTTTTAGTTCACGGTGCAAGCATATTAAGTGTGTGAAGTCAAGAGGAAAAGTGCAACATGATATATATTTTTGCATAATTTTTCCAGGAAGGAAGTGTCGTAATGCAAAATGAATCAGGTCATTACGTATGTAGTACATGCATGCATAGAACCAAGTCCAGTGACCTGATTTAATTTGCATTGAGATGCAACATGAAGGTTTTAGGTCTGACAAGAAGATGATGGGATTTTCTTATTCAAATGTTATGGCATGGCGGAATAAGAATCTTAATCTCAAGCGATTTAGACTGTGAAATACGTTAAAACGTCTGTCACTCTCATCCTTTCCATTTGATATACTTTGCACTCGTTCTATATTGATATTTGGCATCTCAAATCACCTGCAACTATTAAGCCGTCTCATTAGAGAACCACACACGTCACGCTTCACAAGCAACAGACTGGCTACAATGTAGAAATGCCAAACTTCAACATGAGCGGCGGACACGCTTCACTGCATCACTTCAAAAATGAATGTATTTCACTTCAAGAAGCAATTTTCAACTCAATCAAATGTGAGTTAAAGGACTTAAAAATAAGTCAACTTTGTTTTTTAGTAAAGTTGGTGAAACTTGGTGAAACTGCCTCCCAATTAACCGCTCCTCGCTTCTCATCCCCGACCGCCGAGCGAGACACATGTCTCTGCTGCATCGGGACCAAAAGAGAGCACAAAGTGGAACCACAGATCCAAACCAAAGTTCAGCCCGCTTGACGAGCAGGACACAGTTTAGACAACTTCTTCTCTTTTCCCTTTTTTTTATTTGCCCGGCTCCTCTCCCCTCCAGCCGCGCAGCTTCCCGTGCCTGCCAACCTGAAGCACCAGGTCTCCGAATTCAGGACGCCGAATTCCGACCCGGTAATAACCGGTTGCAGCTGCCTCACAGAACCACACAGCACCGCCCGGTGATAAACAACAAAACACAACGAACAGTAAGAGCTTTGTCTGGGCAGCATTGAGAAATTAGCCTGACGCTAACATGCAATGTGTTTTAACGTGCCGCTGAAACTGTTTGTTTACGCGCGTGAACGTGCCCATTGCAGTCCGGACTCGGGTTCCCCACCCACCCTGCTTCACTAACCCGACCGCCTCGTGTTATCTGAATGAGATAAGCTCACACACACAGCCACATTTAGCAACCAAACTGCTATCTGGTGCAGCTAAACCACATCTGCACGATCAGTTCTGGCTGCATGCTCCGACATCCAGTTAGAACTCCGGCGTTCAGAACCGGGCCGGCAACGCCGTCCTGTTGTCAATGTAACACAGTCTGCCTCGGTGAATAGGGCCGCTCCGTGGTCGCGTGGGTCATCGCAATAGTGTTAGATGATGTTTGATACTTAAATATGTTGATTTGTGCAATGAGTTTTGAATTATTTATGAATTAATACACTTTTGTTAATAAACACCTGTTAGCTGAATTGAATGATTCCTGGTGATTATTGTGTATTTATTCTTGACATTCACTGGTTTGTAACAGTCTGTGCTCGGATCTCACACCTTCCCTGTTATTTAAGATTGTTATATTTTTAGACAGAACTTAAATAAACCTTTTTTCATACGAGACTGATATTTTGGTATTAGCTATTTCCAGATTCTCTGGTGGTGCCCCCTTTTATTATTAATGAATAAATAACGAATTTATTCAAATTAATAATTTTTCCTTAATAAATTATTTCCGATAATTTATTAACTTTAAGTAATTACTCAATTACTTTAGCAGTTGTTAATGAGTAAATGATAGTTTACTTCCATTAATAATTAAAATTTTTCATAAATTACTTCCAGTGATTTATTACTTTTAGTAATCTATTACTTATAGTAATTCAGTGCTAATAACAAACCATAAATCCCAACAGTATGTTCAAAAACTATTCCCCCGAATTGCAGGAAATGTTTAGGGATGAGTTTACCCTATCCAAAGATGGCTCCATTAAATTTTAAGAGGTATTGGGTCGAAGGTCAAGGTTTGGATCAGAAAAGATTAAAAAAGTATCATACCACAGTCAGTTTTAATCCGAGTGATGTCCAACCAACGTCAAAATGTTCATTTTAAATTCTCTATCCTATGACATGTCACATGATGCAGTGACGTCATTACTGTGGTTAGTGGTTGGGGAGGGTAAAATGTGTGTACATCAGTTTCAAACAGTGATACCATGAAGTAATTCAAACAACCACAACAAATGATGGAAGGAGTGGTGTGGTGGATCAAATAACCTTGTAATCCATTGGTTTCCATGGTGACAAATGTGGCGTTGGTGAAGGTATGCGATCTACTGAGTGCCTGTTCTAGTAACAAGATGTTTCAAGCATGTTGTGTTTCGCACTCTTGCCTCATAGCCAGATATCTGTGCATGTGTGGGTTTCCTCCGGTCTCTGGTTTCCAAATGAGTGGAATTAGTAACTGCATAATGTCTGTAAGCATGAGTTTGTATATCTGTCTGTCTTTCTGTTTTCTTCTGTGATGGATTTGCCAATTTCTCTCTTATTGTGAACTGAAATTTGCTCCGGCAATTTCAGATAAGAACAATGGATGGATGGGGGATTTTTCAAGTACATGGGTGCCGTATTGATTGCGTGTAACCCAGGTGGGTATAAGACAAGATGGTTAGCAAATACCTTCCCACTGAACAACAGTGGTCCAGATGACGTCTTTAAGACGTCTTCAGGGAAGCCAGAATGAAAGTTTTTTTGTATGTCTTTCCTGGACATTGCATGGACGTCCGGTCTGAACATCATATAAACATCCAAACAAGACATCTGGCCTAACCACGAGACCAACAGTGCACCTATGCTTATGTCAATCCTGGCAAAGATTTTTAAGCATCTCACTTATATATGACAGACTCAAAAAAGTATTGTTACTCAACATGTGCCCCAGATAACATTGATTCATAATACTTTTTTGAGCTTGTCATATATAACTGACATGTTTACAAATTTATTGTCAGGATTGACACCAATACAAGTACACAGTTGGTCTAGTGATTAGGAAACATACCTGTCGTGGAAGAGGTTTAGGTTTGATCCCAGGTGGTGTAATTTTTTTTTTTCTTCTTCCATTCCGTCATGTTATCCAGAGGTCTTGTTTGGACATTTATACGACGTCCAGAGAAGACGTTCATGCGATGTCCAGGAAAGACGTACAAAAAAACGTTCATTCTGCCCTCCCTGAAGACGTCTTAAAGACGTCTTAAAGACATATGTAAATGACGTCTTGAAGACGTCACCTGGACCACTCTTTGCTCAGTGTGTTTCTTTATAATTTACACCCTGCATGTAGATTGTGCAAGTTCAGTCTTGGGTAAGAGAACTTGTTAAACCACAATTATCACTGGCTGATGTAAAACAATCTCCACATTCTATCCCCTTATTTATTTAGCTCCACAAATTTCACCCACTTCAGATCTCTGTGTGAGATGGTGTGGATACTGTGGAAGGGAGAGTGGAAAATTTGCTTCCAAGCAGACTTGCCTACCTGGAAGGAAGGAAGAATTACATCCCAGCAGTGAGAGGTCCCGTGAGATGAGAAGGAAATATCTTCATATTTACATGATGATTAGAGGGGACAAAATAAACAGACCTCCATAAACAGAGGAGAGGTAATTATGAATGAAACCTCAGTGTGTGTATGTGTGCGAGAGTGTGTGTGCATGTTTGTAAAATGGGATTGGGTACGAGTTTGTATTCCAGTGAAATGAACAGAAAGAATGTGTGCTTGTGCTCGAGAGCGAAACACAGAGACAGGAACAAACAGATTTTTTGTTTTTTGTCTCATGTTTCGCGGCCTGGAAAGGTTTGAGCTGGATGCATGTAAAGAAAACCTCCGCTGCACACAGCCCTTAAATGACCCGAGGGTGCTCTGTGGATGCCGTTTCATTCCAGTCATAAATTGTAGAAATCCAACGTCAACCTCAGCGTCAGTGATCCCACCGAGACCCCTGAAAGAAAACTTAAATTTCAGCGAATGTCAAGAAAGCTGCAGGTGATTTTTGAGGTATTTGATTGATGCCGGCAGGTATTATAAAACGCCTTTATTTATGTTGGTGTGTGTACGTATAGTATATGTGTCCATCAGCGTTTCAGGAGTAAAGTGTAACTAACATGAAAACCGATGTGAAATTCAAGGGTCGGTGCCTATGATGATCTTTATTGTTTTAGTCACAAACACGTCACCTGAGACCAAGTTAAGACTAAGACCAGAGCCTCCCAACACCAAGACAAGATTAAGACTTTAAGGGGCCAAGACTGATCCATGGAGGGGATTTATCAAAAGTACAGAGTATCATTATTGTACATAGATATGTGTCAGGACATTAAACTCTGAATAGCTCCCAAGTGAGCACAGTGTATAAAAGAAGCAGAAGACACTGAGATGTTCCAGTATTCATAAGGTAGGTGGGCAGGTCCTTAAGTGAGTAGAAACTGTAAAGTGCTTAGCTTGTAGCATTTACTCACAAAAAATCAGATTGCAGCCCATTTAAAATTTGAAAGTGTACTTTAAAAGTGTTAAATCTGACCTTCTGTAACTGGCAGATGCTCTCGAAGAGTGCAAAATACATTACTGATTAGTTGCATGTCAAGGAATTCATTGAACGTGCCAGCCAGATACTCTGTTTCAAGCATGGTGGTCCACAAAAACGTCCCCCTCTCGACCGTCTCTCCCACAGGGACAAAATATAATGGATTATTTAAAAGTGCATGAGGATTGGAGCTACAATTATAATGTAAGAAGCTAACCGTATGACTGCAAATGAAGCTTATTGCATTGGAATGACAGCATTTTCTAATTCCTACCATAAACTGCATTGAGTTTCACAATATGTAAGGAATGTGCAGTCTAGTTAATCGACCTAAATTCTTGTATATCTTACCAGGCTGTGACCTGGTTGCTCATGTCTGGTTCATGGATTGGCCTTCTCCACGTTTACAACTACAAGTTCTTGTAAACGTACAAAAGTCCACAAAATGAATGAAAAAACAAGTTAATGAAGCATTGTATTGGTTCCAAGCTGTAAAAAGAGGCTTACCTTAGCTTCCGCCTCTACTTAAAACAAATATGTCACTTACATTCTGTGGTGACGCTCTAGACAAAAAATATGTTAATGTGATGATAACAGAGTCCAAGAAGTTTTTCATTTCTTGAGACAAACTGTGTGTTCCACTCTTGATATATAAGAGGTGACGGCTCAGTTTTAGACACAATTTTAGAAATACATATAATGTATTTTGTCCAGCTTGCTGGTGAAGTATTTTTGAATATCATAAAAATATAACCCCACCCTTATACATGCATAATAATCACCAGACGAGGAATACATAGATAACTGAGGGGCGTATGAACCTCCCTGGTACATCACATCCTGGGTATAAGTGATAGGAGCTCAGTGTGCAACACACTAAACTTCTAAACTCCCTTTATTTGAACACGTACTTATAAATATGGCTGCACGCAAATTTTCTAATTCATATAAAAAGGGAAAAATATAATGAAGTTCAGCTGTGAGAACACAATCTCAAATGTAGTTCCTGCCTCCCTATAATTGAAATATTGACTTTAATACAATTTTCCTAAATGTTTTTAACTCTACCACCCCCACCCACCCACCCACACACACACACACACACACACACACACACACACACACACACACACACACACACAGACACACACACACACACACACACACACACACACACACACACACACACACACACACACACACACACACACACACACACACACACACACACTGGATATATAGGCTATATTGTGGTGCACCTTGAGGGACGTTCTCTCATTCAGAGTGGGTGTGTCGGTGACGTTTGTGTGGGGAGGGGGGGTGTTGGTGATGCGGTAGGTGTTAAAAGAGGAAGTGCGGTGATGTCACGGGAACAATCTTTGACAGGTCTACTGTCCTGCTGTGTGAAGCAATAAAGAAGAAACGACTCGACAACTCTTCCCGCCCCCTCTTTCACAGCTTCCACTATGGTGACCCTGAGATTTAAACATGTCGATCGAGGACGCACAAGCCGGCGGGGCCGCGATGTTTGCCGCTACCATCAAATTACCTGAGTTTTGGCAACATGACCCAGGCCCGTGGTTTCAGATTCAGTTTCAAATTCAGCGCTCTCAAAAATCAGCTCCTACGTCTGTTCCAGTTACTCTGTCCGTCCCCTCTTTCACAGCTTCCACAATATATTCAATAGTTATGGGATAACATTAGTCATAAGCAAAAAATGTGGAGGAATAAAATAGGTTTGACTTGTTTTCACTCCTTTTTCACGCAGGATACACTCGCAAAAGTATATATTTTTTTCTGTATACTAGTTCAGAAATAAATTTAATGAATAAATAAAAGTGACGGACACAAGCAGTTACTGGAAAGGACACAAGGCCATTCGAAGGCAAATCTAGCAGAATCTATATTGTGTGTGTGTGTGTGTGTGTGTGTGTGTGTGTGTGCAGATGTGAGCCAGATGCAGCTGTATTGTTTATGTTAATTGAGGTCTTTCATGGTTCCTGGGTCGGCGGAGCGGCGTGCGTCTCCGAGAGCGAGGAACAAACAGGGACGAAGGAGCCGAGCAGATGGAGAGGTGAAGTGAGTCCGGCAGCAGCCCACACAGTGAGTCAATTCAATTAGGAAGTGAAAATCCTTCCTGACCGGTCTAATGTGGTTACTGCGACACTGACGGTTCCGGAGTGGCTCAGCAAACCTGTGCAGCAACTCGGTGACAAGGACGCAGCGTAGATTTAGATTAAATTGAACCGTAGTTATGAGGGGCGGAGAGCTGTTCTCGTAGTGACTTCAAGAGCATGTAGAGTTGTTTAAAAGTTGTTAGAGTGTTGGAGGGTTGCTTCATCTGACTGAATTGCTTATAGAGTTGATTTCTTTTTCTTTCTTTTTTTTTTGCCCTTCTCCTGTTCGGCAGCTTGGGCAAACAACATTATGTGATTGACAGCCTTCAGGTGTCAGAACAGTTTTTGCTCTTGCAACAGGAAGAGACCTGGAGTCTCCTCCTGTTGCTGCCTTTATTAGAAGTTGGCATTGCTGCCATACACGACTGGGGGGGGGGGGGGGGGGGGCGCTCAAAGAGAGAGAGAAGATTGAGGGGGGGAGAGGGGAGTAGGGCGGAGGTGGGGGACAACATACGTTGTTAGTGCTACATATATTATTTACAGTTATCACATTGATCCAAATACTTTCCAACTGTTATTAGATTAAACCAGCCTGAGCAGCTCTGTCTAGACAGTAACATGAAGCAGGAACATGAATTAACAAAGAAGCAACAACAAAAGAAAAACATGATTTTGATAGTTGAACGAATGATAACAGAAAACAAGTGAAATCAGTAACATATCTCATTGATGAGGAGTGGAAATATGTGTGTGTGTGTGTGTGTGTGTGTGTGAGTGTGTGTGTGAGTGTGTGTGTGTGTGTGTGTGTGTGTGTGTGTGTGTGTGTGTGTGTGTGTGTGTGTGTGTGTGTGTGTGTGTGGCTTGTCCACTGGGTGTGGTCGGAACTGTTGTGGGGGGGCCTGTGACACTCCGGGGCCCGAGGCCATCGGGCCCGGATGCCACCACCCCAGCGGCCGGCAGCCCCCCAGGCCCGGGGAGGACAGGACAGTTTTTTGTGTCCTTTCTTCACTGTTGTGTGACACTGCAAGTAGCTCGAGGAAGAATTTCCCCCAAATAAAAAAATCGACAAACAATGATTACTTGTTGCATCAAGGTATAATGAAAGCCTTATCTGAAACTGATTCAGACACAGAGCTTCAGAGCAATTTCACCATTTCACCCATCATGCATGTTTCTGAATTGTGGGATTAAGCTGGACAACCTGAAGGTCACTCATGCACACAGAGAATACAAGCTCCGCCCAGCATGACGCTGCAGACTGTAATCAAACCCCGCTGACCACGACAATATGGAATCGAATGTGGCTCAAAAATCAATTTGAAATGTACAAACAGAAATCCTTTTTTATTTTCAGATTAAACTGCATTTTTTGACAGATAAATAAAAATGATTCCCATGGGCTCACCACCCGCAGGAAAGGTTCTTAATCGGTGCAATGTGATCTGGGTGACAGTGCTCAGACGGCCACCCCCGCGACCCGGAAACGGATAAGAGGGAACATCTGAAATGCTGCTATTGCTCCTGCTCACCAAGGCTGTAATGAACAGATATTCTGCACACACTCAGTAGACAGAAATAAGACTATGCTTCCTCTGTGGTGTCATGACTCCCAGTCCATATTCTCCTGGGACTTGGTAGTTTTATTTTGACAGTCACTGTAATGACAATCCAACTTGGTGGTCTGTCCACTAGAATGTCCATGTTCTCCCATTGTTAATGTTTATAGCCCATTGTTCTCTGCTGTGTGTGTGTGGCTTCATTATGAAAAGCAACAGCACCCACTAGTGGTCCAACAGGGTTTCAGCTGTTCCCGAGGAAACTGAATTTTTAAAAAAAAACATTGCCATATAAACTATTTACTATCCATTTTCATTTGAAACATCGCATATAAAGGGCCTTAAATGCATGTTTTTGGAAAGCGGAAAGAAATTTGTGTTGGAGGGGTAATTTCCACCAATCACATCATCACTATGGTGCACAGGCTGTCATCAACTGACTAATAAAACCTAAATTACCATAAACTAGTTACTAAGATGCTGAAAGCCCAACTGAGGATCTCTGGGCTCATGTTCTTACTAAACACTTGGCAAAAAAAAAAGGTTTGATTGAAAGAAATAAAAAAGCACTTTAGTGAGTGAAGAGATTTATAAGGTCATCTCGTCTTTGTGTGAACTTCCCTCAAAAGATTCAGTCAATTTCCTTCAGGGACTAAGTCGACTTTTTCAATTACTGTTATTCTCAAGTGGGTTAACACGTGTAATGCAGAACCTATACCACAGCCATGAACACACATGTACGCTCCGGTATAGATGTTTTCAATGGCTACCTTGAGCGATAAAAGTCAGCATGTGCAGGCAGTAAAAATGGAAATAAGAAAAATAAAAAAGACCCCACCACAATAATGTTTAGTCGGAAAATAAAAGGCCACATTTAAAAACAGCAGCCAAACATACAGTATAATGGCTCGTGACACACACACACACACACACACACACACACACACACACACACACACACACACACACACACACACACACACACACACACACACACACACACACACACACACACACAACACACACACACACACACACACACACACACAGTATACAGGAGAGCCAGGTGAAGAGAAAGTCTGGAGAAATTAGTATTTATTTCCTCCAGTTTTAGCAGGTTGGTGGCTGCTGGTCAGCCAACATGGCAACCTGCTCTTTTGCTGCAGAATTACTTTTGTGGTCGTTAAATTCAGCTTTACAAAGTAAAGCTAATGACTTTTACATTCTCAATCAGCCTCCAGGTAACTTTTTAAAGTGAAACTTTCTGCTTTAATATTATTCCACTTGGTATTGTGCTGCTCTGTAGCTACGGTGCTGCGCCCAGAGACGCTGCACATGCGGCTGCTCCGGTAAAGCCTGGCACACACTACAGCATTTTTAAAATTTTCACAGATCAAGAGACCACACATTTGATGATTGCAAAAGACAGATCGCACAAGATCTTCCTCTTCTGATCTGATAGTGTGTGGCGTGACTACGGAACTCAACACACACAAACCGATTCTTCAGCAGAGTATCAGGTTCGGCACCATATACTTCTAAACAACTATATATATAGGTCTATGTTGTTCATGCTCAACATTCCAAATTTTGCGTAGTCAAACGTGACTTCAGTGTAAAACACAGCATGTACATGCAAACAAACAAGTTACGTATTTCGATTTTCTTTTATTGAGGTGAGGTAGCAGAGAATGACGGCACCGTCTACTGACCAATCAGATCTCTTGGAAAATGACCTGCCTATTTTTAGAATATCCTGATTGGTGTGCGGATTGTCCCGCCCACCTGGAGAACTTTTTTTTTTAGAACAATCCTTTTGACATAATAAAACAAATCCTTGTCACTGAGGCTTTGCAGAATGAAGAATTTTGTTCTTTTTCTTGATTTGTTCCCAAGCCTGTTTGGCTCCACGAGGGTTGATCTGTAATAATGAGTTTACTAATAATGGTCACGCCTGACAGAACTGCAGAAACATGAATTTATGGAGCACACATCTACTCTGTCGTCACTGTGAGGATATAATATTCCAACACAAAATGCATTAACACCAGGAAAACAGCCTCAAAACAAACTAATGGAAAATATAAAGTTAAGGAAGAGCAGTGAGGAATGATAGAGTGAAACTGAGTGATCACAGTGCAGAGCAGGTCTGCTTATATTGTCCAATGAATTGATATCGTATAATCTCATGAAGTCAGGCATTAACAAGTCGTTAACTTTCTGGCTTTGGCTGCAGCAGCAGTGTTGCTTTCAGCCTGGTTGGTTTTCATAATGGAACTCATGACGTCACACCCCCTGCTGTTCGGATCCACTCGGAGCAGAACACACGACAGGATTTCTCGTTGCAAATTTTGAACATGTTCATTATCTACGATCTCTCCTTCCGAGACCTTCCTAGCGGATCAGACCCGACAAAATCATTCCTAACACACCACAGGAAAATCAGGCACGATTTGTTTTTGCAGACATCCGACAGGCCTGTGCTCCCGATGATCAAAAGGAGGAGATTGAGACTAAAATCGGCCAGTTTATCCCGTAGTGTGTGCCGGCCTTAAGGGAGTTAAAGAAAAAACGGAAGTAAACAAAACTGCGTTAATTATGTAAAAAAATGGTTATGAGTTAAGCGGTTCAAATCAATTATTGACAGCATATCTATCTATCTATCTATCTATCTATCTATCTATCTATCTATCTATCTATCTATCTATCTATCTATCTATCTATCTATCTATCTATCTATCTCTCTATATCTCTCTCTCTCTCTCTCTCTATATATATATATATATATATAAATATCTATCTATCTATCTATCTATCTATCTATCTATCTATCTCTATATCTCTATCTATCTATCTATCTATCTATCTATCTATCTATCTATCTATCTATCTATCTATCTATCTATCTATCTATCTATCTATCTATCTATCTATCTATCTATCTATCTATCTATCTATCTATCTATCTATCTATCTATCTATCTATCTCTATATCTATCTATCTCTATATCTCTATCTATCTATCTATCTATCTATCTATCTATCTATCTATCTATCTATCTATCTATCTATCTATCTATCTATCTATATATATCCCAACATAGGGGTCCTAGTGACACACAAACTATCCCACCACAGTGTGGTATTGAAAGGTGCAATACCAATAACATTTGGCTGTGTATTTAATTATGAAACAAGTGCAAAACTAAAGCCTCTTATCTTCTATTCTTCCTCTTTACCCTGCAGAGAAAGCTTCTGTAACATAAATAGGCTGAATTACGATCCGTGCAGACTGTGACAGATTCAACGACTGGAGAGTGCCACTGAGTGACCTGCTGACCCCTATCCAGTGACAATGACGGGTTTTATGTTTGGCTTCTTACTTTTTTTGGTTTTTAAACTTCAAACACAAATACATGTGAAGTTTTCCTTTCAACATAACAAGAAAAAAGGGGGAGGGGAGCTCGAAAAAAAGCTCCTGGCTGACACCTCCTGTCTGAGGAGACCTGGGATCAATAATATCTCTCCCACGCATGTCCTCTTTCACAAACCTGGTGCTCAGACGTCCGCAGCTCGAGCACAGCTGCAAGAGCTAAATTGTCCAGTCAGTCACATCAAGGTCTGAACGCAAGCAACATCCCAAAGAACAGATTCATGACTCATTCTTCCACATCAGCAGATATGAAAACCTGCAATACAATTCATAGAATTGGAGCATCACTGCGTTAAAAGTGAGTTAAATTCTCTTCAGGTGGACATCTTGATTGCCGGATGGTTAGTTGAATGCATACAGCAGTACCATTTAAAGAGCTATGAACACTTTCACACTAATAGCTCTGAAAATGGCGCTGCGATCTGCAACAGAGAACAAAGTCCGAGTCCCACAGCTGGCTCTCAGAGGTTGGATTTAGTTGAAAATGGAAAACGGTCAACAAAAATGTGAGATTGTTAAACACCAAAAAGCTTTGCTTCTTTCCGGACGTCTGGAGTCCATGTCAGGATGAGACAAGACGGAAAACACAATGGAAAGACAAACAACAGCAGGGCAGCGGAAAAAGGCAGTGACAAGTTTGCAAACATTTAGAAATGTGCTGCATGTCAGCAGAAAGTATGAAGAGGAAAAAAAAAAACAAATGGAAGATTTAGTGATGAAGAAATGCCTAACCTCTTCTACCATCTGCACGCCCCAAACAAATGGGTGGCGCATATATCTTGTTTGGGTTCAGTGTTTTGCTCAAGGACACTTTGACATATAATTAAGATGAGATGGGGGATCGAACCTGCAACTTTCATATTGAGAGTTGACCTGCTCGACCAGCTGACTGAAATATTCTTCATATAGATCAATGACTAAATATTATCAATCACAGGTCCCCAGTTGGATAAAATATGTTGGGAAGTTTGTGTTGGTGTGAATATGTTTTAGTCCAGTTCATGTTTTGTTGCTGAATTGCTTTTTTCTAATACTCTATTATTATTATTATTATTATTATTATTATTATTATTATTATTATTATTATTATTATTATCATTATTATTATTATTAAAATTTCAAATAAAAAAATGTGACCCTGGTATTGAGAATTGATAGAGGATTTAAAACATACAATACAATTTGGAATTCATTAATTATTTTTATTACTATATCTATTTATTTAAATAAATAAAATACAAATTTCTACTTTAAAAGAAACAAAATTCTATTCTATTTTTAAAATGAAGAGTGTGAGTCTTTTCTGACTGGGAACTCGTCGCTTCAAGAGCTCCAGGAGCACAATTTGATTTCACTTTGTGAAACTTTCCCAGGCAACAAAATGTGAGTGTTTTATAATCAAAGTGGATGTCTTTGTGTATGCACAGAGATTTGGCAGGATAAAACCCCCTGAGGGAGAGATGCAGCGTTGAGGAGTGGTGTAATGAGACCTGAGCCTTCTGCCAGCAGCAACAAGTCGACCAGAAAAGCATCAGAGAGGCTCGGGTGGGCAACTGGGGGAAATAAAAGATGTGCTTCCCTCATGATGTCACTGATCTCAGATGGTATCACCATCTTCGTCTTCCTCCTCTGACTTCTGGCCAAGCAACAAACTGTTATTTGCTTTTTTTATACACTCACTGGCCACTTTATTAGGTACACCTGTCGAACTGCTCGTTAACGAAAAATTGTAATCAGCCAATCACATAGCAACAACTCAATGCATTTAGGCATGTAGACATGGTCAAGACAGTCTGCTGCAGTTCAAACCAAGCATCAGAATGGGGAAGAAAGGTGATTTAAGTGACTTTGAACGTGACATGGTTTTTGGTGCTAGATGACCTGGTCTAAGCATTTCAGAAACTGCTGATCTACTGGGATTTTCACGCACAACCATCTCTAGGGTTTACAGAGAATGGTCCGGAAAAGAGAAAATATCCAGTGAGCAGCAGTTCTGTGGGAGCAAATGCCTTGTTGATGCCAGAGGTCAGAGGAGAATGGCCAGACTGGTTGGAGCCGATAGAAAGGCAACAGTAACTCAAATAACCACTCGTTACAACCGAGGTATTCTGAAGAGCCTCTCTGAACGCACAACACGTGGGACCCTGAGGTGGAGGGGCTACAGCAGCAGAAGACCACACCGGGTGCCACTCCTGTCAGCTAAGAACAGGAAACTGAGGCTACAATTCACACAGGCTCACCAAAATTGGACAATAGAAGATTGGAAAAAACGTTGCCTGGTCTGATGAGTCTCGACTTCTGCTGCGACATTCGGATGGGAGGGTCAGAATTTGGCGTCAACAACATGAAAGCATGGATCCATCCTGCCTTGTATCAACGGTTCAGGCTGGTGGTGGTGGTGTAATGGTGTGGGGGAGATTTCCTTGGCACACTTTGGGCCCTTTAGTACCAATTGAGCATCATGTACCAGTACCTTGTTGAATCTATGCCACGAAGGATTAAGGCAGTTCTGATGGCAAAAGGGGGTCCAACCTGGTACTAGCAAGGTGTACCTAATAAAGTTGCTGGTGAGTGTAATTACATGTACAACCAAAACTGCTTTGAAATGTAATAACCGAAAAAAAAAAAAAAAGTTATATGACATGAATGAGAGTTTTGGACCAAGGCCACATCCACACGAGCCAAAACGATATTTTTTCTCCCCGGCAACACGTCACTATGAACACGGCTCAACACGAGGCTTAAGGGCATGTATTACATATGCTCAGCCTTTAATGGGCGCTGTGACTCACCAAATACACCAAAAATGCAAAAGAATAATTGTGAGAAAAAAACTCTCAGAATTTTCACAAGAAAATAGCGATATCACAGCAACTCAAACGAAGAGAAATGCAGTAATGGCAAATAACGGAATCCTGAATCTTGCCAAGGAAGTTGTAGTGAGCGCAAGTAAATTGCACCAGACCTCCGTGCATTTGGAGTGCTGCGGTGCGTTCAAAGACCTCTTGGAAATGGTATTGACAATACATCTACAACCAAATCTCTTTATCTTCTCCTTTTGTCATTGTAGGTTGACAAAACCGCTATTAAACCAACACAACTATATTTTTGTTCATGCAGTTCGCTACAGATGCAGTCAGCTAGCGCTGGAGAGTGAACTCTCTGATGATCCAATCAGAGGGCTTGATTATACTGACGTCACCCTAGGCCTTCTAGAAGGCCCTGAGTCGCCAATGTCAAAATCTGATTGGTTGAAGCAGCAGCGTCACCGACTCTTATTTTATGCTGCAGACACCTGCAGAATAGAATCTGAAGGCCTCAGGCAGATTTCTTTACCCTGGCAACAGGTGATGGCTGAAATGTGATTGGTTAAAAGCTTTAATATGGAAGTGCACATCCAGAAGCAGCACAGACAGGGGAGAAGCTATGAGAGGAATCGGACAGACCGTTTGGAATTATTTAAGCAGTATTCATGACAAAATATAATCAACATCAGTCTGTGATTCAGATTTTTTTCTTAGGCCTGTAGAGAAGGCCTTGCAGGCCCTGACAGCCTGCCACTGATATATACACACACACACACACACACACACACACACACACACACACACACACACACACACACACACACACACACACACACACACACACACACACACACACACACACACACACACACACACACACACACAATTTACAATTTTCTTGTTTTCTTAACAATGACAATAAAGACTATTCTGATAAGGATGTGGGAAACTGACCCCCCAGGGAGATTTTTAGATTGATTTGTGATTCTAAACAAACAGATCCACATAACCTACCCAAATATATTACTTTGCAAGCATTTAATTGTTCAGCTCGTAGTAGAACGTCAAGTAGTAAATTGAAAATTAAATAATAAATCCAGTAATAAAGTACTGTCAGATCAAAATAGGAAAAGTAGACATGAATCAGCGTTCAGGAGGTTGAGTATTATTTTGAACACTGTGATGCACAAGATAGCTAGAACGATGTTGATTTTTATAGTATTTCGATCTTTTTCATGACTCATAATGTGTTCTCGCCAGCGCATTGCACCAATGTGGCCTTGTCACTTGTGAAGTTGACGCTGTGATTAGAGCCGTTACACTGGCTGTCTGTCAGCGTAACGGCGGGTACGTGATTACGTACGTGATTATGTACGTGGTTGTTTTGGGGGCGCTTTGCGCATGCGTACTGTGTTGAAGACAGATTCACCTGCACCCTTTGCTCCTGTGCGGTTTTAACGCGGGTCAATAACCACAAAGGCACGTGCGGCATCACAGCGCATGTTTAGCATGCAGCCTCGCTACTGTATGAGTCCAGAAGCTCGTTAGCGTGTAGCATGTAGCACGCATCGGCGTTATGTGATGTCCCTGAAACACTTCAGCAAAATGTATTCTGAAAACATTTGTCAGCAACCAAACTTTCTTCTTGTTCTTTGGGGAGTATTCAGGGGCCTTTAGCCTGTTCCTTTATTTTCTGAGGTCTATTGTTTTTCATGATCCATGAACCCTGTTCACACCAATAAACAGCATAATATTACTTGTTTTTAATTATGGACCGAGGGCCAAATGCAGAGGATACAGCCTAACATGTACTGATCTTATTATATGTTCAACTACCATAGTTACAACATAATGGGTAATGATAAGCAAGTAATTTTGTGACTTTACTCAAATAACTTGAAAGGGTATATAAGCTAGGTTAAGAGTTATCAATTCAGTGTTTTACCTTTACTTAATGTTTGTATTGAAGGAAGGCTGTGCAGTATCTGTGTTGTTCATCACCTGCAAGACAAGGAGGCATTAGAGTGTGGAGTGACGTCAAGGTCCTGCTGATTGACATCAACTTTGTGCAGTAGGTTAAATATCTGCCACTGATTATAGTCCTCCAGGTTGCTAAATTAGCCTTCTTAATAGCCTCAAAGCTCTGAGCTTCCGGGCCCCCCACCAGAGCGCTGCCCATGCATCCAGGCCCAACTTACAGTGGTCCCACCCCTATGCTGTCAGAAAATCCTGCTGACAACTCTGTCATATATACAGATGTGTTTCACTGTTGCTTGTGCATATGAAGTTACGCTTTTGTTGTGAATTAATGTTTAAGTCTTAAAAATGCCCTATAGATCAATCTTGAGGTGAAACCTTCCATTTCAAACTAACCTAACTAACAATAAACAGGCAGGAAACTCTGAACCAATTGACTCGCGTCCCCACTGCTTCCTTCTCCTTCCAGTCACTGACACCTTTTCCTCGGCACAAACAAGTCATTTTGTCAGAGCTGTCTTGTGGCATCGCTGTTATCGTCACATCACGTCTCCTCACACTGCAACGCCTCGTCCACCTCGCCCTGCAGGTGATGACTAACCTTTCAGGGAGAAACATTTCCAACTCACACTGCATTCGATAGCATTGGACCTTTCTTTGCGAAAATTATAAAAACCAAGCAGAAGTTTGAACACAAACCCATTTAAAACTTCATTATTTTCAAAGGCAGACAAACCTGAAAGCAATCAAAGACAATCAGCCCTGAGCAGATAAAATGCTGGAGAAGATTAACAGCCCTGTCAAACACACAAACAGAAAGAAATGAGATGAGAAACAAAAGAATGAAGTTAAGATCAAAGCAGAAGCCACTGTGTAAGTCAATGTGGGACGCACACGCACACGCACACGCACGCACGCACGCACGCACACACACACTAGTTTTATCAGTGCCACTTATCTCTCACACACTGCAGGGCTCACAGACTCCTAACATCTGTACAGCTGTACTTTTGAGGTCAAACCAAATCCAACACTGACAAATACACACTCAGCCTCCACATTTCAATATAAACTATAAAGGATATGGATGCACCAAATACTAAAGCCTTTATTTGTATGTGTGCACACGGCAATTTGTGGCCCGAAAGATTCATCAGTCTGCCTCAAAATGAGTTACAGATAATTCAACTTGAAATTTGAGGTATTCATACCATTCAGATGACTTTCTGCTCATTTGAAGCCTCCTGCTGGTTTGCATAAGCACACAATCAGATCTAATAGAACAAAAAAAAACCTTCCCAAATATTTCCCATTAAAGCCTCCATGCTGTCTGAGATTGTTATTGCAAGGACAAACAAAGTAATTCTTCACATGTGAAGGTTTATTCCACTTATTTTTCCGGGCAGTAGTTTGATGTTTGCAGTCCAGCTGTGTGTCAAAACATTTGGGAATTTAAGTAAGCAAAATATGAAAGTTTTAGAAAATTAGGTGGGTGGGTTGGTCCGCTCTTCCTTAATGCATTGTTTAGTGAACAATTCAGGATCTTCAGTTTGACACCACTCCAACATTCTTGAGTGAAACTTGAGCTTTGAAAAGTTTTTAAATAACACGAAGAAAACGGAATCCAGCATTTTAGTTATGAAACTGGAGGTCAACAGAAAAAGCTCAGTTCAAAACTGATGTTCGCTTTGACTCATTTGAAAACTCCACCACCTCAATATAAATGTATAAGATCTCGTTTTATATCGACATCCTTGTGTTGTGTTTTCTGTGTGTGTGTGTGTGTGTGTGTGTGTGTGTGTGTGTGTGTGTGTGTGTGTGTGTGTGTGTGTGTGTGTGTGTGTGTGTGTGTGTGTGTGTGTGTTTGTGTGTGTGTGTGTGGGTGTGTGTGTGTGTGTGTGCACGCGCACATGTTTATTGGCATGTGTGAAGAAGCAGACTCACTTGATAGAGCCTTGAGGTGCCCTAGACATACAGCAGCTAGACAGGCACTGGTCTAGTGTTGCAGAACCAGAGCAGCAACTTGGAGGCAGAGGAACAGCCACTGGAGCAGAAGGAGGGAGGAGGAGGAAGTGGAGGGAGGAGGAAAAAAACATAATAGGCAGGTGCAGCCAGTGAGTGAGAGGAAAGTTCAAAATAAAAGTGAGGAGCCAAAAGGAGGAGAAACGGCAGGGAGGGGGACAGAGATGGATGAGAAGGAAGACAGAGAAGTGACAAAAAATAAATTATGTGGAAAAATGAAACAAAACCAAATCAAGCATAAAAGATGAAAATGAGAAGATTCAGAATGAATGGAAGACATGATATTAAATGAGGGGGAAGAAAAAGGAGAAGTGAAGACAACAGAAAGAGTTGAGTTAAAAAGAAGCAATCGTAGTGGAAGGAAATGATGCACAAACATCACACAAAGTAAAGAGGACAAAAGAAACAGAAGAGAACAGAAAGTGTAGGAGGACAATAAGGAACAGGGGAAGAAAGGGCAATAGAAAAGATAAAGAGCAGGAGAGAGGGAGAGAGAAAGGGGAAAAACAAGATTAGTTTACACCCAGACGACCCATCAGACAGCAGGCAAGGCGAGACTTTTGAGTGTGTGTTTAAATTATGTGTGTGTGTCCATATTATCATCTAAACTGGATAAACAATGTTGAAAAAAGCATAATAATGAAATAATGTTGGAAACATGCACACCAGCATCATTAAAAGGCCCCTTCATCCCTTTCACAGGCATCAGAACAACAACGGGGCTTAAAAAGATATTTCTTCTTTAAATGATGCATTGAAATGCATTGATTTTTACTCATTTAACAGCGATCTTGTAGAGAAGCATTGGAAAGCTGTGGATAGTGCAAACAGTTTTTGTTCTTCCATCTTGTCTGAAGTGCTTCCTCGTACTTGAATAGAGCAGAAAATGAGTATGTGCACAAGCATGATGAACACGGCAGGATTTCACGCCGGCATTTACATAACAGCTGAGCAACTTTCAGCCTTTGGTTTGAGCATTCTGTGTTGCTGAGTTGCAGGAGGAGGTAAAAATGAGTTTGAAAACCACAATGAGATACAAGCTGTTGGGCCTCAAGTGTTTTACTTGTTGCAAGCAAAGTGGTAGTGCTCAGAGTGGCTCAAATAAAGGCAGCAAAAGTAATTTAAGTTCCTCTTAAGTCTGAAATAAATTTGATGCCAAACACATTTCCCACAGTAAATTTAGCATTAGGATGCATCACATAAATGGAAGCTTCCATTTATACAAGCTTTTGCAGTTTATCACAGGTGTTTTGTTCAAAAAGCACTAATATTCAAGTGAAACAGCATTTTCCAAAAACAGTTTGCTGGGGATCCCAACCATGGGCAAATTACTACATCCATCATTTATCAGTGTACTTAAAGATACCAGGATCTCAAACAGACCAGGTTGAGGCTCATCCTGTGTGTGACAATAAGAATAACATGAGCTTTGAAAATTAGGCATCAGGATCTAACAATGACACATTTGGGTGAAAGTGAGGGAATAACACCATCGGATGGATGTAAACCAGGGGTCTCAAACTCGTGGCCCGAGGGTCATTTGCGGCCCGCGAGATGATATTTTGTGGCCTGCACCTTGCTGCGAAAGTATAACGTTAATGCGGAAGTGAGAGTAAACGTTGTGACGTTGTGTTTACTTACTTGGGTAAGTTCATGTAATATAAAAGTTTGTTGGCTGGAAGGACGGGGCATGATACATCATTTGCAGATAGTATTAGCTCAGTGGACAATAGCTTCACTTTAACGGTAGACAACGTCGGAAATTGGCTTGGTAGGTATGCATTTTCCACTCGTCAATCTGTAGATGTTAAGCTTTTGTGATAACATTACCCAATAGGTAAGCCATGGCAGGATCACTCCCCACACAAAACCCTCTTCACTCCTGGTGGCCCACCCACAACTATTAAACCAAACTAAACTGGATGAATTAACTAACTACATGAACAAAGCAACAAAAACACAGCACTACACAATCATTACCAACGCTACAAACATAGGTGAGGGTAGGAACAAAGATCGACCGGTAAATCGAGAGCCTCGCCTTTTGGCCTAGCTCCTTCTTCACCACGACGGACCGATACAGCAACCGCATAACTGCAGACGCTGCACCGATCCGATCTTCACCCCAATCGTGAACAAGACCCCGAGATACTTGAACTCCTCCACTTGGGACAAAAGCTCTCCACAGACCTGAAGGGGGCAAGCCACCTTTTTCCGGTCGAGAACCATGGCCTCGGATTTAGAGGTGCTGATCCTCATCCCAGTTGCGTCACACTCGGCTGCGAACTGCGCCAGTGCACACTGAAGGTCCAGGTTTGTTGAAGCCACCATGACCACATCGTCTGCAAAAAGCAGAGACGAGATCCTGTGGTCCCCAAACCGGACCCCCTCCGGTCCCTGGCTGTGCCTTGAAATTCTGTCCATAAACGTTATGAACAGAACCGGTCAGGACAGCCCTGCCGGAGGCTAACGTGCACTGGGAACAGGCCCGACTTACTGCCGGCAATGCAAACTCCTGTTCCGGGCATACAGGGACCGGACAGCCCTTAGCAAAGGGTCCTGGACTCCATACTCCCGGAGCACACCCCACAGGACGTCCCGAGGGACACGAACGCCTTCTTCAGGTCCACAAAACACATGTGGACTGATTGGGCGAACTCCCATGAGCCCTATAGCACCGGGTTGAGAGTATAGAGCTGGTCCAGTGTTCCGCGACCTGGAAGAAAACCGCATTGTTCCTCTTGGATCCGAGGTTCGACTAACAGCTGGATCCTCCTCTCCAGTACCCTGGAATAGACTTTCCCGGGGAGGCTGAGGAGTGTGATCCCCATGTAGTTGGAACACACCCTCCGATCCCCCTTCTTAGGGGACCACCACCCCGGTCTGCCACTCCAGAGGCACTGTCCCTGACCGCCACGCAATGTTGCAGAGACGTGTCAGCCACGACGGTCCCTGCACATCCAGAGACTTAAGGAACTCAGGGCGAATCTCATCCACTCCCGGTGCCTTGCCACCGAGGAGCTGAGCAACTACCTCGGTGACTTCAGCTTGGGTAATGGACGAGTCTACCTCTGAGCACCCAGCCTCTGCTTCCTCAGCGGAAGACGTGATGGTGGGATTGAGGAGGTCCTCGAAGTATTCCTTCCACCACCCGAATACATCTCCAGTTGAGGTCAACAGCTCCCCACCTCCACTGTAAACAGTGTTGGTGAAAAACTGTTTCCACCTCCTGAGGCGCTGGACGGTTTGCCAGAATTTCCTTGAGGCTGACCAATAGTCCTCCTCCATGGCCTCCCCGAACTCCTCGCACACCCGAGTTTTTGCCTCCACCATGGCTCGGGCTGCGGCCCTCCTGGCCTGCCGGTACCTGTCCGCTGCCTCGGGAGTCCTATGAGCTAACAGCGCCCGATAGGACTCCTTCTTCAGCTTGACGGCATCCCTTACTTCCGGTTTCAACCACCGGGTTCGGGGGCCTCCCCGTCCACTCCGAGTGGCTAGCATGGTGGCTAGGGTTGCCAACTGTCCCTTGAAAAACGGAATCGTCCCGTATTTGCGAACAAAAGTATGTGTCCCGTATTGAGCTGAAAAGGGACACACTTTGTCCCGTATTACCGTGAGAATCAAAAATAGCTTTATATCAAAACTTACGGTAAACTTATTCCACCGCCTCTCCTGCTCTGTGACCTATGAGCTGACAGCATACTCACACATGAGTATGACAATACAGAATTCTAATTATCTCATTGGATGAGATACAGTTGCTCAATAACAAGATACCGTAAGTCAACAGACGAGCAGACAAAGCAGCATGGTGACAAATTTGGATATTACACCTTCCACCAGCAATGCTCCTCCGGAAAAACATAAAAAAGGCTGCAGGAATACAGGGAGGAATGAGAAGAAGTCAGCACTCTGTGCACTTTTTGAGCCTCGCCGCTCTGCATGAGGGAAGATTTCCTTCAGTGACATGGAGAAGATCATTGAGCAGCTTTGCCTGGTTGACAGGTAAGAATGAAACAACTGCCAGTGTAGTGATAAACCATGTTTAATATTAGTGATAGATAGAAACAAAGAAATACAACTGATAGATAATATATATAAATAATAAATATAATTGATAGATCATATACAAATAAATACATCGGTGGAACAGACTGAACACAGGCAGTATTTTTGCTGCCAGAGCCAGTTTAAGTAGCTTCAGCTCCATTTCACTGCAGTTTAAAGCAGCGAGCCTCCAGACGTCATTTGGACGGTCAATCTTCGTAAAAGATGGATGAGAAAACAGCTCACATCTGCTCAAAGTTGTCTAACTTATGTGTACAGTAGAACCTCAGACTAGGGACCTGGTAAGAGCGGATAAATAGTTGAGCAGAGAAATGTTTTAAGTGTTAACAACTTAATGATGGACAGCCTCCAGCAGGGGGCGCTGCTGTGAAGTTTACTTCTGTCAAACATGAGGCCCGTGGACCAAAACCGGCCGCAACAAGCTCCAGTGAGCCCCAGAAACTACCAAGCAAGGTGGTTATATATATATATATATATATATATATATTTTTTTTTTTTCTTTTTTTTTTTTACCATTTCATTGTATTTTTCAGCAGAATGTTTCATAAAAATTGACTTTATGTTGAGATTGTTTTATTTTCATTTTTAAAACTAATTGTGTGATCTGGTAAAATTCATCCTGTACACGGTGGCCACGACAAAAAAACACTTTCAAGGGTAAATTTAAAGATTATTATAGCATTATTTTACCAGTCCAGCAACTCAAGATGAAACTGGACTGTATGTGGCTTCTGAAGTTAAATTGTATTTAGTTTATATTTTGTATACCTCTTTGAATATATTATATTCATGTATATATCTTTATATTGGTTCAGTTATGTGCTTTTAAATAAGAATGTTTCTTCAGTAACTTATTATTTGGTGTTTTGTTTGTTCAATATCAACTAGTCCTACAATTTATCACGTCACAATGTAGTATTTAGTAGTACAGAATGCCTTAATGCATTAGAATACGCCATTTAAGTGTTGAATCTCCTCCTCTCCTGTTACTGAGAGGAGCATCTGCACCTGTTGAAAGATGGTGGTGTTGTGTTGCTCGCCGACGTTTCAATAAACCCAGTTCACAACAACAAAGAGTGTGTGCAAAGCGGCGTATGTAAACAAGAACTGGAGAGTTTACAGTCGATGAAATATTGAAAAATGGGAAAGTCCAGAGTGACGATCTTCACTACCAATCAGCAGACGGCTGCGTTGTCGCTCCTCCTCACAGACGTTCCTCGGTGCTAGGTACCTCAATGGAGAGGTGGCGGAAAATCGTAGCCGGTGGTAACGGTTTCTTTCCGTACCTTCCACAACTTCTTCTGTCAGACCCGTCCCGCCCCGCGACGTTCCGGCACAAAGTGTGGTGGAACCGCATCTCAAGAGAACAGCAGAGAGGTTCCAGTTCCTCCACAACATCCAGGCTGTTGTGTCCTTTGTCCTCAGCATCCAGCTGATACTGTGTTTGTGGAGAGGATTTCTTCTTACATGAAGAAGTGGACTGATGTGCTGAACAAATGTTCTGCTGAATTAATTAGAAGTGAGCTCATTGTCAGTCTTAAATGAGGAAATGTCTTGATCAGAGTTTTACTCTGGAACACTGAAAGACAAACTACTCCTCACTGCAGCAAGAGCTCAAGAGAAATACTAATGAAACAATACTCTGTCTTTACATGATGGAGCATTGAGCTTTAGAGTTCATGAGTTCAATCTTTTTTTCTTGTAGCCTACAACTGTAGACTACTGTCATTCACTTGGAGGAACAAATATTTTATCTTTAGAACTTTTCCACAGACTTTCTGTTTGCGCATTTCTTATTGCACTGAATGTGCACTATTACAGGAATGTTCTGCTTTCTGTTGTTTTCTATTAAAGTTAATTTGTATTTATTCTGTTATCATTTAAGCCAGATGAAGATCTGTTAAAGAAATAAGTATTTTTATTCAATGAAGTTTTCTATTTAAGAAAAATACAGATTTTTTTCTGTTAATGTTGATATTTTGCAATAAATGGAAATTGCTAAATAATTTGCTTTCAATGTGTTCATATCAAAAATAATATGCATCTACTAAAATTCAGGTTCAAGTCAGATAGTAAAAAAAAGTGTTTCATACACAGAAAAAAAAAAGCTAAAAAAATGTCAGCACACCAGAAACGGAGAAGGCAAACGGGCCGGCCGGCCCTGCCAGTGAAGTCTCCCTTATTTATTTTGTTCAGGGAGTTGGAAACCCAAATGGTGGCTAGCATGGTGGCTAGCGCTAGCTTACTGGCTGGGACTCGCGTCTGCCTTCAAAAGGTGAATTCTCCGTCTCTGGATGGCAGCACACAGCCCACCTCTGTAGATACTGGTACACCTCAGTACTCTTCAAGGTATCATAGCTACGGAGCAGGTATGATACATTTTAAGAGTACTGAGGTGTACCAGCTGCTAACGACAGAATGAAGATGTCATTCTAAGTCACGACACTCCTTTCTCATGTGGTCCTCGCAGGTCAAAATTAAAAAAGGATGAGGCAACATGATGCCAGTTTTCATGTGTTCCCACTTTAATATCCTGGTAGCAGCATTGTTTATGTCTTATAGATCGTTTTATAGATAGGATAAAAAAAACTGGGCTGTCGTCCACCACAATGTAATTTTCAGTAACCGGAGATGCTAAGACAAAATATGTGAATAACAGAGAATTGAAAGTGGGCGGAGAAGAATAAGGTCAATAAAAATACTCTAAATGATCTCCTTTCATCCATATATTTACTTTTATTTCATTTATTGCTTTTCTGACACACACACACACACACACACACACACACACACACACACACACACACACACACACACACACACACACACACACACACACACACACACACACACACACACACACACACACACACACACACACACACACACTCAGCCAGTGGCTTGGCTGTGGTTCCTGTATTGCCAAAACTGACATCCCAAAGATTCTAAAGAATCTTCCTGGATATCAGCAGGAACCTAAATAATGAAAAAAAAAAATGTGGATGAGAGAGCAAGACTGGAAGACAAATTATAGAGTAAGTGAAGAAATAACAAGGAGGTGATATCACATATGAAGACTCTGGGGGGGGGGGGGGGGGGTGTTTGTCAGCAAGCTGATGCAGACTAAAGCAACTGGAATAAATTGAGTAAATGTGCTGCATAAGAGTGTGCTCATCCTTGGAGAGATTGGCTTGACTAAAGTCAACTCTCAGGCTTTGGGCTGTTGGTGAGGTTCACTTATCAAAGCCTGAACACTTCATAGAACAAAGCTTTGTCCACATCAGATCAGTGAACAAAGACTTGTCGAGGTGCAGGTCTCATTCCGCTTCCAGATAAACTCTGATGTGTTTTGAATGATGCGAGAAACAAAGATGTCAAACACGACCAAGCAAAGGAAGCAACAAACAATGCAAATAGAGTTGTTTTGCAGCTTTTTCCTTGTGTGCAGGGAAAGAATGTGGTGTGGTGGTTTCTTCACAAGGCTATGTAACCCAGGACACAGTGTTGTTGTGAAAGTTATGGCAGCTCTGTCGCGTAGTGAAAGTCAAAAATTCGAAATTATTTTCACTTAAATTAAAAATATAGTGGAATATCTGGATAAGTTTGAAAATCTTTGTAAGCTTTTCCGATCTTGGGCTGTTCTATATGGAGTTTGCATATTCTCTACGTTATATGTGGGTTCATACAGGTACTATATGGCTTTTTCCTGAATTCTATTCTATTGTCCCTCTGTTCAGGCCTTTTGCTCATCACTACCCCAACACCTTACTTGGAGATGAAGCATAAATAGAGACAAAAGACTACAGAAGGACGTTTAAAGTCTTTGCTTGTGTGCACAGATGGACACTTTTCGAAGAAACAGCTGGCATGCATGTTTTCTGTTTACATTTTTATGGTTAGATGTCACAAGTTGTGTTATTCTGTCTGCAAAGTCAAGTACTTCTTTTTTTTTCATTTATTTTGTCCAGACCAGTTACAGTTGTGTTTGGATTCAACTTAGTTCGGTACAAGTCAAGTTAAGCTTATCCACCTTTATATATAATATATTCTAGTTGTAATCAACATATTGAATGTAGGAAATGTTTACAAACGTATACATTAATATTTCACGGCAGCACATCCTCACAGGATTTATTGTTGCATACGTTAGAAAATAATGCTCAAGAATATCTATACAAAAACACAACAGTGTGATGTTAGTAGGATAGCAAATACAATGGGTGGATGGATGGATGGAGGGAGGGAGGGAGGGAGGGAGGGAGGGAGGGATGGATGGCTGGATGGATGGATGGATGGATGGATGGATGGATGGATGATGGATTTTTACATTTCATCAACTGAGGATATCCCAACCGACCCTGCTTTAAAAGCATGCTCTGATTCTGATTGAGAGCATGTGTGGTTTATTAGCTGCAGGGATTTTGTTGTGAACTTGTGGTTGAAAGCGACAAAAACAAAACATCATAGCAGCATTCAGTTCAACAGCCTGTGGGTAAGACTTCCTGTTAGGGTTTTCTCTGGCTTTGTTTGTAACTGCAAGACAATGCATTTTCGGCAGGCAAGCGCACACACACACGCACGCAGGCAGGCAGGCACGCACAGACACATACACACACACACACATTGACATACACACATACACGCACACACAAAGAAAAGGAAGACACAGTCTGGAATGAAAATGCAAAGCTACACATCTTTCAGTCAGACGAAACCACGCCTATTCAACATTTTTTCCTCGCCCCTGCATGAGTACACTTACTGCACACACACAAGCTGTGTGTGTGTGTGTGTGTATGTGTGTGTGTGTGTGTGTGTGTGTGTCTGTGTGTGTGTGTGTGTGTGTGTGTGTGTGTGTGTGTGTGTGTGTGTGTGTGTGTGTGTGTGTGTCTGTGTGTGTGTGTGTGTGTGTGTGTGTGTGTGTGTGTGTGTGTGTGTGTGTGTGTGTGTGTGTGTGTGTGTGTGTGTGTGTGTGTATGTGTTATGGCTTCAGGTCTGTTAGAGTGTAATCAAACAAAGGCAGCACACACTGAACATTGCTGGGAATACACTTACATGAGGAGAGATCCAGACAGGATAATACAAAAAAAACAAAAACACAAGAGGACGATCGCAAACGGACACAGCAAAAAAAAGAATAAAATAAAGTATGAGACAAAGAAATAGACAAGAGTAAGAAAAGTGAACATGTCAGAATGGAAAAAACACTGTGAAAAACAACTGAGCTTCAACTGAATTCTTTTTGGGAATGACTTTGTAGCAACAAATAAGCAATATCACCGACCTGATTGTGATGGTGCCGAGATAAGCCACTACACTCCAAAATTTGAGGACTGAATTGTCAGGTCTCTGACCATGTTTACACGTACCTGGGTTTAAAAAAAAGAAAAGGATATTTCCCCCTCCCCGTTTAAAAATAAAGAATTTAATTGACACGGACCAGCATATACACCTTGTTCAGAGTTACTACAAGCATGCCAAACCTGTAGGGGGCAGTGTAAAAAGCCATGATAGCCTATTAGGATCCTGGAAAAAAACACGAGTTTTTACGAATTGTGATGTTATTATCCGCCTACCCCTCCTTTAGATGCAACCGGAGACACAGAGTTTATCCAGATCTCCACTGTGGCAAACATCGTTTGTTGTGAGTCGTAGTTACATTTATGCGTAAATGCATGCCCCAAATGCAGAGAAATATCGCAGTTTTTTCAAATACCTCTTATCCCTCTGTGTGCACTCATCGTTATGAGTTCCACCTGTGTCCACCCTTTCCCTGTGTATTTAAACCCCTCTCCCTCTGTTGTCTGTGTCGGCTCATCTTGTCATGTTGTCGTTTGTCTCTCCTGTCTCCCCTGCATTTTCTCGTGTTCCCTGGACTTTTATACAAAAAAATTGATTTTTTGGAAATCTGTGAGTCTGCATTTTGGTCCACCCACACACGCCTTGACAGATCGAGCCGACCAGTTATGGACCCAGCGGACTCAACCAGAACCTCATAACTGCAAGGCTCCTGTTCCTGTCTGGCCGGCTTCTCTTCTTCTCTGTCCTGCAAGCTTCCATGTGGCCTGCTCCTGTCCTGCCAGTTACCGCCCAGTCAGCTGGACATTTCCCACTCTACCTTTAGAAAAAGAATCTTCATTGACACATACTGCATATATACCTTGCTCAGAGCTGCTATGAGCAGCCAAACCTGTCCCCACAGAAGCATGAAGCCATGATAGCCAATCAGAAGGCTGGAAAAAAACACCACGTCACGAATTGTGATGTAAATATCCGCCTACCCCCCTTTAGATGCAACCAGAGACACGGATTGTATCCAGATCTCCACTGTGGCTGGAGTTTTCAGGAATCATCGTTTGTGGTGAGTCGTAGCTGCGTTTATGTGTGAATGCGCGGCCCAAATGCAGAGAAATATCACAGTTTTTTCAAATACCCGGGTACATGTAAACATGGCCTGAGTCCCAAGTCGCCCGGCTTCAAAGTCCCTAGGATACTTTGCTTTCAGATCAAAGTCACAGAAAACGTAAAAAGTTCACGTTAAAGTGATATTTTACTTTTATCCCATGATGTCAAAATCTGTTTCAAAATGTTTCTGTTAAGCTCCTAATTTGGGGAATACCAAGTGTTGAACAGTTGGATGTGGGCATTCAAAAGTTTACAGAAGGTCACATTAAGGTAATCTAAAAAGGTTATAGTGCATTTTATAACCTGAAATTTTATCCGAAAGCCAAATATCTCAAACTTTTTCTGAGTTGTGTAATTAGGGTCTGATATCACAGGTTTTTGTTCCACGTGGCATTAAAAACTTAAAACACTCTGTTCAAGGCTTCTCTGAAGAATTAGCCACTGGCTTTAGCAGCCTCTGTCTTCGGTACTTTTCAAATGTCATACATTTAAAATTCTTTGCTAATGCTAATATCTAAACTTGCCTTAAAGTCGTTAGGAATCTCTGCTGAGTTAAGATAAGAAAATGAAAATATATCTAAAACAACAAAAAGTCTGAGTTGCGGATATACACGCTGAATTAAGACTTCATCACACGACAAACACAGGTTTGAGCGTTTAAAACGCTGCTCTGGTGTACTTTGTAAATTATGCAAGCCGTCTTGTTGACGCTTGCTTGACTGTGCGATCAACATGTTTGGAAAGCCCTTTCTTAAAAGATACACATTTTTCTTTATTCAATCACTTATTTTAAAGCATCTTATGGCTTCATTATTTTACTCTCAACCACTGAAATTATCACTGATGATGTTCACACACAATTCTTCTCTCCACGAATGTCCTCTTGTCCTCCTGGGCAAATTGCTGCATCCACTAGAGGGCGCAGTGTACTTTTATAGCGGAGTATTCACATCTTGCAGAATTCACCTGTATGGTCATATTTCACTTGAGGTCAGGCTGACTTGTCTTTGTTAGTTGTACTCGTGGCGTTGGCCCCGTTGTGCTTCCTGTATTAACCTTGGAAGTTCTGAGGCTGCTGTTTGACCAAGACTCTGTTTGTTTTTTTGTGTGTGTGTGTGTGTGTGTGTGTGTGTGTGTGTGTGTGTGTGTGTGTGTGTGTGTGTGTGTGTGTGTGTGTGTGTGTGTGTGTGTGTGTGCGCGCGTGTGTGTCATTAAATAAAATAGCACTTAAACACACACAACTGATATACATGCATCTCTACATGTGTGTATAAACTATTCAAGTGTCTGACTCCTTCCTCCATCTCCTCCATCTTCAGCCTCCTCACACAGAGCAAACAGAGCAGCTGAGTGACAGCTGTATATTTTCAGCCAGAGGTAATATTTGCACATCAGGGCAACTCGGTGAATAATGGAGAGAAGTTGTTGTTTGTTTCTCCGAGTGGAAACTGGACCTGCTGAGAGCCATAACATTCTCAGATCGCTGGAAGACCTCTGACCATACCATGCTTCAGCTCCAGACGAGGGGAGCTGCTGATGTTGGGCCCATTTCAGGAGGCCCATTTCTTTTTGACTGTCCAGTATAATTTAGTTATTTTTGTGAAATTGCTTCCAATGGTGCCGCCTCATCGGCTGCTTCGACAGACAGTGATTCCCCACAATGCGGACACGCTGTTTTAATCAAAACTCAGTAGCTTTTTGGCTGCAGTGGATGCAGATGTATTTTGCCTCTGTGGCTGCAGCAAATTGGTGTCTGTGTTGCTTTTATGACACATTTCTACCCACACAATAGCAGAACTGCTGAAAAAGGCTGATAACTAACTGGTTTTGAGAAAATGATAACAAATTAAACCAAGAGGACTTTCTAAAAGCATAGTTTGCGGCTTCACTTTGATACCACTTTATTACATTTATAATTGTTTCTTATAACCCTAACAAATAAACACTGTTAAATCTAATTAAATTGGTCAAATTAAATAAGGGCAAAGACTGAAACTTAACCATAGCCTGCTACTTTACAGTCCCATCTCCACATTTTAAACTCTAATTGCTTAGAGTGAAAACTCAAAGGTTTTAGTAATAATTGTAGTAGTTTGATCCATCAAACTAGTTTGCCTAAAGAGAGAATATATCCTTCCATACATTTTAATACTGCTTTTTGCAATTGGTGTGTGGATTTGCAGCTATTCGAGGAGAAAAAGTCATTTAATCTTATTTAAACTCATGGTGTCGATTTGAAATAGAATGTTTTTACACATGAGCCAAATTCTACAAACAAAACTGAATGGAAAATATGGAAGACAGGTTTCACAGGCCTTTAATTACAGCTCTGTGATAAGTTGAATTGAAAATACAACCTGTTTTCTTACTGGAATCAAATGACTAAAGTGGTTTGTCTATTATACACTTATCCACCCATCTACGACCCCCACTCTGCTGAATACTGGGTGTTGATTATGGAGCTAAACTAAACTGAGATAAATCCAAACAAACACAAGGCAGGGCAAGATAAAGACAATTGCAGTAATTTCCCTACATTCATCCACCTTTGTCTCAGTTAAGATGATGGTTAACAGATGAAGCTAAATTGATCTGAACCTAAAATAAGAACCAAGCAAAGTCAAGAGAAGCCAAGTTAATGTCACTGATGAAAAGCTTAATGGTACTAAAATAAGTTGGTAACAAAGCTCATCTAAAATATAAGAACTAGGATGACCAAAACTACACTAAGGCAAAACAAGACAAACAAAACAATGTAAGGCCAAAGTAAAGACAACACAAACCTGTACAAGACAAAACAGCAAGCAGTGGACCTATTCATTTTCTTTAAAAGTCCTGCTGAAAAACTATAAACCAGTCTAGAGAATTATGTCAGACTATGTTGTGTCACTTTGAGAGCATGTTGGTGGAGCAGCTTCATTCAAGTGTTTTAGCACTTCAAACAGCATCAGAAGAATCTGAACCACTTTTTGGAAACGGACCTGATCTATGCTGTTTTTCTCTTTATTAAAGTTACACTATGTTACACAGTTCACAGTCACGAACAAGCTAACCAGTGCAAAGCCCAAGCAAACCCAGGAAGAACATGCAGACTCTACACAGAAAGATCTGGCCACAGTGCAAACCACACCACCACCATCCAACCTCTAAGCTAATGGACATTTTCTTTTTCCCCCAGGCTCTGGTTAATAGTGAAAGATCTTAAAAAACCTTTGGCTGCAGATGCTTTTTTTCATTGTCCTCTGCATACCCCTCCATCAGTCCACCACCACATTAACCCACTTGTTTCGTAAATGATGAATCACTTCTTCATTTAGCAAACTCTGACACACTCAGCTGTGTCAATCGAATCATTTATCACATCAAAAAATAATCCTACCAAAGATGAGATGCAGTATTCAAATGAGTTGCAAGTTTAATTGATCCTAAAAAGACAATTAAGTTTAAATTGAAATCCAAAGTATTTGGTTGTACAGTTATATTACAGCCTGAAGTAAATACAACACCATGTAATTGAGGACACAATGTTCTTAAAACGGGCCGCAAACAGAGCGGCTTCTGGAGGACCGAACAGAACAAAACATCCTGGGTCGTCCTGCACTCTTCCCGGTCTGGACCAGTCCGGACCCACCACAAACAGGCTAGATCAATACATTTTAGTCCCGAGACCGCCCCGGACAAGTCCTGAAATATCAAAATTGTTTGATAAGCGGGATCGCTCCAGACTTTTTCCGGGATCACTCCAGACCGGGTCCTGGAACAATAAATCTGATCCGCTGATGTGGCAATACAGACCAGATCGGAGCAGATGTCTTGTCCCGGACAAAAAAGTCGGTCCCAATCTGCTCTGTTTGTAGTATGTTGTACTGCATTATTTCAAAGAAACGGAAAGGAAAGAAACTTGGCATTGAGCAACATTAAAATATAAATTACATTTTTGCACTGAGTCCGTCCTTCAGATCTATTGTTGGATTGGCTGTTTGTACACAACCTGCTGCAGTAAATAGATTGACGATAACAAACCCACCTGACAAACTGGGCTGTAAACCATAAATTCCACACTATACCATGACAAAAAGGCTCAGCAGAACTGAGCAGGGGAGCAGAGTTGGTGGAAATTGCCAAGAGTGAAATAAGATGATGACAGTTTCCCAGACAGCAATAACAGAAATAGTTGATGTACAGATTTGACCTCAGAAGAGGAATGTGCAGATGTAAAAGCTGCCGATTTATTGTGTTGTGACACATCAGTTGATCTGTCAGCGATTCACTGAGTCACTCTAAAGTCAACCAAAGTTACATTGATTAGTTGGAGCATGATGCTATAAAATCTGGATGTTTTTGAACAACATCTGTAAACATCAGCAGACCACTTTTGAAATGGGGAGCTAACTAACTTTAAAGGCTGCTAATGCTAATATATGCAGCGCTGTTAGTGCAGGCAATTGTTTCTTACAGCTTTCATGTTGCTGTCTGGAGGATTAAGTTACTTCAAGGTTAATGAAATGCACCTTCTCATGTAAATGGGAGTTTAGTGAAATAGTACCTAATCTGCTTTGCCTTGGAGAGAGCAGCTTCGCTTTTCATCAATGCTAATGCCAATACTAACTGTATGAAAAGCACATTGTGTATACGAACAATGGTTTGTTGGTAAAGGTAATCTGACAATGAGCAAGATGGGAATCAGCTTTTCAACTCTGCAATGGTTTTCACATGCCATGAAACTGTTTGTTTTCTTAATAGTTAAACTAATAACTAATTTCTAATCACTATGACTAATGTGTTACTGCCAAAGGCCGTGGCGGTACAGTATTTTGACGCTTTTAAACTCATTTTCTTAAAACACCAGCAAATGATGGCTTTAAGGCTGTCTTGTGGATTCAAGTCTCCTTTTTATAGGGAGATTACAGAAGAAGTCTTCTAATTGTTGATTTGAAAACGGGCAATGTAAGGCTTAATTAGAAAAAAAGCCATTATATGTACGTCTGTTCCACTTTATTCAATTATACGACACAACAGAAACAAACAGCTTTGAGTTTTCCATTGAATTCTACCTGACGTGTTTTTCCACAAGTGCTTTCTTCCTTTTATGCACAATAACTGTCCAAACCTCCCGATTTATATTTCCTCATGCATCATTTAAAACTCTTCTTTAAACAATGTTTTAATATGGGTTTTTTTCCCCCTTGTCTTTGGCTGAGCTCATGTCCCTTTGCTGCATCGTGTGTTTAACCTCCTCTGTGCTTCATTGCTGATGAAACCAAAGAAAAATGTGCATACCACCCTGGTGAGGGCGGCTCTCTGGTGTTTTCTCAGCTCTCCACAGGTGACGTGAACTCAGCAGCTTGTTACAAATGATGGAAACAACCTATTAAACGGAGACGAAAAAGCACACACATGAATTATGATGCCTGTCATTTACGAGACTGGAGTTGGAGTGATCTAGTACAAATACAATAAATAATAAAATGGGAAAATATTCTCTGATATTACATTCCTGCCATTTATTCTGTTGTTGATTTCACTCTGTCGGGGTTGGGGGCTTATCTCTGTAGTTTGCATGTTCTCCCTGTGCTCAGGGTACGCTCCAGCTCCCACAGCCCGACCATGAGTGGTACAGAGAATAGACAAATAGATTTCAACATCTTTCTCTTCTCTTTAGATCTACTATCCATCTCTAACCTACCGAGTGCTTCCTCCTCTTTACATATTCCTCTTTTACCTCCCTAGATTAACGAACCACACCGCTTCCTCTTCATCATCGTCTTCTCAGTCTTCAGGCTTACTTCAACTCTCACATTAAGTTTATTTATTTTTTAATTTCTAAACTTTGTGTCTCAACTGTCTTTTCCGGTCTATTCTTCACTTTCCTGTTACATTACAGTACTTGTTTCCTGCTCTTCCCTATTCATTCATCATCTCTTGTTTTCTCATACCTTTCATTGGTATCAAAGCGCTTTAGTTTCATTCTCCACTCACTTCCCTTTTTTTCCTTTCTTTCACTATTATTTTTCATTTGCTTAATTGTGACATCCCTCCTATCTTTTACCTTTTTCCTCATCACTCCTATTTCTAATCTTCACTATTTTGTCTTTTTCTTGTTTTTCTTTCCTCTTCCTATTAAACTATTACCTTCATTAATTATTCTCTAGCTTTCTCTCACTTCTTCCTCCTCAGCCTCTTTCCTTCTGATTGTCCAATTCTTCACACCTATTCTCTTCCTTTTCTAATTTTTAACCATTCGTTTTGACTCTCTCCATCGTTCCATCTTTGTTTTAAACCTGACTATTCACCCTTTCTCCTTCTTCATCCACACTTCTTCCCTCTCCCTCCTCCCTCCCTCCAGGCGTGAAGAAGTGCTCCTTCTACACAGTTTGTTCTCTCCGTCATGACAGGCTTCAGATGTATGACTCCGGCGAGACTATAAACACGCAGCTTGCGTACGGTGGGTGTGCATGTGTGTGTGTGTGTGTGTGTATAATGGAGTGTGTTAATATGCCTCAGGGAATATGTGTGTTGTACATCATGCCACTGCTTGGCCTGTGTAAAAGGCTGATTCGTCATAATCCACCACTGTATAAACCAAACAGCTGCTCTGTTTTTGATCTTAGGGGAAAATGGGGGTTTGAATAGGTTTCCCTGCCAAAGAAAACTCAACATGTCTTCATTATCCTCTCCCGCTCTGTTTCACTGCCATATTGTAATCCAATAAATACTGCAGATAAGACAAATTTTTTCTTACTGGGTTGCTTTGTTGAATCATGTTGCCTATTCAACTATTTCTCTGTTAAATCAATATACCTTTGTAAGCCTGTTTCATTCTCTTTTATTGTTTATAAGAATATGGCAATTTGTTTTAATGCACAAAGTAACTGCTACAGGTAAGCAATTATAGTAACAGGGACGCCATCAATGGCGTAAAGCATCATGTGACCTTCAGGTGAAGGCCTGCAGATGTGCATGTGTTCACTCCTGACTCTCCGCTACACGACGTGCTTGAGAAGCCGGCAGCGAGGAAATGGTCAGATGATATAACGACCATATCTAATCAACATACAGCACGTCAATAATGAAGGTAGCAAAGGAATTAAATCTAAAATATCATGGATGGATGGATGGGTGGATGGGTGGGTGGGTGGGTGGGTGGATGGATGGATGGATGGGTGAATGGGTGGGTGGGTGGATGGATGGATGGATGGATGGATGGATGGATGGATGGATGGATGGATGGATGGATGGATGGATGGGTGGATGGATGGATGGATGGATGGATGGATGGATGGATGGATGGATGGATGGATGGATTTTATTTTTTTTGATTGTTGGGTTTCTCTCTGTTAAAAGCACCTAGAAATGACTATGTTGTATTTGGTGCAATATGAATAATGTTGAAAGTGGAATGGATGGAGAATAAAAGGATGGAATCCATCCAAAAGGACCAGATATTAATCTGTCACAGCTTCCAACATCTGCCCAAATATGTTAAATATCTCATTTTAAATAAAGAATCTCCTGCTGCTTCAATCTCATTCACAGTCATGTAAAGACCAAGAGCAAAAGACCTCAATAAAGTTTGTCTGTCAATGCTTGAGTGAGTCACGTCCGCAGTGATGCAGTTAATGATTCGCACAGAGATCGAGGCCACTGAGGGTCACACTGAAAAGACTCCAATCTGTGTAAAATGAGCAAAATGGAAGCGTCTATAACGAGACCATTTACAAGAGAGCAGCAACAGGGTAGATGATTTTATTGTGACGTGTTCGTTAAAGTCCATGACGTTTGTGGAGTTGTGTTTTTGTGTTGGAACACCAATGGATGCTTCACCCTGAAGCTCGAACCCACGATCAACTCGGCAGAATAAAAGTGTCTTTAACGTGTAACTTGTGAAAAGTGAAAGATGAAACACATCAAATGTCCCTTAACCTGGACAATAACAGTCCAGCGAGAACCCAGCTGAGTCAGACATACAACAATCCAGCCACAGGTCTCGATCCTGAGCTCCTCCTGCACCTCTACCAGTCAAAAAATAAAACATTTGTTCCAAACTGACATAGCACTGGCACTTTTAACGCCACTCTACCAGCTGTGATTTTTCTGCCGTTGCTGGATTCGTCCTCTTATGCTGTCAAGCTGAAAGGCCTGGCTTTAATGGACCGTGGTTTAAAGGTTGTATAAAACAGCACCACTGCTATAAACTCTTCAGTGGGATGGAAGGACTGAAAGCTAACAACAGAAAATAATGCTCCTTTCTGCTCTCATAACTGTCCATAAGCCCACTCTGCCTGCTCCCATTCAGAGCCCATAGATAAGTGTCATTGTTTCCTTATTAAATGCATATTAATTCCAGAGAATGAAGACACCTATAGACATAATTTAAAAAGAATGTCTAAAGCTATTACTACTAGTTGATGAGTGAAAATCAAGACGACTGGCCTGCGTTTTCCCATTGGACACAATCACTGCAGAACAATGCTGCCACTGAAGGTGCAGTGTTTCCTAGAAAGTAGCAGGTTTCCTTTAATTCAGGACCTGTAAACCTTTAAACAGTGGAAGGAGGAAACAGCTTGTTGTGCCAGAGTCTTACTAAGATAATAATACAGTCTGGGGTGTGGATCAAAGTGCAAACTAACAGATTGTCCTTACTTTGGTCGGCAGTCACATTTTTCATTTTGTTACTTTTGGCCGAAAACCTTACTGATCATGGCGACACAGAGATGGTCATACTTACGTGTCAGTGAAGGGAGTGGAATTCATAGAAGCATCACTTTAGTTCTACCAAGTTAGAAATGGTCCAAACAAATTTCACTGCTGTTGCTTTTACGTTCCGATCTCACTATTTAAAGTGTCTATCCTTTTTTCAGCACAACCTCACCTACACGATTCTACAGTTATTTATTCATTTTGACACACTGGATGAACACACTCGACCTAAAATCACCCCCCCAAAAAAACTAATTTATTGTTTTGGAGACAAGAGCATGTTTATCGAAGTAATTTCACAACCGAGAAGCCATTCGAGTAGTTCATTACACAAAACAATGCAAAAATGTGTATATAAATATATATAAAACAAATTCAATACAATATATAGACAATTGTATAAAGTCTCCGTTTTGACAATACTTCTGATTTTACCTCATATTTCACTATTTGATTCTGCTAAAACTGGAGTGTTTGGTATTGTTTTGTTCAGCAAAACCCCACCTATTTGATTCTACAATTCTTAATTTGTTTTGAAATACTAGATGAACATACTAGACCTAAAATTGCAAAAACTATAGAAAATATGAGCAGGTAAGGGATAGATTTTTATATTGACAGACACAAACATGAAATAAAAGATGAATGAAGGAATATCTAATCGAATTCTTACTAAACAGTTACAAATCCATTATCTTTTTTCGATTGGCTGGACGTGGGCCACACGCGAATCAGCGAGGGAGGGGGGAAAATAGAGTTATAGAGTAGAACCAGATCTACATATGTAGTATGCATTGATCGTCTCTTTTTTCATAAATTGTGCACAAATTAATGAAAAATAAAAAGTTAATAACGGCTCCAACTGCTCACCGAGTGCAGGCGATATCATCACGTTTAGTTTTCACCATAAATCTGATTTTACTTGGCCTATCAACACGATTCAAAGACTGCCGTGAAGCTTCAAGTCTGACCTCACTAAATATGGTGAAATGGAATCTCCGTCCCTATGCGCCGTCACGCTACGTCATCGTAAACGAGGTATGTGAAACGTACGCTGTGGAGCATACGTGGCGCCCAAAGGGTTAGAGGCACAGACTAATTCAAAGTTGACATAAATAACACATTAGAATCGTTAGGCTCCAGGTTATTGGCTCTTTCCTTCACCACGTTTCATCACTTGTGATTTAGTGCTGTAGCAAGTCACAGTGCCAAGATCATCAGACTCCAGGAGCATTTCTACCTCTGCTTGAGACCGTTTCTGTGCAGCGATTGCCTTTGAGCCACGCTCACGTCAAATCAACTGGAGCCGATAACCGGCGTCTCGGCGAAGCTGTTTTGGTCTGTAGTTGAATGACGTCTTCTCTTCACGTCGACCCGATCACACTGCACTCGCTCCCAAATATCTACTGAATCAACATCAAGCCACCAGATGTGAAAGCACCCTTTTAAAGTCTCTGGTCAAATACACCTGGTTGTAACGACAGGCTTTACCATTATGAGGCTTTCTGCAGAGTTTCTTGATCCATCATCCAAATTCAACATCTTTGGTGCAGCAGAAGAGTGACTCACTGCACTTTTTAATGTACATCACTATGTGCAATATACTGTACATTATTCATTCTGTGTAATGATAATCTCTGCTATATTTCCAATCACTATCAACATTATTGTAATGTTCTTATCCGGATTTTATATTATTGTTACAGTTTATTACTTAATTGGATTCTTTTCCAACTGTTTTGTCTACTTGCTGCTGCAAAAATGCTAATTTCTTCATGTTCTTATTCTTGCTGGACAAATAAAAGATTATCCTATTTATTATATATTAACTTAAGTTAAAAAATGTGAATATAGAGATAAAAAAAAAAAAGGCATTCGAACTGAGGAAAAGACAATCATTGATACATTTGCTGCCCTTTTTAAAGGTTTACTTACATTTGAGGACCCACTATCTGACTTGTAGTGATATATTCTAATTATTGCAGCAGAGTCTTATGGGTGATGCCATTTTTTCTGAGCAATTTGCTTCTCGCAGCCTTTTTGTAGCATTATTTGAAGTGTCAGACTATTTGCTCAATGACACAGAAGCATTCCTGTATGGGAATAACTAATAATTTTCAAGCTGTGCGGAAATTATTCACCACATTTGCTGCATCTCCAGTGGATCTCTGCCACTGGAGACCCATTAGGTAACCCTCAGACGTCTTGCATCCTGGGTCGAGTGTTAATGACTCGGGATGACCTCTGAGCTCAAGAGACTCAGTCAGGATCAAATAACTCCTCATGCCGTCTTCAGGCTAATCTCTTCTGTTTGTTTCTGCCTCCTGCATCGCGGGCGTGTTAATGCCAAAACGTCTGATCATAAAAGACCATCATAGAGCTTAGACTGGGATCCTAAATTAGTAAGTCAATAAAGTCACTGAACCTGAGATTTCAAGGCATTTGTTGGTATTTCTGTTAAAAAAAGGAGGTTAAAAATAATCTGATCGTGACTTCAGCAAAGTGAAATAATAAACACACAGACCACTAATATATGAACTCCCACATTGACAACAGGAGGAAACTTTCCACTGTGCAAATAGTTTTTTTATTTATTTTTTATCCAATACTTGAGTTGTTTCACCTCCACAACACTTTTTCAACTCCTTTAAAAAAACAGTGAAGTCTGTGAGAGAAGAAGTGTTTCACTCAACTCTGCTGTGATGAGATACTGTGGGAAACCGAGTAAAACATTGAAGGAGAAGATGATGTAATTAGTTTTTGTTTTTTCCCCCCAATAGAAAATCTAACCATATCAATAAACAGAGCATCTTCAGGAACCATAACTCCGCCTGGCGAATGTTGGTTCTGCATCTGAAGAAAGAAACCTGCTGAGGTTTTTCTCTCTGAGTGTAAATATATGATGATGGATCCGACAATAGGAGAATATGAAAAATAATAAACATGATGTAGTTTGTCTGAGCTATAAAAGATCACTTTTGATGCCTAATTATTGTCTAATCAAAAGTCACTTCAGAGCTCTCGTGTCGAGGAGGATTTTATAATCCATTTTGAGAATCTGTGTGCAACACGTGCGCGTTTGCAAGATCACAGAACATTTTTTCTCATTAGATCCTGAGCTAATGAAGTTAGCCCAGTTGTGAGATGCATAATCGTACACATCAATCTCAATTTAAAGCTGTAATCATCGCTTCTACTTCCAATCGCTGGCGCCAACTTCTGATTAATATCTTTCTTTCTTTTAACTACAGATAAAAAAAAAAAAGAGAAGAACTTTCTGACGACCACATGCCACACCTCACCATACACAACACAACAAACGTTAACAGAAGTGACCAAAAAAACTAATATATTCAAAAATATTAGAGTTAGTTACATACACTTTTTGAAGTTTACACATCTGAAAGGTGTGCATGCGATCATCCGTTCAAGTTGACTGTCGTAAAAAAACGCTAAGCTTTAAACTCAATACGAGCACTGCTGAAATAAGAAAAATGTTGCCGCTGCACAGACGAACCAATCTGGCCGATGGTGGAAGGGTAAAACTATTAATATAGAGTAAAACCTCTGATGTAGGGACGCCCTAAAATCCAATGGCAAGTGTCCCCTGAAGACAGGTGTCCTCTCTTTGGAGGGACGGGTTACGAAGACAAATTGTAGGACCAGTTGATATTGAACAAACCAAACACCAAATATGTTATGGTTATTTAAAAGCACATAACTGAGCCAATACAAGATGTATACAATTTAAATACATACTGTATATATACATTTATATAAGATGTATACAAAATAATTATTAAATAAGGTTTAATTTACTTCAGGGACCAAATACAGTCCAGTTTCCTCTCTACATGGACCATACTGGTAAAATATTACTATAATAACCTTTAAATTTACACTTCAAAGTTTTTCTTTGTTGTGGCCAGAGTATGTAATGAAGTTGTCTATATTGTTGCAAGATCAAACAGTTAGTACTGAAAATGATTACAATCTCAACATAAAGTAAATTTCAATGAAACATTCTGGTGCAAAATACAATGAAATATAAAAAAAAAACTTGTATAAATCCTATATAACCACCTTGCTTGGTGGGACCAGTTTGGAGCCTCTTACGGTCGGTTTTGGCCTTATGTTCTCTTAAAATCGTCATCCACCCTGTGCACTAGGTTCTGCTCCGACCCTCTGCGGTCGACTGCGCGATCTGTGCACGCCGACTGCGCATGCGCCAGAGTCTACTGGATGCTTTTTTGAGGAGATCCTCCGTCTCCCGTCTGAACAATCACAATTTAAAAGCAAATGAAGAGCCAGATGGCTCAGAACTCCAGAAGTGAAACATAAACTTGAGGAAAGGTGGATAACTTTACGGAACATTATCCATACTACACTCTGGATACAATCGTGTAGCACCCGTGGCCTGAATATTATAATAATCGGGTCCAGCCCAAGGGTGCTACACTCTGGATACAATCGTGTAGCACCCGTGGCCTGAATATTATAATAATCGGGTCCAGCCCAAGTATTTTGGCCGTCTTAGTGTCGCTCAGCTTGAAATTTGCCAGGAAAACCTGTCCGTTGTCGACGTTCGGCAGGTTGTACGCTCATTAAAGTGTGTTAACAGTTAAATATGTGTCCGTGCACAGTGACGTGTCCACCCAGTACAGGGTGTTGCTCTTACCGGGTCCGCTCTTTAGAGGCCCTACTGTTATAAGAAAAAGAACATGGATAACATTTTGGCATACTTAGAAATTAGATATATATTTTTAAAATGTATGCATCCACCACACATCACACTTTTGTTGATATTTTTCCTTCATGTTTGCTTTTGAATACAAGATCAACATTTGTGATTTCACGATGACTCCCTCAGCAGATGGGGCCGATCCGATCCAGTATCGGGTTCCCATACCAACGTAATTCACGGATCGGAGATTTCCGATCCAACCTGTGGAGATTTCCGATCCATGAGCCTCGTCTGTGCTCTACTGTTGCTGAAATGACTCCACAAGTGTTTTCCTGCTGCTGCTCTGCTCGCTGGCTGAAAACTGTGGACTGGATTTACTGAACAGAGGCAGAGTCAGGAAATCCATTCCACAGTTTGCAGCCAGCGAGCAGGCTAACGTATTAGCACTGTGGCTACCCACATTTTCATGATAACATGTCGTTGTTTGGGCGTATTCTACGCTCAAAACACCGCAAAGCAACAGCAACGTGGATGTTTGCAAAGCAGTTGTACAGCGAGGCGGTCGCTCTGCCTCCAGAAGTCACCGTTTTAAAACGCCAGCTCACCGAGGAGAACAACACAGCCAGCAGCATCTAAACAATGAACAGCAGCTCCTCCACGCTGTAGCAGGCGATTCACACCTCCGTGAAGCTGCGTCCTACTCCATACAAAACTCCCTGAAAATAGTCCCAATCATTCCAGCTGGAAACACCGCTGTTTGTGCTGCATTGCTAAAGAATTTTCCCAGGGATTAATAAAGTGATTCTGAGGTTTTAAAGATATAACAAGTTTATTATGAGACCCCCACATTGTCCAAATGGAACAAAAGTAGTTTGTACTGCTTCCTTTTCTGACCTTATACTAGCCTCAAGTTGCCTTTTGAGAGAATACATGTATACATGTTATACATTTCATACTTGCCTTTACAGATGAGTTTATTACAGCCTCATATAAAATCAACAATAATGATAAGAATATTAAAGCAAACCAAACTCTGGTAGCGGAATAGTATCGGTATCGGCAGATATCCAAATTCAGGTATCGGGATCGGATCGGAAGTGAAAAAACACGGATCGTTGTATCCCTAACTATTGCTCCATTCAGGGGGAATTGCAGTAACTAAGTTACGCTCTGTAATCATTATGTTGTTGCACCATTTGCACTTGATTGCAAACAGTTCAAGATTAGTTTTTGCTTAATTTTCTCTACTAACAATATCTCAAAACTCCCCAAATGTGTATTTAAGTGTGGACAGCAAATAAGTGGGATGTTGATCAAGTTCTACGTTAAAGCGAAAAGTGATGAATTTCTAATGAAATGACTGCACTGGCTTTTCCTCTTTGGTTTCTACAAAGGTTCTATATTTAGTCTTCACAGTGTGCAGAAACAGAAGCATAACTCAAGCGATCACGACACTAATGGTGGTAATGGCGATCGGTATATGAATATTTTATTTGCAGCCACTGGAAAAACTTCTACTTTAAAGAGGAAATCTGGATTATCACACAGGCACTTTGACACATTTCTCTGTCCACCATATCTGTTAGCCTCTATGGTGTTCCTGTCTCTTTGTGTGCATGAAAGGTGATGCAACCCTTCCACCATACTGGCATCAAGAACAGCACCTATTGACACAGGGTGCATGTGTAAGAGTAATGGTATGTATGGTATGCTTTAATGCAAGAAGTGTCTTTGATGTGAATAGTGTACTATTGAGCCTTTGAGCAACCCACATGTCCACGTTTTGGCTCTCCAGCAGAACCACAAACCCACCCCAGCATGCATTCACCCGCCTCTGAAGTCCAGGGGTGTCCCAGCACTGTGGCGTTTCTATCATTAACACACCAGGAGGTTTAATGAGCCTCTCTACTGAGGAATTTAACTCATATCTTGCAGAAAGCTCTCAGTTTCTGTCAAATATGGCTTCTTGATAAGTAATAACTTTCACAAATGTTGGCCAGCAGGGAATCTGAATGCTAATGACTTTCCATGTGAAAATGGCTATATTAGTTTTGTTTAATAATCATCACATGTAGTGCTGGGAAAACTGTCAATGGGTGTTTCTGACTGACTTTAGAGCCCAAGAGATATTTGTCCATCTGCAGGCTAAATTATATAATCCAATTTTTATCCACTTTATATTGTTCAAACTCATTTTGGCACTGAATCCTGTCTGCATTGAGACTTTGGGTCCCAGCCACACGGTGATAAAGAAATACATCAGAGCTCAGTGAAGATATGGGCAGGAAACTTACCACATGAATATTAGTCTACCTTGTTGGAGGTACACATACATAAAAGCATTCTGTATTTCATAAAGTGTGCAACTTTAAGCAACTCTTTCATCATCAAGGTGCCCCTCAACTTTCCTAATAGGTTCCAGTTCACTCAAACATGCTGATATCTTCCTTATTGGCATCTCTTTACTGGATTCCTGTAAAATCTAGAATCTAAAATTATTATATGAAGTCACAAAACTCTTCACTAAATCTTACAGCAGTAACCAACTTTAATGCAGTTACAAATAACGTATAATTCACACATTTGTAATCTATCAGGAATTGTGCATTTTTTTTGGTTTATAGTTCATATAGTACTTTGGATTTTTGTCTGTATGATGCACTGACTCGGTGGCACTTATAATTTCATTATATATTTTACCATCACAATAATGAATCTGTAAAATCTATTTTTGTGCGTCATGTTTTCAAAGCAGAACAGTTTTTACTTTGTGTATTTGACCTTTAAAAAGGAGGAAATGAAGCAAAGTTTCAGGTATGAGGTTCCTGTCATGCAGAATCAGTTATCAGTGTTCAAACTTCTAATGCTCATCCTGGAACATTTTCTTAGTTCAGCTGCTATGGGTTTAGCATCATTATATGTCATTAGCTCGTATGTATTTTGTTCTGTAGTCTGTGCTGACTCATCTATTTATCTTTCTGCACTGTATCTCGATGGAGAGCTAAAAGCGCCTCATCGGTAGTCCAACAATACATTGATCATTATCCTGTCTGTCTCTTTTCTGTCCTTATCCCCCCTATGTCCAACATGACCCAGCAGCCTAAGCCTGAACCTAATGGAAGTGTATTCTTGTTAAAGGAGTTTTACTCCTTCAATACTTCCTGTTTTCTTTTTCTCTGGACTGTCCTCTTTCAGGCTGTGTTTCACTTGAATGTTAAGTGCAGTTAATTTAATGTTGTGGTTTCCTATTAGAGCATAATGATTTCGCAAAAACAAAATACTGGTAAAGAAACAACAACAACTAAATAGTTTTAGAAATCGAATGAATGAAAATTTGAATTTATGCTGAAGTAGGATCCAGCTGAAGTGAAATGCTAATTATTTAATTTCTTGTCTTTAGAAAACAGGTAAATTTTAAACTTTTGCAGTTCAACCGAGAAACTGGATAACGGACAAGTGGGAGGAACACCAACGACAACACAATTCACAGATGGCACCACATGTTCCCTGTGTGAGTAATCGCTCTTCAATTCTAAAATGACCTGCTTTTGAGTACAAGAGTGAGCATAAGAATTACTTCCATGTGGACAGACTTATTATAATACCTGTTCCAAATACTTGGTAACAAGTCTCTCGAGGCGTCTGGGAATGGAACAGTTCTTAGGAAAAAATTGACTTGAAATAATTGTGGTGGTTAAAATGTCATTGACCAGAAAACAGCAAGCTCCACTTCTAACAGGTTGACAGTATTTTAAATGAAAGCAGTATTATAAACTATGACGTTTATGTTACTATATTGTCAACATTTTTGGTTAATAATACTGAAGTTTGCTAAAGGTTATTTGTTACTGTTGTAGTGCTTTAAAGCTGCTGTTAGTTTGTGTGCCGAAAACTGAGCAATTGTTAGCAGATGCATTATCTGAAGCTAAAGTTCATTTAAATACTATTTCACTAAATTCCCTATAGCAACAAGTATTGTGATAAGAACCAATAATGTAATACCTGCCAATAGTGTGACCATTTTGTCAAATTCTTAATAACCTAACAAATTGCCAGTATTGTAATATAACAGTGAAATAACACTTTTTACAGCTGCATATAGTATGTATCCTCAATGAATTAATGCCACCCACTATACCTATTTCTGATAATCCAAATGCACAAAACCTGCAAACAAATCTATTATTTACAAAACATGCAGTACTATTTATGCAATATTGTGTTAAAATATGAAGTTGTTGAAGATTAAAATGTTTTTTTAAAGCTACTTCAGTTAATGTAATAACTTAAATGAAACTAGAGCTACACTCGGTAGAGCGCAGAACTTCGCCAACGCCACATTTGTTTGCTGAATCTAGTTAGCATTGCTAGCATGATGGTCATTAGCTCATATCGATGCTAACTAGGTAGGTCAGGTAGCAGGGAGCGTCTCCATGGCAACAGACACTGATCTCTTTTGATCTCCTCCATGAGGTGCCTGTCTCTTCTGCTTTGTATGGAAAACCTTTTGGGGAGGATTTATTCAGAAGTGGTTTGCTGTTAATGTCCCAAAATCTAATCGATTGGTCCTTGGATTAGGGCAAATCATCCCTCAAGATTTTATGCATTTCAGGTGAGTAGTTTCTGCGAAAAGTTGGTAAAATATATATTTCCCAACCAATTAATTAATTAGTTAATGCAGACGAAAACATAACCTCTGCCAACTTTCATTGGTCACCCAACTTTGGTTTGAGAAGATAACTATTCCCTCCCTCCCTCCCTTTCTACCTTCCATACATTAGTTTATAAATGTGAGTCTTCCAAGGAGCACCAACCTCCATATTGTGGAGCATCTTACCAAACTAACCAAGTAACCAGCAAACTTTGCTGAACTTCATGAGTGAATCAGTCAATGGACTAAACCTCACAGTTCAGTCAACGTGATGCAGCAGCAATGTGATGATGCAACTGACAAACTGTATTATTAAAACAAGCTCAACAGTGGGAGGCCATTAAACCTAACACAAGAGTGATTTTACCGACTATTCAATAACAAGTAAAGTGAAGCCATCACTTTTTTGAAGGCTTGTAACTGTAATTAGGTCTTCCAGTAAGTTGCCCAACAGTGTCTGCTGGCTGGATTTTACAGCAACCAGGAGATGTTATGGTTTCAAGCTGAGAATCAAATGACTGAAACTGATTGCTTCTGCAGCTCAGTTTTAAGCCTGAATGGATCTTCACGTGACTGTGCAGGTGGATGATTATCATCCGCTGCACAAGTGAAGTTATGTACTGATAATGTCTCCTTTCTCTTTCTCTCTAGTGTGAAGCAAAAACTGAAATATTTCCAGTAATCAGACAGTTGGCAGAAAGATGACTGTGATTAACGCCGTCACGTATGACAAATTGCCTCTGTGTTGTTTTAGTGTGTCAAGACAATTGTGCTTTCCGTTGAATTGAATAGAGATCACATGCACCCTCGAGGTCAAAACATCCAGAGACAAAACAAGCTGAAATATTCATGTTTATAAAAAGCCATCTTGATATGCACCCACACTTTACATAAATCTACAAATAATAACTGGAAAGGTCAGAGCGTGTTTCACTACCAAACAACTCTGAAACTAAACGTCTTCTAATGAACACTGTTGTCCAAACACAGTCATGATCAATGAATAGAAGGCAAGCGCTGCTCTACATTTACAAAAGAAGTAATTATTGCAGATTACCATCTCTACAGAGCCAGATCATATCTTTTGTAAAATTATAACACTATTGTGGTTGATAAGACTACAGCAGTATCACACAAATCCCAAACAACAGGGGGAGGACACTGAATCAAGCTCCCGCTGAGATTTCAAAGCTGAACATGTGATATGTATATTAATGAAATGCCTGAGAGGAAAACTAAGCACAGTCTTGAAACATCAAGTTTTTCAGCCGGCTGCACTATTGATTTTGTACGTTTCTTTGTGCAACCTTCATATTGGTGGCTGAAGGTTGTATAGAAGAAAACTCTGACTCTGACCCGTGTGATCGTCTCACGTTGCCCTGTGATGAACTGGTGACCTGTCCAGGGTGAACACTGCCTCTGCCCAAAGTCAGCAAGAATACACTTCAGCCCCACACAATCCTAAATTCAATCAAGTGCTAGAGAAGATGAATGGATGCAGTTGACATCCTATAGTCCCACAACTGTGGACACTTGGTCTCCGAGTCAATAAAACACATGTCAACGCTGTCAAACTCCCTTTCGTCCCCAGTAATCTGTGAGAGGTTGAAGAACTGATTCCACCGCCACGAAAGAATCTGTGTTGTTTCAAAGTCTCTTTCCAGGACAACGACATAGATTTCCCAGGAGAGGATGAGAAGTTTGACACCTCGAAGATTGGCACAAACTCTCAAGTGCAGTTTTTGAGAAAAGGAACGACACCCCGATCTGCTAGTATGCTATATTGCAGAAGTGTGTCCAGCCAGACAGCCCTATCATATTCAGGATTTTAAACATCTCTGGGTGAGTTGCTCTACCACTGGCTGCTTGCCATAATGGAGTGTTTTGACAATTGTCGTGACTTCCGTTAGAATGATAGACGGGGACGGTGCAAAAGCCTTCGGGTTGGCCTGGTTCAAGAGCTGATCAAAATGCTCCCTTCATCTCCCGATGATATCCTCATTTCATAGCCTGCCGTTAACGGTCTGCTGAGTCAGGAATCCCCTGAGCGAACACTTCATGAAGGATCCTTCATCAGCTTGATGGTCCCCCTTACTGCTGGTGTCCACCGGAGTGTCTTCCAGTTGCTGCCCTAAATAGCATTGACAAGCTTCTTGCTGCACTATCCTGAGGCTTTGAACAGGATCCAGGTGAGCTTTCTTAACCCTTTCAGCCTCCACTGTTCGAAATACTCAAGCAATGCAACATTTGTCATTACAGCACGTGGATAACATCATTCTATTATGGCGCGGAAACCAAGGACAGAAAAAACACCTGATTAAATATTCAACAGGCCACTGAGGAAAACGTGTCCTTATCACTGTGAAACATGTGGTCTATGTTTAGAAATAGCAGTAGGTTGGGCAGATAAGACAAGGCGGTTTATTTGAATGTTCAAGAACGAGGGGGAGTATTCATAGAGATAACATCATCTGTCGACCACCTAACAACAAATCATTTACATTGACAATAGAATGTTGCCACCCGCCCTCTGCTGTATGTTCATTATTCCATCAAGGTCTGCAGTTACAAGCGTATGTAGATGAACGGTAAGCACATTCCTCCACGTTGTGGGAGATGATCGCTTCAAGCAACAAACAAAACAACAATTTAAAAGACATCAATAATTACTGCAAAGCATCTATCAAAAACTATGATATTGAAGGCTTTGTTGAGAAATAAAAAAAGATAAAAACACTATAAATAAATAGGCATTAAATATAGCTTTTACCACCAGATATGGTTATTAAAAATACAACATCCTCAAACTATTTTCTATTCAAAAGCTATATCAAGTATTCTTTTTCCATAATATTACGACACTGTTTCATTCAATTATGGACATTAGCCTGATAAATATGTGGGAAGAAAAAATAATGACAATAAAAACAGATTTTCACACTTTCAGAACTAAATGGACTGTCAATGTGATGATGATAAACAGTGCAAAACCAAAAGCGTAACAAGAACATCCCATGCAGACAAGACATGAAGATGTTCTTAGTTTACAGTGTGTCTGGAGTGTGTGACTTCAGTTAATTGCACTCCTAATTCATGATGGTTAGCAGATCTGCATTAGTACGACTTTTACCTCTATTTTATGAAGGTGCATTTATCACCAATGTGAGACGAATAAAATTCATGTTTTTATGCAACATGAAATCTGGGCTTTCTGATCAGGCCGCATCGCCTAAAGTCTGTGGAGACAGATAAGATAAGGCTGGTTATGGTTTCCAGGACTTACTTGAGTACATGTGTGGAGCCGTTGATCTGTGTGGCTGTGCACGGCGCGCCCGACCCCAGGATGGACGGCCTGCGATACCGCTTCCTCCCACAGCACAGGATGATGAGGAAGGCACGGCGGAAGGACTTGTTGAGGAAGGCGTAGAGGATGGGGTTGAGCATGGAGTTGATGTAGCCCAACCACAGGCAGGCCACCCACAGCTTGTCGGGCACCGTGTAGTCTATAAAGGGGTCCACCACGTTGGTGACGAAGAATGGCGCCCAGCAGAGGCAGAAACACCCCATGATGATGCACAGAGTCTTTGCGGCTTTAGTCTCTGTTCGCATGCGATGGTTGCGCTGATGGTCCGCAGAGTCCGACGTTGTACCCGCCCCGACACCGGTGCCAGAAGTGGCGCCGGCTCCTCCCGCCCGCTGAAGCATGCTGATCTGTAGGGCATGAGCGCGGGCTGTGATGTAGATCCTCTGGTAGGCCAGCACCATGAGGACCAGAGGGATGTAGAAGGCCACCACCGAGCAGGTCAGGGCGTACGGCTTGTTGACCATGAAGACACAGGACGTGGAGTTGCTCCCCTCACTGTGGCGCCTCTGTTCAATCTAGTAAAGATCACATGGAGACATGATCAACTCTGCTGTGCCAAATAGTAAAGCACATTTAGATTCATACACACCCAGAGGGTGAGTCTCCTTGGACGAGTGCGTGTAATAAAAAGGTGGTCTGCAGCTATTCAGGGAGAGGGAGGCTCTCCACGTCACTATTGATCATAGTGAAGTCCAATCTCGACTTCCCCTCCGCTATCATGTCATGTCTGCAGGAAACTGTGGCTATGAGCTACGAGATGAATAATACAGTCCAGCCCGTATTACTAAATGAAAGGCTCTCTCTCTCTCTCTCTCTCTTGCTCTCTCTCTCACTCTTACTCATATAAAATGGGAGCTGTTTTTATCAATGAACTGATATATATGTGTGTCAGGTAAGGTTACTGGATCTCCCACTTGAGTGCAAACAAAGTAATTAGACCTCTGAGTGTTGAGGAACAGGAAGAAATAGACACATTTGATATTTGTAATCCATGTGTGTAGTTTTTGCTCACAGACATTGACCATGATTTATTTCACTGCAGTAAAACTGAGGTCAGAAGTCCTGCTGAGTAACAAAGTGCTGGGGGTTTAACCAAGTCACATAAGTTGTAAAAACAGAATGTAAAAGCAATGAACAGCATGTGTGTTCAATTATAAAATGTACAAATTTAGGCAAAGAAAAAAAAGAAAAGCCAACATTACAATCCTGAAATGTTAGATTTTAATTGTCCATACAGCATGGATCTAAGACAGGGGTGTCAAACTCATTTCACTTCAGGGGCCACAGCGCAATCTGATCTCAAGCATGCTGGACCAGTAAATAATTACATCATAATATATAAATAACTAAAACTGTACATATCTGTCTTTGCTTTAGGGCAGAAAAGTATTATTACATCATTACGAAGTTCATTAAGTCAAATATCCTTTTAGAAAACATGACAAACTTGAAAATTCTACAATATCAGGCCTCAGTTCACCATGTGCATTATAACTTATAGATCATAGTGGATTGTTATTACTCTATTCACATCTTCAAAGGCATAGACAATTTGGCCACATGTAGCTGGAACTCTAAAATATAGTAGGCCAGTTCATATTATTCTTACTATTTCTACGTCTGTGTAGTGTTCCTGGTCACCTGAACCGATTAACCACATAATACAAACTAAAGCGGGAAGAAAATAAGTGATATCCATTTGCGCCCCCGGTGGTCAAATAAATATATTGCAGTTAATGTCATCATTTTTCACACCTAGCAAATTTCATCTGGCGGGCCGGATTAGACTCTCTAGCGGGCCGGTTCTGTACGTTTGATTGCCCGGATCTAAAGGTACTGTTGTGAGACATTGTGATGGAAATTAAAAGAGAATTCATGATGTGAAGCCTGACTGGGCAACAAAAATCAGCAGACATAGATCTGGAAGGTGGAAGCATATTAGAAAAACAGTTATTGAGATGCACCTGTGCTTCTTGGAGGTGTTTCAGTTTGTGCCAGACCTCACCAGCTCCTCGGAATATTCAGTAGCTCTAATGAGACCCGGAGAGAGTCGCTGCCACCACTGCAGTTCAGCCTTGCTAAGTGTGTGTTTGAAAACATGGATGCCACGTGTGGGTCACTGTCATGGCCGCCAAACTGAGCCGCAAGTAACTTTTGCTGGCACTTCGACGAAAGCGGACGGGGGCGAGCCAGGTTATTGGTGGCTTGGGAGTTTTCCTCTCTCTTTCTTTCCATCTTAGTACTGCTCCCGTCTTTAGACGGTCATATCCAGAAACCATGTTGTGTTTGCATTTCCTTTAAATTTTCATTTAAGAATCTATATAAGAGATATTCACTTTGTGTTAGTAACACTGATCTTATATGTCAAAATGTTCTTATGTGTTGTCATTTCTAGTATTTTTGAGCTTTCGTTTGAATTCCAAACAATTAGGCTGACAAGCATAACCACTTTATTGCACCTATAGGAAAAAACTAAGCCGAGTGCTTCTAGCCTGTTTAAGTTAAGTTAACATTAAAACCCAGAAAAAAAGATGTCCGCTAATGGGACAGCGAGAGCACAGATGAGTGGATGATAAATCTTCTTAAATATAATAATTACATTGAGTTATCTACCTGTTGTGAATACAGAGGAAATGTATCATCTTCTAAGCGCAGAGTACTCATTACTGAAAACCTGAAAGGTAAGATTGTATCCTGGAAAATACACTATTGTGATAATTAGAAAAGCATATTTCATATAAATTTATTGTCCAACTTTAAGTGTTTTGGGCCAACATAGAAGTCCCCACAGACCCCCGAGAAGAATATGAAATACATTAATAATCAAATACATTTTCCTCACTTTAAATTAGTTAGTTTAGTTCCATTTTGGTAGAAATTGTAACTTCAGTGTGTATTATTTTGTCTCTGTGTGTCAGCGGCCTTGTCCATCTGTCTTTGAATCCAGCAACATGTTGATCACCATGGCGACAGGTGAAGCTGTGTATGTCAACAATGCAGTTTGTTTCTAGGTGGAAGTAGACAATTGCTGCTTTATTCAAGAGTTCAAGTTCAGGAGTTCAATAATTTACTCTAGGGATTAATAAAGTATTTCTATTCTATTCTCTTTCCGTACACAGTTCATTAAACCTTATGAGCTACTGCTGCACTCGAGTTTGAAGAGTCTCTGTGCAGTCAAGTGACTGGGTGGCGTCGATTGATTGGTCACATATTATCAGGCGACAGAGGTGAAAGTCTCTTCAGCAGGTAATGTTGATTTAATACATTCACGCCAAAAGTGAAAGCTTATAGCCCAAAGTAATGGAGGAAGAGTCACATTTTTGTTCAGATTTGTACTCGAGTGAATGTAAAAAGCTTTAAATAAGATGCAGTAATTATGATGCATTACTCCTCATCGAGTTATAATACTGTCATTGTCAGCATGCATACGACAGCTAATTTAAAGCAGGTAATAATCTGGCTGGAATATTTGAAAACAGTCCATTCAACACTTCCATGTTTTGGAATGAAAGGGGAAGTCTTGGCAATCAATCATTCAGTCTTCAAATGGTCAACTTTTGCACCTTTGCCATTTCACTGTAAAGCTGAATAACTGTCACACATTAAAACAAACAAGCCAGTTTGAAAAGAGTAAAAAGTATAAAGAAAGTTTGGAGTAAAAGCAAAAATTGATCATCAAAACCTAAAACACACAGACACTTTGTGACCTGCAGCCTCTGGTTAACAGTGGAGTGCAGCCATCATGAAAATCGACTCTGGTTGTGATATTTTTGACTCCGCTGCCGGATCCTTCCGGCCCCACGCCGACATGCGGGCGGCTGCACTCACCAGGTGGTCGATGCCGATGCTGTTCCAGCCCTGCATGATGGGCAGGAAAGAAATGAAAGTGGGAATGACCCAGCAGCCACCGATCATTAACGCCACTCGCATGGGCGTCATCTTGTTCCGGTAGACCAGAGGCTGGCAGCAGATAGCGTAGTACCTGCAGAAAGATGATAGAAGAGGTAGAAATACCTTCAAGGGCACAGTATGAATTGTACAAAAGGAAAAGCAGACAGGGACGTTCGAACATTAGATTTCTTTTTATCTATCTTGGCTTACATGATATATATAAATTTATGAAGCCAAATAAAGAGCCTCTTGCAGACAAATGATGCAGTCGAGTGAAAAATCAAAGGAAGGTTTTCCAAATCTACCTCGTTTGATTTGATTTGAGCTGATTATTTTCTTCTTGTGGTTGTTTTATTTGATTTAATGTTCTTGAACATGGAACTTGGATTTTGGAGCATGACATAATTACTATTTATTTAGTTCCTGATTTGTTTCTTTCACACCAACAATCTCAAGTTAATGACAATCAAAGAAGACACAACAAGTTGTTGCGCAACACATTGAATAACTGCTGCTTGTGTGTGATAATTGTAGTTTTCAGAATTTGTGAAATTAATAACCAAGTATGACACTTCTGCATTCAACTGCTTCTATTGTGACATAAACTGATGTATTTTGCCCATTTTTCTTGGAAAAGTGCCTTTTAGTCACAGTTATTGTGCAGTCACAATAAGTACTTGATAAATTCTGAAATATTATGACACCTTATTTCCTGAAGATTTCCACAGAACAGGTGAAAATAGACACACTGGGGCATTTTTATCAACCTCTGTTAAAAACAACACATTACACTGTAGGACAGTAGCATGGTGTGTGAGACGTGTCAACATGACTTAAAACAAATGGAATCCTGTAAGACATACATCTCATTTATTAAATATTTTAAACTTTGCAGAGATTTAATTGCGAATAAATTACATATATTGTAATTTTTATTTTCTATTCTTTTTACTTTAAGTCATCTTGGGTGAGAACTGAGCTCTGGATTACACTTTGAAATATCGCTGGAAACAAGAGCAGTCAGAGCTTTCTAACCTCCACCAAGGGTCGACATGGACACAGGGAAATGAGTGATATTCCACAGCCAGATCAACTGCTTTTATTCATTAATTTAGTTTCGCGATCACATGACTTTGTTTCAGAATTTGAAAAAACACAAGATAAGACAATATATTGCAAAATGAAAATTGTCTATTGTAACAATTATTTTGATCCGGATCGCCAGCAAAATGTAATGGGATCTTTCTTTGATCAAAATGCACCTGTCAACCAGTTTTTATGAAGATCCACTCATTAGTCTTTGAGATATCTTGTTGACAAACAGACAAACAGACAAATAAATGCGGTTGATTTTATAACCTCCTTGGTAATACGTTTAAATTCTCAATTTTCAGGTATTTTAATCGACGCCCGATAAATGGTTAAAGCTTGTATTGTTTTCCTTTTATTATTCATTCCTGTCTTCAATCTTGTTTTCATTCAATGATAAAAAAAATTTTAATAAAAATGCATTTGCAACGAGAATCATTTCCAAGTTTCTCTTAATCTCCTGTTATGCTTTTTAACATTCTCCAAATCTGTCTTGTGATATGAGGAGGAACATTCATCTCTCACATCTCCTTGATTTTACTCTTGTCTTACTTGCTTCGGTATGTGTGTAGAACTGTCTAGTATTTCCCAGGTGGTCAGAATTTTAGGGAGAAGTAGAAGCCTGTATTTTTCACTTTTTTCAAACCTTTCTTTTTTGATTGCAACCTGTGAGGATAATACGTGACATTTTTTTCTCCTTTTTCTGATCACATCCTGCTCCCTTCTTCAGAAACCTCCACTGAAATAGCAATAAGAGACCACATCAGGTCAATGCACCACTATCACAGAAATCTGTGTCCTATTTCTTTCCACTGTCGGACTGTCAGGCAGTAGATTGTCAGCTGGCCTTGGCTGCTCAATTGCTGCTTGAGACAGGAAGTTCAGTTTGTCAGTGGCGCCCTTCATCACTTGTCCACCGTGACAGAAATTAGACAGAGAAGAGACACAAATATCATATTTCATTTGATGAAAGTGGCAGTAAGCCATCCTGTGACATTCGTCAGGGAGTAAACAGAATACGAGATTTGATTTCTTGATTCAGGTGAATTTATTTGACTCCATCACCAGCAGATGCAACTGAAGAAAACCCAAACGTAGCTATAGAGGGGACAATGAGCATTTTAGATAAAAACACATTATCACAGTGGCTATGGGCTCACACATCCGTGCTATGAATTTAAATTAGTGTGTGTGTGTGTGTGTGTGTGTGTGTGTGTGTGTGTGTGTGTGTGTGTGTGTGTGTGTGTGTGTGTGTGTGTGTGTGTGTGTGTGTGTGTGTCCTCATAGTTCCCCAACACCTGCATTCAGAGTATCTGGTTCTCCTTTGCTGCTGCTGTTCCATGAATAGACCCTGGTGAGGTTCTATATAAGAACGCCTGCTCTACCTCACGCACACGCTGGATGCCACTTTTCATTATGTCTTAAGATTTATTACTGGCAGTGCGTCAGTCATCGTTCTGTCTGTATGTCGAGGCAGGACGGTCGTCTTTGTCTGCTTGGAGGCTTCTCTATCGGTACACCTTCATTTATAAAACAATAACTGCTCCCATGATACCTCTCCATATACCTTTCCTTTAAGATCAAGTGCAACATAAAGTTTGTTGTCCTTGGACTTCCTATCTGCCTCTAATCCTCAGAACATGGATTGAGTTTGGGAAGAAGGCTTCACTGTGCTCTGCTCCATCTACCTGGAACACTCCTCAAAAAAAAATTAATAAAAAAATATATGTATATCACTGAAATTACAGGAACTTACCACCATTAATGCTTTTAAAATTCCTGTGATATAGTTTTTAATGGATAATTGTTGAAGGAGTAGATATTTCATTGTGCACAACTTTTATCATATTTGTTTTATTGGTCTTTTAGTGCATGTTGTGGTCTTTCTTTATGTCCTCAGGATCCAGTGTAGGTCACATGATCCCCGGACTATGTAACATAACCCATCCACGGGTCTCTGGGGCATTCCCTTTTTGTTTATTTATGATTTCTTTTCTGAGTCTCTGTCTATCATCCTTTGTCTTTCCTGCAGCCATGTTGTCCAGGACTTGTTTGTAAAAGAGCTCATTTGATCTCAAGCAACTCGCCTGGTACATCACATTGTCACCTATTATCCATATTTTTGGACAAGCTTGTAAAACTCATGGGTGTAGTAGGAGAGAAGGAATGATATTGTGGGAGAAACATTAAGCGAAAACACTCTACACTCCAAATGCTACCCTGATCAGAGTCGCTGACAGTTTCCAGTAATGCCAGGCGATTCCACTCATTGAATAGCGCGCTGGTTTTTGGAAGGAAAGTCGTCAAAAGAGTGATAACAATGTTTAACGCTGTTGCTATTGTAGTTAATATCCACACGAGCCAAACACTTCTGAACCTGTGTGTTTCTTCCTTCAAGTGCTTTCACTATATCAGCGTCGAAGGCACTATGGATTCGCTGCAATACGAATGTTACAGTTATGCAGCTGTCATGTCGCTGTCAAGAAGACCAAACTCATGAGGGGCTCCTGTTTCAGGAAAAGGTTGTTCTATGAAATCGTAGTCATCTGGTCAGCTTTGGCTAATGCACGACTTTCCATCTGGTAATAACCTTTGCTTATCCTCAGAAGGGTGACTGAACATTGTGTCCTGCTGTAGCAGTAACTCAGTATCACTTTTTCCTGCCTCCTCCTGCTATAATCCGACCTCATTACCTCCTCGCGCTGCGTGGCATTTTAGGGCCTTTGGCAATTTCGACTTGGTGCTTTTGCCCGATGTGGCCTGCATGTGCTGTGCCATTAGTAAAGGTCAGAAGGTGCTTTTTTTAAATTTCAGTTCCAGAAATAGTTGTGTCCAAAGGTTGCAGATTGATTTGAGTGAGTGAGGATGTCTGAATGACACAACAAGGCACAGCATCTCCAGCACTAATCTGAATCCTTCCATTGTGCCAAGATAAATGTCCATACATAGTCTGAAACGTAGCACATGTGCACACTCACATATACAAATAATCACAAGTATGCATCGGTGCACAAGGACACACAGACGCTCATATGCGCATTAACAGACTAGAAGCAGAAATGGTGTACTGGAATGGCAGTACATTAACACCAATGGTGCTCCTTTTGATTCCCTCGGTTTATTTCTTGTCTTTGCATTTGAGACAATATTTACAGGCTGATTTCTGGGAAAAATAAGAAAGACATTGTTTCCTTGAGTGGTCACAAGCTGCATTAGCCAATTAGCACATTATCACAGTTACGAGTCATCTTTCTGAAAATTAATAGAATATTTCCAAATTCAAAAGTTACTCTCACATCCTCAGTCGGTCATATTTTAAACGAGTTAGTTCATGGGGATTGAAATGTTTCTCCAGCAAAGAAAAGATTACTGTAACCATGTAAACATTAAAGCGACCAGCCTTCCCAGAGAGACACGTCAGCTGCACAGCTTTTCATTAACTAGTATTAAACTCTCAGAAACAACAATTGTAATTTCTTTCACTCAAACTTAATGACTTTAAATAAATCTCAATGTTGACAACAAGGCTTGCTCCATGGTGTGTAACTTAATACATACATTTCCTTTTCTTTTTTTTATTTTGCTTTTGGAAAATATCTGGAAAATTTCTGGAAACATTTTTTTGAAATTTATTTATTGGAGTTGCTTTCCTAAATGCCAGGCAGTTAGACGCTTATTGGTAAACGTGTGCATAATTTTTTTCTAAATATTCTTCCTTCACGGTCATCAAGAATCCTTGGAAAGAGAAATCAATACTATTGACTGATAAAATATGGAAGATTGCACTCTTGTATTCATTGTTGTCCAGTAAATTTAGATTGATTCAGTTTATTCCAAGATTATAGTGTTCTGTTATAACAATATGTGAGAAATATAAATCAAATGAAGAGACATTATAGCATGTATTCTGGGACTGATTATCTTGTGATTTTGAAAGCAAATTCTATATGTCATGTCAGGCAAGTTAAAGGTTAAGAGGTCTGCAGTAAAGCCAAATGGCAGATGGCTCTAAAAGCTTTCATCCTGTACAGATTTATCTAAGAGTTTCTTCGATGCAATCACATTAGGAGAAAGTCACCATTAAGTTTGCTTCAAATGGGATTTTCTAGTGCTGTATTGCTTTTCCAATATGTGATTTTCTATCTAAAGGTTGCATTCCTCAACTTTACAGCACAACTGCATATCAAATACTAATGACACAATAGCACACGTCACATCTTATATTCACATTATGAAATCAACATGTGTTCAGCAGGTTTTCTCTCGACTGTGCATATAGAAGACTGCAGTTCTGCAATGGTTGCTTCAGCGCGTTATGTAGCCTGAGGGCAGAAGTCTACGGCACTCTCACTCGCTCAGCAGAATCGTAGGAAGTGTTGAGACGGCAGAAAACAGAAGCGACAAACCTAAAGCTTCAAAAGGCTCACTGTGACCTTAATTTAACCACAACAACAAACGGTAAACTTGTAGTGCGCTCACACCAAGGTCCATTGATAATTTACTGTTATAATGAAATCAGCTCCAGACTAACATGAATTGAACTTTAGAATTTTGGAGCCCCGAGGCCGCGAGCTCCAATAAACTGAATTTCTGAAAAGTCAATATCAGCAGCCTTGTTTGTTCTCTGGTGGTTTAAGACATCTGTTGCTTAAAAAAAAAAAACAACAACACAGTTTTCACTTGAATATTTAGTGTGAAAAGTCATCATATCTTTCTATTTCTATTTATTTCTTGGTCATACATGAGCATCATTTCACCTGTGCAGGCAGAATGTAAAAACAGGTAAAGTTCAGGTAGACCCCTACCCCTGCCCGGGCCGGGGTCTGATACCCTGCCCCATTCTGTCTGTCTGTCCTCTCAGTTTCTCTCCTCTATTCCTCAGCCCAACAGGAACAGCAGGAAAGCTGCCACCTCTGAGTCTGGTTCAACAGGTTTCTTCCTGTTAGACGGAGTTTTTCCTTTCCACCGTCGCTCATGTGGATTTGATGAGTTTCTCTCTGTTAAAAGCACCTCGAAATGACCGTTGTATGTGGTGCTATATAAATAAACGAAGAATTTTTATGTCTATCTACTTGCGGATGTGCAGAAGTACAAGTGAGTATGTCTTTCAAACAAGTCTCTTGCTTGTCCTTTCATTGTCCTTGTGTCTCTAAGTTTAAATGTCTCAGTTAACCTTTTCATTGGATTTCGTTGTGCCTCCTCGTGGCAGTTCTGGTATTTCTGGTCATTCATTTCTATTCAGACCCGTTTAGCCTCCTCAGCTTCAAGTAGATGAATTAAAAGCTTTATCCTGCAGCTGCTCATTTGTTTTTTGCTTAACGTTATCCTCCTTTTTGTTCCTCATTCCCCCTTCTTTTCTCTCAGTATGGCCCCTTTGTTTTCTCTGGCATTGACACAAGCTTGTGTTTGTGAGCAAAGTGCCGACATGTTGAATTAACCAGAGGCAACAGATGTGTTCATTTCTTGTTTCTTTCTCCTAAATACTGCTAACTAATAGAATCTTATTGCAACTGTTTTCACATTCAGTTTTTTATGAAGTATTTTCGAATGTTATAGATTTTTGAGTTGTTTGTTGACTTGAGGGATTTCTGATAAAGTGCAGGGACATTATTACAGCTGGTTTTCACAGAGCCCTTGTTTATGGAAGATATTTTGACATTTCAAGCACAGGTAATTCCCCAAACACTTTGCTTCAGTTTATTGTTGTGATGTTAAAAACATGTATCTATTTATTTGCTATGGGATTTAGGTGCCTTGCTCAAAGGCATCAATTACTGGCTATTAGGGTGGGGACATGAAGAGGATTTGACTTTTTCCACTGATATCGCCCACGGATTCAAAACAATGACATTGTGGGGAGGGTAGAGCACTTCACTAACCGGTACGCTACCAATAAATACAATTAGAAACATAAAACTGTTGAGGATTCAGCTCCAAGTACATGGAAAAGCCCATAATCAACACACAATTATGATCTTAAAAATTTAATCTAAAAGGATTTCTTTGGCCAAGTTGGGAAAGTGGCTGGGCCTAAATATGTACGTGACCAGTCTTTGTCTTAATTTTGTCTTCATGTCAGACAAAATGAGTAAGCCACAATCTATGGATGTAGTAAGATCAGTCATTAAGAAGAACGCGGTGATACTGACAAGAACAAAAATACCTGTAGTGAGCTAAAAGTCTATGGCAATCAAAGATCATCGGCTGAAATTCTTCAAAAATAGTATTTTCCCAAAGTAAGATGATGCAAAAGTTACAATTTCTGTTTTCACCATGTTGTATTTCTGTAATTACTCGACTTATTCTTTCCACTGTCATTTTCTCTGATATGTTTTGTTTTTTTGTGTTTTTGTTTTATCTTGTTTTATTTTATTTTCTGTTTTGTTGTTGTTATTCCCATATGTCCGAAATAAACTTTTTCATTCGTTTTCATTCATATTGGTCCATTCTCTACATCGTGAACACAGAGGTGTTGTTAATCCGAAGAGGCAAATAAATAAAATGTTCAGAATTTGAATTGACATTCAGGTAGAAGTAGGCCTGAAGGTATTTCTCATGAAAATTTGTCTGGGTTATATATGCCAAAACGTCTGACTGATTCCTCATGTGTTTGCCCTCCTTCGTTTCCACTGATGTAATCAACAGATGCTTCTTGAATTAGAGCACGGAAACCTGCCGTTTTCGTTCTTTAGTCTGTTATTTTCTTGTTTTGGTCTTTCCTCATAAAATCTGCTCTATTTGTGGTGCTGGAAGCTACAAATACTGTCAACAAGTTCCCCCTGTTAGAAGTGAGTTTTCCATCTGCTTTTCACTGCTGTCATCTCTGAAATATTTCTGTCACATGTGTTTCATTAGCGGTGGGCGGTTTGTGGATGGCAACATTAATCAGGACATCATGATTATTCTCCTAAAAGTGAATGCAACTGTTTGTAAAACTGGAGTTATTGTTTTTGAATAAGACGATAATTAAATCCTACAACAATTCTTCACGGTTTGCAGGTGTGAAGCCGAAGACAAGCTCGATTTAATGAAATAATTTCGAGTTAATGCAGATTTGAATGATAAAAGTATTGCAGTGTATTCCATGGTGTCTTTCTCTGTGCTCCAGCAAGACACAAATCAAACTAAAGAAATGTTTTGAGAACAGGATGACTCTACAGTCATATAAGATAGATAGATAGATAGATAGATAGATAGATAGATAGATAGATAGATAGATAGATAGATAGATAGATAGATAGATAGATAGATAGATAGATAGATAGATAGATAGATAGATAGAATTTCATTGACTTACCCAAAGGGTGTCAGAGGTTTGTCTTTGACAGGGCTCAAAAATTGCTTAACATGCATAGAAGGCATTAAGAACAGCAATACCCACAATAATGATAATAAAAGACAATATTCAACAAAATTATTACTTCAAATAAGGGAGAAGGGAAAGGATCGGCTGCAAGTTGCTCAGTTCTTGGAATTATGTTTCCTCTGCTGGTGAGGTTCTGTGACTGCAGATGCAATGAATAATTTTTTGTATATTGTTTTTCTGGCCAGATTCATTGTATTTGAATCTTCTGCCTGATGGGAGGAGGGTGAATGAGTGATGGAGGGGGTGGAGGGTTCCTCTGTGATCAGGATGGCTTCCCTGATCACAGAGCGCTCATACAGGTGGGACAGTGGAGTTTGTGTTCAGCCAAATATTTTGCTGGCTTGGTCGGTGATTCGTCATAGTTTTATTTTCTGTTTGCTGGTGAGGAAGTTGTACCAAGATGTGATATTGAAGGTGAGAACAGATTCTATGAGCGACCGGTAAACCATTGTTAGAATCTTTTTACTGATGTTGAAATGCCTTAGCTTCCTGAGAAGATGGAGACGCTGGAGCGCTTTACTGTAAATAGTGTCGAAGTGTGTTTGGAAGGACAGGCGGGTGTCTATCTGTGTCCCTAGATACTTAAAGCAGTCCACCTGTTCAACCTGTTCTCCCTGGATAATCAGAGGATTAAAAAGCTGAGATGTAATTGCTGCTCTGTCCCTGTCCACACAGCACAGCTCCTTTGTCTTTCGGATATTTAGATCCAGTGATTTCCCCCTGAAGGTTGTGGCCAGGTCATTGACTGCCAGTTGGTACTGGATGGGAGCCTCCATACTGTCCATGTGGGCCACCAAGTCCATGTCATGTGTGTAATCAGAGAACAGAATGGGGGATAAAACACATCCTTGTGGGAGCCCTGAGTTTAAAACCAGTCTAATGGATTTAAAACCATTTAAAAGCACCTGCTGTGGTCTTGCCATTAGGAAGTCTTTTATCCATAAAATCAACGTTTGGTGGATCTGTAGGTTCAGGAGGCAGTGCAGCAGAGTGCCAGTGTTTACAGTGATCAAAGCCGAGGAGAAATCCCTAAATAAAATCCAAGGATGTGGTTGTGTAGAGTCAATGTTTTCCGCAACTGTGTTTAAAGGAGTCATGCTTGCATCCTCTACACCTCGTTTTGCTCTGGAAGCAAACTTGAGAGGATCCAGTTTATCGGACATGTGTGACATTAAGTCACACACCACTCTCTCCGGGACTGATGTGAGGGCCACAGTATGATACATTCAGGAGAGAAGTTTTTACTTTTCTTCTACATTTTATTTACACAGATGTCTCCCAAAAACAAAGTGTTGAAAGCAGAGAGAAATAAAAAAAACAACATTCCTGAAAACACACCCATAAACAAGTGACTTTGTTTTTATTCATTTATTAATTTTATTCATTTATAAACTCATTACTAAATTTTAAAAGAAGTGAAAATTAACAGTGATGGCAATAGCGGCATAGTTCAGTTGGTAGAGCGGTCATTGCCAAATTTGGAGATTGCAGGTTCAATTCCCATCTCTGCCTGCCTGCCTACATGCCACAGTGTCCTTGGGCACTGAACCCCAAACTAATCCCATTGGAGTGACAGTGCCTTGCATGGCTGCAGCCTCTGATGGTGTGTGTGTGTGTGTGAATGTGGTGAATCATGTAAAGTGCTTCGGGGCTGCTCGCAGTGAAAAGGCGTTATATAAGTGAAGACCAATAAAAAGAAATGAACCTTTGCTAATGAAATCTAGACTCTTGTAGCAAGTACATTATATATAACCTCTGATAACTGTACTCCATTATAGTTTTATCATGCTTTTCTTTGTTCTTATTTTTTTCTTTTTCTTTTCATTTCCAGTCCATAAGCAAAAAAACACTGTTTAAAGTTTGGACATGTGGACACGGTTTGTAAAAACAACAACAAGGACCACAAAAGACCCCATCTGAAATTTACTGCAGGAAGAAAACTCCTGATTTGACTGCAATGCGCTGAGTTAAACAGGTCCAATGTTAACAAAACTGTGTTTTGTGCTTCATTGGATGTGGTACTGTTGCAGTGTGAGTCTTAGTTTTGCATCTTTCTTGGTTTCTGTGTTTGTATTCCTTCATGTTTCCAACGGCCTGACCTTTCAGTCCCTGTCTGTGTTTAGTAAATGTAGGCATGTGAAGAAAAATTTTAAACTCAACCAAATTGAATGGAACTTGTACCACTGGAAAGAGAAGGGAGAAACAAAGAAAATGACACCTGCACCATTCAGATATTTTAACAAATAAGGAATTTTTTGGCAAAAGAAGTTTACTAATTAGTGCAATTTTCATACAAAAGGTATTTAGTACACAAATCTGTGACCAAAAACGTTTTACATAAAAACACTTGTAGTTTCTTTAATATTTAAGATATAAACCTTCAGGGAACGTGTATCTCTTTATACTCTTCAATCAGAAGGAATAATAACATCCATTTTAAGTTTGTTCTTGGTCTGAAATAAATTTGATAGTATTAAGATTGGAGCTGCCACACCCTACTACCAGACTACTACATACTGCATACTACCTACTACCACATCCATATCCATCACCTTTTATTCATGTACATGTTTTTTTAATAACCTGGTAAATGTGTGTCATGTATTTTTATTATATTGGTCAATAACAAATCAAATCCTGTCCCTCTTCCTCTTCCTGCTCAGTCAACTTTTTTTCTGAAACATTAAAGTTATGAAACTTCGGGATTATAAAGTCAAAATCATCAAAAATATGTCATTTTACCTTTCAAAAGCGTCACTTAATCTGTTGAAGTTGTTTTTATGTGTTGAAGTCGACTGAGTTTTTAATACGTTCCGGTGACGATCTGAATGTTGACGGCAGTGAAAAATTCAAAATGGCGGACGACGAGGAGTTTCCTGACTACGCAATTCGAGGGAATCCCGAGGAATTCCACGACGCTATCCAATCAGAATGCATATTTTCCGCGTCACTGACCAAACTGTGCATCACGAATCAAGAAGAAAATAACGGCCGCGATCGGCCGTGGTCTTCACATACCTAGTAAATGTTTGCTTCGCCTTCACGTCCTCCTCTTCACTCTGTCTGATTACTCTTCATCTCCTGTATGTCAACAGGCCCTGCCAGTGTGCAATTAAGGCCCCATTTACAAGACAAAGTTTCAAGTGAAAACACATTGTTTTCGCATTTCTGTTTAGGAAAAGTTTTGCGTTTACACAGCATCATATTCAAAACGATGTCCGTTTACACGGAAATCGCAGAAACTCTGGAAACAGGGCCTAAGCTAAGTTTTCCTCGCTCCTCGACAGCATGAAACAACCATGTGGACCCAGCAGACAACACCTGTCGGGCTCAACTTAGACCTTGTCTGAAGGAGCTTCTACTCACTCGACATGGACAACAAGATTGAAGAAGTTGCACCCAGTTCAATGGCTGCGGCGCTGCTGGCTCCTTTTCCCTGGACCAGCAGATCAACGCCACACCTCTTCTTATTCAAGCCAACCTGCAATATTTCTTTTAGTGAAACGCTATCTTCAAATGGTTTTGGGTATCTAACAATGGCTTTTACCTTCAGCGACAAAAGCAAGCCAACCTGCTTTGAATGAGGACGTTTCCAATGCAGTGGAAAAAACAAAGTTATATGTGAGGACAACCCCACACTTTTACATTCAGTATTGGTCTCAGTCACAGTCATGAAATCTAAAGAGGTGTGAAGAATGGATAACTGAGATTGAAATGAAAGGTGAAATCACCCCCTCACCTTTAGCCAATGCTTTATAATAGCACTTTTAGGTAATTTCTTTCCCAAAATGACAAGAAACGGTTCTAATATTCAAAGAAAAATGAAAGGGCAAATGTAGATGCATGCTTTCATTTCTTGAAAAAGTTCCCAATTCAGACATTAAACTGAGCTGAATCTCACCATTGTTTTACATTTGTATAGATTATATGTTCAGATATGTGCAAAGCACTTATGGATCCTTTAATAACATTTTGAACTGACATCAAAACTCGGAGGGAACAACAATCTAGAATAAAAACTTGGACAGGTTTGACGATTGGGTCGGATCAATAGTGTACATTTCTCTACATTCTTTATCTTTCAAAAAGCTCGTACTGCTTTCAGTTCAGGTGCATATGTTATGTTTTCCTTCGAAAGTCCAATCAGCAGCAGCAGGAGCCAGACATCTGGGTTAAGCCCACATCGTGTACTTGGCTCATACTGAAATCCAAGGATGAAAAGAATCTTTATCTTGGTCCTCTAAAAAAAAAGTCAATTAGAAGTTGATTTTTTTTAATGTGTCACAGGAAGACAGGGTGTGTGACTTTCTTTCTTTCAAGCTTTTAGTCATTTATACAGACTTCAAAGTCCGATTGTCGAAGATGACTCCGCCTGAAGGCAGATTACGTAGTAGACAGGTCGTCAATCACAGGGAGACAAACCGACAAGCAATTTTAGAGTCACCAATTAACCTAAAGTTTTTTGGCTGTGGGAGTAAACCAGCATACTGAAAGCAAACTGTAACAAGGATGGGGAGAACAAACAGAGCTCACAGAAAGACTCCAAACCCAGAGTAGACTTGTAATTTTTTTATTTCAATTTGGTCACAAAGAGGTATGCTCTTCGCTTGGTCATACTAGAATAGAGGAACTTCTATTATAGTTTGGGAGTGCATTCACAATACAACTGTGTTCGGAATCACTGAAGGTGGAACTTTTTAAAAGAGACAGTGGACTTTTTGGAAATGCTTTGACTCCGTCTCCATTGAAATGGGGGAAAATGCACCTTCTTGAAAATGCTGAACTAGAAGACTCACAATAACAACAATGACAGCCTCCGTGGCGTCATGACCCGCAGTCCATAATGTCCTGGGACTTATTTTGACAGTCACCATAATAACAACACAACTTGGTCGTCTGTCTACTAGAATGTCTGTGTTCTCCCATTGTTAATGCTTAGAGCCCATTGTTCTCTGCTGCATGTGTTTGTGCTTTCAGTACAAAAACAAACGAGGAAGACTCGGTGGAGCGCAGACCTTCGAAAACGTCACAGAGTTAGCTTGGCTAGCATGATATCCATTAGCTCACATCGATGCTAACTAGCCTGTCAGGTAGCTACATCACTGTGTGAAACACGGAGCAGGCAGCGTCTCCATGGCAACACATGCACATCTCCTTTGATCTCCTTCATGAGTTGCCTCTCATCCGCTTTGTATGCGAAATATTTTTTGCAGTTTTTTGGGATTTATTCGGAAACGGTTAGCCTTTAATGTCCCAAAATCAAATGTATTGGTCCTTGGATGATGGTAAATCATCTCTGATGATTTCATGCAACTTCGGAGAGTAGTTTTTGCAAAAAGTTGGTAAATTACATACATAAATACAAACATACATACATACATATATAGAATGAAAGGAACATTGTTTTTTGCATTACTGTCATTGCCATGTAAACATACATCGTTTTCAAAATGTTTCCACCTAAACATGATACTTTTCTGAAACAAAAATTTTAAAAATATAATTTTTCACTTTAGATATTAGAATGTAAATGGGGCTTAAGACTGTAATCAGAAGCTGTTTTATTCCCTGTGTGTTCCTACCTAACGCATTCACCTGCTGTTCTTCAACCGAAGCAGCTCGGTGGTTGTCTTCGGTGTGTGTTGCCACGACTTGTGCCCCATGGGGCCGAACAGGACTCTCAGACTGCCCATTAGGAAGAGCAAACGTTCCTCACCATTGTGGCCTCTACATAAGCCTCAAACAGTCCAGGGATCGAGGGACACCCAGTCTCAGTCACTTATCTGCAGGTTCAATCGTGTATATTCTACATGATATTGGCTTTTTAAATGAGATTTTCAAGCGGCACCTGCTGGTTCATTTCCATTCATTAGTTTCTATGCAGAGTGAAAATCAATTACGTCCTGCTGAAATATGCTTGTATTGCATAAACTGGATGAAGTACCTCTGGGAAAAGCTCAGCAAGAATTTGTTATTGTGCTATTTAAAGGTTGTTGTTTTTTTTTAACAATCTGCTGCATACAGTTTGGATTGATAAACGACCATCTCAGAGCTTCAACTGCTTCCTTGTGCTCAATGTTGACTACATTCGACTTGGGTTGGTGAAGCTTTTATGAATATGTGCACACGATACCAAAGGATGAGATTAATGTCTATTGTAAGTAATACTGGGTGATACTTCAGTTATTGATCTGTTAAAGAATCTGCTATGTCATATGAATGTCCCATTGTAGCAGTTACAATTGAATGTTGGGTAATACTCATAAATATGGGTTTATACAGTTAAGAAAAAAGACTATCTGTAAGAAAATAGTGTGAAATGATTATGAATAAAAAATGAAGTTCTAATTTTCTTTGCAATCTTAAACTGACTGTCTGTAGGAGCATTCATCTCACTTTGACATATGAGGAATTCAACATAAGAGCAACATTAAAAGATCTTGTGGCAAGTTGAGGTAATGTAACAAAAGAATCAGGTGCTGACTTTGCCAGGACTTCTTTTAAACTCACTGTCTTGTTTTTGTTGTTTTATAGTCTATCCAGTTCAACACATACACAATAATCAGTATCCTGAAAAGACACCTTTTTCTGGGTTTTTGCATTATATCTTCAGCCAACACCAGCAACTGTATGACTGCAACACAAAAAACAATAGCGCTGTGCAATAATGAACTAAAATGTGTAAAGCCACACACCAAACGGGCACGTTGTGCTCAAAAAGAAAGCATCAAGCCAGCAAAGGAAAGGAACAAAATGTCTTTATCTGCAACACTCCACATAACAACCTGCTAAAAAGTGAAAGATGATGCTGTTTACATACTAGAGTGGCGGGGGGAAAAGTCAATAAAAATAACAACAAAAGCCTTAAAGAAAGTGAGAGAGATATTTTGTGTGACATTGTGATATGATTCGCAGGAGAAGAGGGGATGAGGGGCAAAGGCAGTAATGTGTCCTCCATGTGGAGGCAGTTGAATGTTTCAGTATATACAAACCTCCTCCGGTCATTTGCTTTTCCTGAGCTTTGCAGGTTTAGTTTGTATTTCCATGCTTGGATTATCTGCACTGAGAAGTGTAAGGAAACATACTAATGTAGAATGGTTAGCTACTTCTTTATTCAACCACCATGATTAATATTGAAGAGGCGGAGGCAAGGTTTAATCTGGGTGTCTGCATGATAAGCCTTTACTCTGCCTGCTCCGTGTTTCTCACATCACAGACTGCCAGCCTGATCCCCAACACACTGCAGGTACCAGCAGCTTTTAACATCCCGACTGACCGGCTGACTGACAAGCTCCTTTTTGTCAGAGTGAAAACTTTCCAACACTAACTAACCTACTGTACCTGTTATCCCACAAAGAGATTTGAGGAACACTCAATCAGCAGTGTTGTAGTTTCTTCTCATTGTCAATAGTTTTCTTTAAGTTCTGTATCATTGAGAGCCATTTTGAAAACATTTTTCTGTGGTTCAGAGCAGCGTTGTGTAAACGGTGCCTTAGTTTCCCAAGTGCTTAGTTTTTCTACATCTCTGTTACTCTATTTTAAACCTTGATCTCCCTCTTTTCCTCGACTTTTCATTGGATGCAGATTTTACGTGCACACTTTTTCATCATGTGACACTGTTTTATTTCTAAACAGTGTTTTATGCTTTCTTTAGTTTTTCATGATTTTATATCCGTGGCTTTGATTGTTTATCAATATATATTTCTATACATTTATCTTATATATCTTATGTAAAGTGCCTGTTTCATCTGGTCGCTTTAAGTGCTTCACACGTAAACTTGAATTGGATTAGATATCTGCAGTAGCTACATATTCAGCTCAATTCCTCTGTTCCCTTTATTGGGCAAATTAATATGTTTGTTATCTGGCACAATTCTTAGTGTTGTTTCTAAACTAACAATAAGGAATGAAAGTCAAGATTTCAATACATGGGTAAAAGAAACAGTTTGAATTATTTTGTAGTGAAAGCAACTGATTGGTACACTCAACTTTAAATCATTGAAAATAATCATGGTACGCAAAAATACTGCAGCTCGACTGCATTTCTTTAAATGTACATATGTTTATTTCTCTTTTATTGTAAATATCTATTGTAGGCTAGTAGCACTCAGTGTACCGTATACTCAATATATTTGAGGGTTGGTAGAAGCCCGTTTAGAGAATTAAAATTAAAACAAAAAATCGAAAAATATATGCAATTTTAAGCAGCTTTGTGCCACTTTGGAACATATTTGATTGTGTAATTAGTATGCATGCAAATCTGTAAATGTAAAATCTTAGAGTATAGAATTATCCTAGAACCATACATCAAGATTTTATAATCTCAATTAGCATGTCAGAGTAAGCACTGTATCAAGGTTTAAAGAAGTAGTGACCGTAATGAGTTCTAATTCTCAGTAAATATACTGGCTGTAGGTAAATCATTGGAATATTGCTGTGAAGTACTTGTGTGTAAGGGCCTGTATCAAAAAACTAAACAAAAAAACATTCATAACAAAGTTTTCCGAGAGTTTAGAGTTTCATTTCCTGGTACTTTAAAAGTGATGCATGTGAGGGATTTGACAATAAAACCTGTCACACACTGTATGGGCTCCCTTAAATCAGAAAATAAATTGCATCATTTCCTTGGTGATAGTCATGAGAGGGTTGTCGTCCTCCATCAACTCTTGCTGGTAGTGAGAAGACTGTGGAGACTCATCTCAAAACTTTTTTTTAGATTCATAACAACAACAAAGCCTCTTGTTCTTCTTGTGCTTGCAGCACACAAAGAAGAAATGATACGGTAGCTATTTCATAGAGTACAGAAAGTCCTCACAGACACCAACAAAAACAAGTGAGAACATGAAGGGGCATTTCCCAACCTGTCCAGGGCGATGCAGCACAGGTGCAGGATCGACGCAGTGGTAAGGAGGACGTCCAGCGACGTCCGGACCAGGCAGAAGGTCTCGCCGTAGATCCAGTGCTGGTGGACCAGCTCGATGGCACCAAACGGCATCACAAGCACCGACACCAGCAGGTCGGCGAACGCCAGAGACACAATGAAGTAGTTGGTCTTGATTTTCCTGATGGAGGGAAGATCAATGCAGGGAAAAGTTGAATTCTTCATGAGATGATGGACTATTAAATCAGTGATGGCCAAACTTTTCCTAAGACCCCAAAAGTTTCAAGTTATTTCTATAATGTTGCAGTTGCATCAAGAGATCTGTTTTGACTTGTTTGAATTTGCCCTATGATTAAAAGATCCATAGAAACTAAATAAAAGCATAAAAAATAAGCTTCTAATAATGAAATGAAGACACATAAATGCATTTTTTCGGTATATTCATTAAAGATCCCATAATGGAAGGCTAATGGACATTTTTAATTGAAAACGAACAGAAAAAAATAAAAAATAAATGCTTGGATGATGAATAAACACATTTGGGAACTAGTCCATCACAAATGGACTGTGCTATATTAATATTTGGCATGTGGAATTAGTTATTGGCATATTCCTCACATCATTTACATATCATGTGTGTTTTTTAATTAGAATAAGTGAATGAAGCCAGATTTAGCCAGGAACATCTTACATATGCAACTCTCAAGAATATCTCTTAATTTCTCCCCATTTTAATGAAAAGTAAAAAGCAAGTTTCACATTTCCTAAACAGTGGCCACAACCACATCCTGGTTCCTTGATGATGCTTTAGCCAACACCATTAAACTTATCCAAAAACTGACCTTGACATTTTGGAGAATAATGTGCCTGACAGCGGCTGTTTGGAGGTTGGCCTTTTGTCTGAGGTGAACCAGAATACCAAGTGCAAGGGAGACCTTATCAGAAATACAGTTGGACTGCGCTAATGCTCTCGTGTTAATGCTCCTGCAGCAAGGATTCAGAACACTGTGGAAATCCCTGCCAGCAGAAACTTGGCAGGAGCGACAGGAGCATAGTAATTAATTTTGGAAGAGCACACACATGTTTATAACAAATTTAAAGTCTGAAACTCCTTAAGGGAAAGTCTCAGAGGGGAACGTTCACTCCATCGTCAAGACAAGTAGGTTTATTTATTAATCAAAGGGAAAGAAGGGCAGATGGGTCGGCCTCTAAGTTTGTCCTCCAAAAACAGCAAAGAGAGAATAGACCAAAAATAAGGGAAGACGGGATAAAAGATCCAATATGGGATCTATTACTCAGACAAACAATACATTTTCAAGAGAGCTGGAGGCAAGAATGAAAACAATGATCATGAAACATCCATCTTCCCAATCACCACTTTGGAAGAAAGACAAAGGAAAAGAACTTTAAAGAGGGTACAACCACAAAAAGGAAACACCATCAGAGCAGATTCGTTCTGCAAACAGGTAAAACAATTGAAAACCAAATCCTGCCAGATTGCTTTGACCTGCAGCCGGCAGTCTTTATACCTGCGCTCGATGATAAAAGGTGATTTTTTTTTTTTTTTTTCATCGCTGCTGTCTCAGGCAAGGGTCGTGCTATTCCTACAAAGTACTGCTGAGATAAAACAACGCAGCAGGAGACACGTTGTACTTTCAGCCAGCTGCAGCAGGACTCAAGGTAATGAACAACTCTGTATGAGAAGCTGTCTATCAATGTACTTATTTTGTATTATGATAAATATTTCAGTCAAAACGTTTCTGTAACTTTTTTATTGGGAGGACAGTGATGTGTCATTGTAATAATGTTTTAAACATTCCCAAGCTAAAAACACCCTGAATCAAACTACAGAAAGCCTCCTATTGAGCCACAAATGATCACTGAGTGTGTTGGAACAGGAGCACAACTGAATTCTCCTTCAGTATGTGCAATTTCAGCAATCTTAAAAGTCTATAGTGTTATGTAGATTTCAATAACTCCGGGGTGACAAACACCAGCACGGTCTCGTTATCTACATATATAGACTGTTCCTCCATGGACTAAATAAAAGAAGCTAACACAATCGAGTGATAATTCTAGCGTTCATGTACAGGAAGAAACATTTTGAAAGGAAATAGGTTGAGTGTGTGCTCATGATCCACCACATTATCTATTTACAAACCTGCAAACTAAGGTTTTGAGGCAGTCCTGGTGTCAGTTTGGTCTCTGGAACATTTTACATTTCTATTAGGCCCTTTAACGTTGAAGTGAAAATGCAAAAGTATTATTGCGTTTTGAATTCTCTAGGCCACTGAAATGCTGCTCCTGCGCATGCAGCCGTAGTAAATTGTTCTTCAGTTCATGCTTGGGCAGATGAACAATGAAATATTATTGGTAATCAGCAGTAATAGCAATCCAACTTGGTCCTCTGACCATAGGAATGTCCCGTTGCAGTTTAAACACAACATTTTTCTTAATGAAAAGAATTTTGCCCAGAGATTGATAAAGTAAGAATGTGTTTCCACTCTAACATTGCTGTGAAAACGAGGCCTTAGTTTTTAATTGCAACAGTAAGATTCATGATTGCTTATCTTTTGTCTGGGAAAATCAAAAAGATGCAGACAATCTATAATACCATCCAGGATATCGATAAGACATGTTTGATGTGGGGAAATAGAAACGCACATGACATGCATGATGTTTTTACTTAAATTGCCCAATTCAGGTGTAGTTAAACATTTGGGTGAGTATGTCTGAGTAGATGTTGCAAGGTGTTTTGGTTTGAGAGTGGGCAAATTACTGAAGTACTTCAATTACTCTACTCTCACTCTAGGTCACGCACCGGATTACTTAATCATCATCATGTGTTAAACTGTTAAAAAACCACATTGTGACACTTAAATGTGATGGAATGGCCCGACAGTGAGAACGACACACAGGCAATCACATGTACACGCACGCACCCACACACGCACGCACCCACCCACACACGCACACACTTTTAAATACACAGATACTTCTTGTGCAGCTTAGTGTTTGACAAAGACCAGTGAAACTGACCCACGGTGACAGGATGCCGCTCTGTCCGCCAGCAGTGAAGTACCTCACAAGAGGTTTGTATTTGTAACTGTTTTAATGAACTAATTAGAGTAACCCATTTTTCACTGGACTGTCTTGTGTGTGATCAGTGGTTTTCTGTGAAACCTTGGTTGGAGCTCGGTGACCTTGTCAAGTTCTTATTCTGTGACCTTGTTTGCATTCACAGAACAGCCACAAAAAACAAACCAAAAAAAACCAAAACACAAAGAGAAGAGTTGGTCAGTCAGCTGGCCTGTTCTCCACGCACCGTGGATGGTCTGTGGTTTAAAAATAGCTCCACTAAGAGTGAGGCCTCTCCATCTGCCTGTCTCTAACCCAAACAGTCCCTCAAAACAGGCTGTTAGTAGTGGAACCAGGCAGCTGTCTGCTGCTGCCCCGAGCCTCTGCCAGCACACAGAACGCACTAAATCCTGTTGGACACACATGTGAAACACTAACACAAGAATACTCCACTCACACACATACTGTAGATTAAGAAGCAACTGTTTATACAGAACACGTGCCCACATGCTGTGTTTAGTACAGTAACACCGTTGTACACTCACACAGTCGTGCTGGCTGTGATTCAGAACAGTTTAGAGACCATTAACAAGAGCTGAGGGGGAGGCGTCGTGTTTAGCTGGGATGACATGTTGTGTTTAGCTTTAAGTTCTATGAATAAATAAACCTTATTAGAAAGGATTGTGTTACTGTGAGAATGGTGTAATTTACATTAATGCAGAAAATCAGATGAGAAGAGAAGGAATGGAGAGACAAATGTAATTTTTATGAAATGTAAAAATCCCTATAAGGATGGTGATCGTAAAATGTCATATTATTACCACCTTGAGATTTGGGTGTTTTTCAGTTTGTGAAAACAGCCCAGTGAGCAACAGCAAAACACTTTCAATGCCAAAACAAACTACAGATTTTTTGGGGTTGATTTGTGGCCCGAGGCGTTAAACAACACTGTAGCATGACCAGAATTGAATGGCATTTTAATTCAGCATTCATTCAGTTCCTCTAAAGCTACTTTGTCACGATTGATCAGATTTCTTTTTGTCAAAACTGTATTTCTGAAACCATTCATATGGGAAAATGTCTAAATGTAATTGGCCATCATCACTTTTGTTTTAACTCCAATATAAATGATTCCTCCTACACTAAAATACACCACAATTACAAAATTATTGTGGACAAAAATGTAATAAGCATGCATCCATTCATCCATCTTGTTTGAGAGGAGCCAGTTCAGGTGATGTGCGCATTTAATTAGGATGCCTTATGGTCAACACCGATTGGAGGTTTACCAGGCAGCACATCAACTGGGAGAGAGATTATCCGTCTCATTTGGTCTGGAAGAGGCAGAAGAGCCACAGGAATGTGTGGGGAACAAGGGTGTCTAGACTGCCTTGCTTTCCACACTGCCACTCCGTGTGGACTAAGCTGGGGAAAAAGATGAACGAAAACATCTCCTGTCACACTTCGTCAAAGTCACAGAAGATGATCACAACTGTAGTAGAACCTAGACAGGTCGCCAGTTCATTACAAGACAACCACAAAGATAGACACATGCACACACGCACACATGCAAACATGCACACACGCACACACATGCCTCTGGGCATTCTCAGAGTCACTAATTAACTTCAAACGAATGTTTTTCATCTTTGGAAGGAAAGGAAAGCATCCTGTAAAAATCCATGTATGCTGGTTTTGTGCAGTTTGCTTATGAAACATATGGAGGATGGGCTCGTTATTATATTCAATAATTGATGATACATAGTCTGGTTGTACAAAAAAAAAAAATTACCATTTCTTTACGTTTTTGACAAGTTGTTATGTTTGGCTTTATTGCATTCAGAATGACGAAAATCATAAAGCTACTGGCCATTGTTACTCTGGCCTCATTTAAATCCATTTATTTTATTCTTATAAATAGTATGCTTCAGTCCACCCCACAATTTATTCTGTATCCAACTACAGGTCATAGGCTACTTACTAATAGTATTATAATAGAGACTTTAGAAGACAAAAAACATATGTTTAACTTTTTATAAGACATTGAATTTGAAAATGAGTATTTTAACTAAAATACCAGGATACTACTCAACTCGGCCTTGCTATGCCTTGCCTTGACTCTACCCGACTCAGTTTCATTGTTTCCTATTCCAATATCGACCTTATTCCGTGTCAAAACGAGGATGCCGCCATATTGCATCATTGTGTCAGACAACTTCCAGTGGGTGGGACTACTGTTGTGTCGTTGCTCGCTTAGTCACAGCTCGTTCTGGACGGTGAACAAGATTGACATTCTATCTCTAAATTAAGTTTTAAACAACGCTTGTGTAGATCGACGCTCCATGGCGAGCCGGCTGGGTCTGAGTCTCTATTCCTTCTTTACCAGTCAACCTATCCACAGCTAGCTGTGTATGTCGCTGCTCCGTGGCTAACCGTGGCTAGCTGTGTGTAGCATTACATGCTCCGTGTGGAGCTGTCATAACAACTGGATAACGAGGAGAAGGCAGCTGAAACAACAATGTTCTGAACATATAGAGAGACAAGACTGTTGTGGAGCAGCATACGACCTGTGGATTTGTGCAGCACTGTGTAACTTTTAAAGCAACATAATCTCTGATGTAGAAGAGTTGGTACAGAGTTGTTGCTAAGGTGTGTTGCACATCGGTCCACATGCCTCACCGTGTAAGCTCATGATTGTAATAAAGAATAACAAGTTGAAAGGATTTCATCTTGGTTTATTTCATATGAGATTCAAAACACCAGCTGTTAGCAGCAGCTGATGTTAAAATAAGACAAAGAAACGGTATGATACTTTAAAAGAAATGCTGGTAAACGGACAGCTACGAATTTTGGTCAAGTTTTTAACATCTGCTGTGAAAAGGGGACGCCTGAGGAAGCCGGTCACCAGTTAACAGGGAAACCAGTTAATCCGAAACACTGGTAGTATCCGTGGCTCGGAGCCTGGGGCCTGGGGGTGGCTGGCGGTCGGGATGTGGGACTGCCACCTTGCTCAGCTCCTTCTGGGTCGGAGTCGGGAGCCTTGGGGGTGGTGGCCGCTGTGCCTCCGGGTCTCGGGCTTGCGGCCGTTCTCTGCGGTCCTTCGGGTGTCTGGGCGTCGTATCCCGTGGCCTGTGGTTTGGTGCGGTATCAGTCTGCAGGGCTCCCTCACACCTGGACCAGACTTCAGAACTCTTTTGGTAGCCCCACCTGCATGGGTAAAATCCCTCCAACTCTTGACAAGACTCCCCCCAGGACTCACTGGGTATAGTTGGAAAACCCTGGTCAGTTATATCTGTCATCTTGGTGGAGATCTAGACCACTGGTGCCATTGTAGATCTAGCATTTAGCGGGTCTACAATCCCCCCACCAAACGACCACCCACCCACCCACACGCACACACACACACACACACACACACACACACACACACACACACACACACACACACACACACACACACACACACACACACACACACACACACACACACACACACACACACACACACACACACACACACACACACACACACACACGCTCCGTGGCGATACGGTGTGAACATTCACCTTCAGGAGGGCTGGTGATGGTCACTAAAATGCCAAAAAAAAAAAAAAAAAACCCACCAATGATGATCACTGATTCTCCGAGAGCTTGGCAAGATGGAAATGTGAAATTGAGGTGTCAAAAAAGAAAAAAGAAACAAAAGGACCTGGCACCAAAAGTCAACAGGAGGGTGCTTATAGAGCTGTTCAACATCCAGTATAAACAGCAAGCAGCCTGTGTGGTCGCATCCAAGTGTGTGTGTGTGTGTGTGTGTGTGTGTGTGTGTGTGTGTGTGTGTGTGTGTGTGTGTGTGTGTGTGTGTGTGTGTGTGTGTGTGTTTTGTTCACACACTTGACATGACACATTGAGAGGAACAGGAGGTGGTTGGTAACAGTGGTTGTGTTTGTGTGTTGGTTATTGATGAGTGGCTTAGCACCCTCTGAATCTCCTTCGGCTGGTGTCAGCTCCCAGCGGAGAACTCTGTGTGTGTGTGTGTGTGTGTGTGTGTGTGTGTGTGTGTGTGTGTGTGTGTGTGTGTGTGTGTGTGTGTGTGTGTGTGTGTGTGTGTGTGTGTGTGTGTGTGTGTGTGTGTGTGTGTGTGTGTGTGTGTGTTTCGGTCGAGTGTCGAATGCCTCTGAATTGTCAACTAGCTTTCCTATCCAAGATGGACACTTGTCGTCTATTTTCTAACCTGGCAGGTGGCCTCAGAGACTTTAACCCAATCTGCCACTGCGATACGCACTGCCATGTCATTTTATGGAGCACTTAAGTCTAACAGGCAACCTGCTGGGGCTCTGATCTGATCTCAAACGGCACACATCTCACGGGTTAACATTTGTGCATTATGTTTGATGCAATGTCTATATCCCTATTGTTTCACTGAGCAATGTAACACAAACACGTTTTGATCATCACAGGATTTCTGCAGCCTTTGTCTCACACAACCCATTTAAAAGGGAATAAATGGAATAGATGAAGATGCTTTGTGTGTGTTGTTGCTCTGAAAGTAGATCATTGTCTTCATTCAGAAACCCAAACAGCCGCAAAAGAAGATGATTTTTAATGCAACAAAACTGTTCTACCAGTCAGCCATAATACCTGCGCAACATTGTTCCCCATCCGCGAGAAACTGTGAACTCGTGATTTATTCTGGTTCCTTCATTATGTCCTGTACATTTGTGACCCTGTCACCAACTGGTTTTAAATGTGATTGAATAATTAAAAGAGCTTGTATGATTAGGTAATTAGCAAATTGTAATATTCTGTGAGAGAAAGAAAACTGTTATTTGTAAAAATATAATTTTAAGGTACAAACATATGAACAAGACATTCACTTAAGGGTTTATAGATATACAGTTGTCACAATACTCAACATTATTGCAGGTGAACCCAAAATCATGCAGCCCTCCATATAATACAATCTATAGTACAACGATAGTACGAGTAGTGTGTAGACAATCTTTGCTGAAATCCAGGGTGAGAATTTAAAGGTTTTTTTGAGCTAGAACGGTCAAATGTTATATTTAAAATATTTTGGTTTAAACAAGTGTCAACATGTAAAAAAGTATTTTGCAGAGTGCCGACATAAAGAGTTAATTATCATATTGAAATCCTTTTGAAGAAGTTTACAACCAGGAGATTTTCTAAGCAGGAACAAATCTTGCCTCGCTCTCAATGCCAAGTATTGACTTGCAGCTGCCGCTTTCTCACCGGCTATTGATTACGATGACGGCGTTTACATGGATGCTTTGCCAACTGTCTGCAGATGCTGCACGCCGTTGACCACAGAGCCACAGGCAATTTAGATTATCATTCAGGAAAGTTTTTTTTTTTTTTTTTTTAATTTGACGAGCTACACATGTCATTTAAGCTCTTTTGTAAAAATGTTGTAGAAGCTGTATGTCTGTCTAAAACTAATTGTTGTTGGTTACATACAGTTTTCTCTTGAGATGAAACCCTTTGTATCAAGAGGACTATCTGTGTAAAGTAGAACGGGTAGAGTGCATACCCTTCGCCAACGCCACATTTGTCACCATGGAAACCAATGCATTACAAGGTTATTTGATCCACCACACCACGACTTCCATCATTCGTCATGGTTGTTTGAGTTGCTTCATGTTATTACAGTTTAACATTGATGTACACACATTTTACGATTTCCGTGTGACCCTCCTGACATTTGACCCCCGAACCACGAACCAGGGTAATGACATCACTGCATCATGGCATATCAGGGAATAGGGAATTGAAAACTGAACATTTTGGCATTGGGTAGACATCAATCGGATTAAAACTGACCGTGTTATGATGAAAATTCTTTTTTGACATTTTTGTTACCTAGACCTTGACCTTTGACCTAATTGCTTTTAATATTTAATGGGACCATCCTTGGATAAAGGCAAATCATCCCTGAAAATGTCAAGCAATTTGGTTGAGTAGTTTTTGCGAAAGCCACGTCCAGACGCTGATCTCCTTTGATCTCCTTCATGAGGTGCCTCTCCCATCTGCTTTGCATGGGACATGTTCTCGCAGTTTGTTTGGGATTTATTCTAAGCAGTTAGCCGTTAACGTCCAACAATCTAATAGATTGGTCCTTGGATGATGAGAAATCATCCCTGAAAATTGCATGCAATTTGGGTCAATAGTTTCTGGGAAAAGTTGGTAAAATACATACATACATACATACATACATACATACATACATACATACATACATACATACATACATACATACATACATACACGCAGACAAAAACATAACCTTCTCGGCCCAACTTTCATTAGCAAAGATAATAAAGCTTAAAAATAAATTAAGGCTCCCCTCATCAACATTTGATCGGATAAAGGTGGCCAATGGCACAACTACATGCATTATGGCTTTAGTAATGTCACTTAATGAGTGTAGCTTCATGTGATTGGAGCGTCTTTTCTTTTTTTTGCTCGGAGTTCACTTTGTGTTGTACCATAAATAGTCATTTGAGGGAAATCCACACAGAGCGGAAGTGTTTCTCTCTCTCTCACTCTCTCTCTCTCTCTCTCTCTCTCTCTCTCTCTCTGCGTGTGTGTGTGTGTGTGTGTGTGTGTGTGTGTGTGTGTGTGTGTGTGTGTGTGTGTGTGTGTGTGTGTGTGTGTGTGTGTGTGTGTGTGTGTGTGTGTGTGTGTGTGTTCCCCCGTGGACTGGAGTACAATGACGCAGGGAGAAACTAAGATGGTGTGTCATTGCTCTTCCTCCTCGGGGAGGTGAAACGTTGCAGCAGCGGTGACTTTGGTGCTCTTAAATACACAGCAGCACGTGCACGCTCACACCTAGCAGATTAGCGGTGGGGGATAAGGTCCTAAACTAATATCACTATTCTTTTGACATAGTATTTGTGATGAGGTAAGTAAAAGCTCGGAAAATAACATGTTTATCTTCCAGAAGGATTCATTCTGTTTATGTCCTGCTGTTTTTGTTGAACTAAATACACCATGGCAACAATACGATAGTGTTAACTTTAATATCTCTGGTATTCTCATGTGGCAATGTATTAGATATTGTTATGAGGAGAATGCATAACGAGGATGTGCTGTAGGAACTACAGGACTGTTTAGCAGCCAGAGAAACCGAGGCATGAAGGAAAAACCCACATGCACAGGGAGAACATGCCATTTTCACACCCATCACCATGAAACTACTGTACTACAATATGTACCATAGATTCATGATGATAAAATGTGTTCTGGATATTCAACATTGCATTGTGTGATGGTCTAACATTTACAAATCAGCGTTATTCCAATATGCCTATCTACATTTTTTGGGTAAATTATTGACTTTAAATAGCCTCACATTAATATTCAAATCATTTTGTTTTTGTGTTTTAGTTTTTTTTAATACTAACACAGTTGACTATAATTGACGCACTTTTGCCTTCATGGACTTCTAGGAACGTACTTCAACAGCAGCTTCCTGTGTGCAAAGGCCATCGTGAGCTTTCAGGAGATGGGAAGAGACAAAGAGAGAAAGAGACCGACTATCAGGGAGACAGTGAGAGGAGAAGGGAAAGACAAAGCAGAAAGGGGAGGAGGAGGAGGAAGAGGAAGAGGAGGGTGGATGGGAATAAAAAATGAATCATTGCAGTGACAGCGGCTCCCACATGACCGGGCATCCTCAGGATGACCTGACAGCGACACCCGTGTGACCACTGCCTTCCATTCACTGCTGCAGCTCCTCATCAGATGCCACACTGTGCAGATAACATCAGGTTGTCTTTTTACACACTTTACTGCCACATGTGGTATCCTCCTCAGACCCACAGGGAAATATCTTCATATATATGGATTGTTGGACAGAAAATATGCATTTTGATCGGGCAAAGTATGTTCCTATAAAAAAAATTATAATTTTGAGTTTGGTTCTGATTTATAATTCTACTCAATGAAGTATCAGCATTTTGTTGTTTTGTGATTTCACTATTTGACAGTTTCAAGGAGATTCAAAGATGCACCTCATCAAAATTGCACAATGACAAAAATCTTTACAAGCATAAGCAAACTGGAGATGTTGCATTAAAGAAAAGAAAAAAAAGTGGGAGAAGAATATTTCAGCGTTTGTATTACAAACCTTGACCCTAAAATGACTGCAATGAACTCCACCTATCTAAAACAAAGGCTGTTGATAAATAACTACCTTCAAATTTTTGCATATTTACGAAATCTTATCCAGACTGAGACTCAATATTTAATTAAAGATATTTTCTCATATTTATGACTACTGACTCAAACAGTTTAAGAATTACTTAATGTGGAAATTAACTCAAGTTCTCTGACTGCTTCTATTGCTATGTCAATGTTAGTGTCATATGGAAGCAGTAAATCGTGCTTTTGTACTTAGCATGTACGTTACATAAGACACATGCAGGCAGATGGAATGAAGTTGAGCTAATCCAACCTGAGTTGTCTGTCCTTGCAGACGGCCACCATGACCAGCAGGTTCCCCAGGATGCTCATCAACATGACCAGAGACAGGAAGCAGATCAGAGCCATCCGCTTTGGCATGCTGTCACTACGGAGACAAAAACCATAGAGAGGCATGAAATCAGTGCAGAGCTGCAGAGGGAAACAACACGTGCAATACGACCAAACATTTACACATGAATGACATCAGTGAGGTGTAACGTACTCTTACTGATTACTCACCTCAGTTTAATTATGTACATACAGTATTTAGGTGAAGGCATTCAGTAGAAAGTTTTGACAGGGAAACGCAACATATCCAGTTTCAGTTTGTGAAATGTGATCCAACATCTCACTATTTCCCCAAACATATCAAACTGTGTGGTCGTACACTCATGCAGCAGTTTGACTCTCTGAAAGGGTTTGATTCTCAGCTGTGCCTTTTGTCCTGGCGTTTCTTCACATTCTCACTCAGGCTTCGTTTACACAACAATGTTTTCATGTGAAAACGCAAAACGTCCGTTGTGTTGATGGGGTCCATTTATACAACAACATTGCTCGGTGGATTTATAGTTGACAGTCACCAATAATGGTAATCCAACTTTGTTGTCTGCCCACGTGAATGTCCGTGTACTCACTATTGTTAATGCTTATATTGTGTGTGGTTGCATGACAAAAACAACCAACAGCACCCACTAGTGTCCCAACATGAAAAAAAATGTTTTCTGCTTTTCTGTCGTTGCCGTGTAAATGTGAACCGTTCTGAAACGAAAACACAAAATGAACGCGTTTTCACTTGAAGCATTGTCGTGTAACTGGGGCCTCGGTGATTCGGACAGGATTCACCACCAAAAAAGGTTTTAGAGGAATAATTAAAACAATTTTGGTCACTTTCAATTACATGGAGAATATTGCTTTATATTAGCAAGAACAAAATGAGTGTGTTTGAACTTTGCAATGAAAGTGTAGTTTCACGAACTCATGTTAGTCCTGTGCACACACAGCTTTCAGGAACGTTCTACCTTCTATTTGCAAACATGCCTGTTTGGTCAACTGGTGACTTCAAATTCAAGTCTTAAAAGGGGATGCTGGTTCTTTCACCCTGGTCTTTTCTATCTTCAAACCCTCATCAGAGCTTTTGAACTGTTTGAACTTTGTTGACCATTTACAGCCAGATATAAATAAACAAAAGTAAAGATTAAAGTTAGAAAACAATCCACAAGCTCAATGAGGAAGCTAAACGTGTCCTTTCCCTGATCCGCATGGGGTAAACACATCAAGTACATTCTTTTCATTATGGCAGTGCACTTCAGATGTCCACAATCTACTGACCTTTTTCTCATGCCTGCAGTGACACAGAAAGGCTTTTCTGTGATTTTCTGCCACTGCAGTTCATGTACATTAGCGTGAAATGTCCACCACCACCTATAGGCCATACAGGCCTTCAGTGGCGTTTTACTGAGCGTAACGTTTTGTTGTAGAAAAGGAAAGGCTCAGCACAGATGTGAAAATATTAATAATAACCATCAATTGCGGTGCTCCTTCTCCACTTGCTGTTGGATTGGTGGAGGTTGGGATACCGCGGTGGCCGGGAGGGGGCCCGGCCGGCGGCCTGAGGGTGCGAGAGTCATCACTCCCCCCTCCGTTCTGTGTGTGTGTGTGTGTGTGTGTGTGTGTGTGTGTGTGTGTGTGTGTGTGTGCGGGGTGGGTCATGGGTTGGGTTTCCCAATCAAGACCCGGGGGGAGGGGTTATGGGGCGGGTGGAATATGAGGCTCCTGGGGGTGTAGAGTTGACTGTTCTCCGACCGGGGCCTGCGCCGGACTTCGCTTTCCTGGGTCTGGGGGCGGGGCTGGTCTGGGGCGCGGCGGCTGGGGCCGTCTCTGCCTTGCCGGGTTGGGGGGGGCGGTGGGTGGGCCTGTTCCCGGGGGTGCGGTGGGACTCGCCGCCGGGGTTGGGGGGGCTCTCGGCCCGCTCGGCCCGGGGGCCCTGCTCCGGCCTTTTCTCGGCTTGGCGGCTTGGGTCGGGGCCTGGGGCCCTGTGCCCTTTGTCCTTCTCTTGTGGGCCCCTCTTGCCTGGGGGGGATTCCTCTCTGCATTCTCCGTCGGGTGCTTTTTGGGCGGGGGCGGGGCTCTCTGGGGTGGTTCGCTGGGGTCTCCCCGGGCCTGGGGGGCTTCTGTCTGCCGGGGTGGCGGTGTCCGGGCGCGGTGGCCTCGGACCCCGGGGTGTCACCATGGGTCCCCCCACAACAGTTCCGGCCACACCCAGTGGACAAGCCACACACACTCACACACACATACACGCACACACACACACACACACTTTCACTCCTCACGAAAGGTGCTTCTGAAGTTGCTTGTTGTCTGTCATCATTTGCTCAAACTTTAAAAATCATGTTCCTCTTTTGTTGTTGCCTCTTTGTTATTTCATGTTCCTGCTTCACGTTACTGTCTAGATAGAGCTGCTCAGGCTGGTTTAATCCAGGAAATCATCTTACTGTCTAGATAGAGCTGCTCAGGCTGGTTTAATCTAGGAAATCATCTTACTGTTTAGATAGAGCTGCTCAAGCTGGTTAATCTAGAAAATCATCTTACTGTCTAGATAGAGCTGCTCAGGCTGGTTCAATCTAATAACAGTTGGAAAGTATTTGGATGAGTGTGATTATTGCAAATAATATATGTAGCACAACAAGGACATTGTATGCTATCCCCCCCCCCCCCCCCCCCCCCTCACCCCTCCCCCCTCGACTTTCTTCTCTCTCTTCTCTTCTCTCTCTCTTTGTGCGTTCCCCCCCGGTCGTGTACGGCAGCCATGCCAACTTCTGACGGAGAAGGCAACAGGAGGAGACTCCAGGTCTCTCCCTGTTGCAAGACCAAAAACTGTTCTGACTCCGAAGGCTCTCAATCACATCATATTGTTGGCCCAAGCTGCCGAACAGGACAAGGGCACAAAAAAAAAAAAAATAATAATAATAATAATAATAATAATAATAATAATAATAATAATAATAACCATCAATTTAAGCAAAGTGATTAGGTGTGATTTAGTTTCTCTAAAAGAACCTATACATAAAGTATGATCTAAATGTAAGTCATTAACATATACAGTATATAGTTTGGCTTACTTTACCTTTGTAGCAGATGAGTGACTAACTGATTACGACTATATGTAATGAGAATGGAAATGCTAAATACTCATGAGGGCTATTTGTGTGAGGTTTGTAGAAAGTAGTAATCTTTCAACTACGTGATTGTTCTGCCAAAGATACGGAACATGATGGGGTGAAAAAAGATATCAAGACCTTTGAAAGGTTACAAAACCAAGAATATATCATATTAAAATTGGCAGATAAAAAAGACGGGGAGTCAGGTTAGAAAAATGCTTGTAACAATAACAAGGCAAACATTTTCAGACATAAACTACATTGTACATTAATCTATTAGCATTTTGTGCGACCTTTAACACGTACTTGATATTCCAATTTCATGAAGGCACATTCACTAACGGATATTATGTTTCATCATGCACTACAGCCAGATGCAATGATCAGCACGTCAAATTAGTAGTTTAACTTCCACTCATATGTCCAGTGTGCATGTGTTTTTATTTTTGGAAACTTTTAGTGGATCAGATCCTGAGCTTATTAAAGTTTCTGCATATTGATGATGCTCGCGTCCAAAGTGACACACAACAAGGAGGTTATTTCCTAAAGATACGTTCAATTGGGATCCTCATCAAAGAGTCAGCGGCATCTCTTTGGCAAACAGAAACATGAAGAGGTAAATTTTCCTTAGGCCCAGGCTGGGAAGATTCCAGAAGGGCAGCTGTATAGTGCTTATTCATAATCCAGTGAGAGGTAATGTGATATATTTCATGGTATGGAACTGCAGCCGTGGCACTTTTGCTCCTATACATAACCTTGGCCTGGCTTCAAGAAAATGTCTCAAGGTACTGCAAAGTAGCCAGCATGAATCAAAAGCTCTCAGCGTGAGTCGTGTTGCTTTAGGAGTGCTTTGAAAATGACTCGTCTAATCTCAGATTTGTTTGACATTGGTAATGCATTATAGTAATCCTCCTGAGGTCTCCGGCCTCTTGCACTCTGAAGGCTTGACAGGAGCTCGGAGGGGAGGGGGGTCAGAATGGCACAAGTACCACACAGGAGAGAGAGAACTGCTCTTCAAGAAGAAGAGACAAGAGAAAAAGTTTAGAGAGCAATTTGTGTTTCCTCACTCACTGTAATATGGTAATACAGAGATTTACGTTGGATTCAGGATGCATGCCTTGTCCCTGTCGGCCAAATTATTCTACTCTCGACGTCTGAGGTTCAAAGACGAAGTGATAGTGTGCAAATGAGTCTTGTTCTTTGATCAGTGGTGCCGACGCACTAATCAGATCAAATGGGAACACCGACGGTTCTCGACAGAAGCATCATTACTGGCAAAAAAGCAAGGAAAGGCCTCACAGTAATGCAGTGCTAATCTTCTTTCATCTTGAATTTGTCTGCAACACAGTCGTACCTCTCCCCCTACAAGAGACATGGATATGCCTGTTATTGTAGAAGAAACCACCTTTTAACACAGCTGCGGCTTTGACATGCCGCATGCAAATGTAGTCATTCAGTGGAAAGTTCCGGCTAATTTTGGGCTTGACAATGAATTAATCAGATGCAGAAGCTCAAGCTTTTTCTCAGAGCTTTTCAAAACGCACGCTTACTGAGCATTAGTTAGGCTGTCAGCTTCAGATTGTATGCTGCCGACGTCGGCCTCCTAAATTTAAAGGAACAATTAAGCTCAGCTGTCCAGTGTAAATGATTTAGTGTGATTTGTTAAGCTCTTAGTTCTTACTCAGCAGGGGCAGCGGCACTGTTTTCCTGGAATAACGCCACACGACGCCGTCCCTCGCTGAGCTTTGAGGACTTTTCTTGTAACCTGCACACTGTCATTTTGCAGACTGACAAAACTGCAGCCATATCAATGCTTGTCCAAACCTTGTGTCCTCCTGACTTAGTGTTCCCACAGTTACCTTAATACAGTAATCTGATTACTGATTACTACTTACTCCTTTAAAAAGTAACTTAGTTACTTCACTGATTACTTACATTTAAAAGTAACTAAGTTAGATTACAAGTAACTTTTTAGTTACTTTCAGTACCTGCCGACAACACCCCCCCATCATCTCAACATCAAAATGAGAACCGGTTTTACCAAAAACTCAGTTCTGATCACTGCCTGACCTCCTGCTGATACATATTTAACCTTTGACCTTCATCCTTTGTTGTATTTATATCTGACTCATGGTTTTATTTTCTGATTTTTACTATTACTGGTATTTATTTACCTGGAGATATAGTTGTAGTCTGTTGTTGCACTATTTATCTATTTATTTATTTGCACTGCCTGCTCTATGCAAACTTTTAATTGCCCCCCGAGGGGGAACAAATAAAGTCTTTCATTAATTGATTGAATGAAAAAAGGGGGGGGGGGGGGGCTTATTGGAATGTTAAGTGTTTAATGTAAATGCACCGTTAGGGCGCGTTGGCCTGTGATTGGCTGAGAGTGGAGAAGGGGGCGGGTCAGGTGAGCGTGCCGACTGCATGCGCTGCATGTGTCTGTGTCTGTTTGGAAGAGAATGGCGGAGCGGCCGGTTCTGTTTAATAATAAAGCGGCTTTACGGACAAGAAACTCGTCCTGCGGGACGCTACAACAGTAACGCACAGTGACTTGGACAAGTAACTTTAATCTCATTACTGGTTTGGAAATAGTAACGCCTTAGATTACACGTTACTAAAAAAAGTGGTCATACGAGAGTAACGCGTTACTAATTAATGCGTTCCCGGCATCACTGATTACAAATTTGAAAAATATATACATGTTAGATTAAATCCAATTGTTTTCAAAAAGTTAAACTCAATGTTATTTCAATAGGTTGCTTGGTGTAAGGAGGGCCATGCTGTTGACGTAGAGCTTGTTTAACTGTTTTCAAGTGAACACGGAAAACATTTGTTGTGTTTTGGGTTTCAGTTCCCACGACAACGATGCTCGGAGCAATTGAAAACACAACTTTTTGAAAACAAGTCTCAAGGTGGCATTTTTTGGAAACGTTTCGACTGTATCTATGTGTTAACAGGGGTAAAGGCCACTTTTCAGAAATGCTCTGACTCCATTAAAACAGGGTAGAATTTCTGTTTTCTGAAACACTGCTACTGTGAAAAGGCACCGCAGTCCTACTGAATTCTTCTTCATATGAGTGAGTAGATTTACAATAACAACTTGGGACTTGGTAATTTTAACATACAGAGAGGTCAGAGGAAGGAGGGAAATGAAACATAAATGTTGTTACCCCGCTGACATCAGATATACATGAACTTTGACCTGCAGCTAAGCTGAACTTCTGGTGGGTAATCAGCGAGCAGCTGCCTCTGTCTCCGTCTTTAAATTAGGCGTTTACAGACGTATGAAGGGGAAGGAATACCTACACCAGAGAAGAAGTCTGACAGTTTCAATCACAAAGACATAATACATGTTATCGAACACTTTTCATTCCCTTGAAAGATCTAACTTTCGAGTCTTGAGGTCATGTGGAATCAAATAGTTGAAAATCAAACAGGAATTTAGTTTAAAAAGAGCTTTCACTGTTCTCTCAGGGGGTGGAAAAAATATCCCAATTCAATCATTTCATGTGCCTTAAAATATCCTCTCCATCATTACCCTTACAGCCATTCAGGACTGCCTTATTGAAAGGGTGCAGTATCATGTAGCTGCACTAAATAGGCTACCTAAATGCCACTGATTGGCTTTAAAAAGCAGGAAGTACTTTCCGCTGGATGACTGACAGACACAAGCCTCGGTGGTCCAGACCAAATGTGTGGTCGAGTGAAGGATGCCTTACAGAAACAGAACATTGTCCATCAAGACATCAGAGAGATTCTTCAAGAACTGTCGTGTCAAGACGAAGACAATTTATTGTATAGACAATGCCCTAACTAAGGAGAAACGTACATTAACACTGGTTCATGAGTAAATATGAAGTGGGAATGTTTTTGTGGGAAAATGTGCAAATTCCATTATGGAAGATCCAAACCAGGAGGTTTCAAAGATCTGACAAGATGTTTTCATCCATCCATCCATCCATCCATCCATCCATCCATCATTTTCTCCTGCTTATCCGTTTCACGGGGGTGGCAGTCTGAGCACTGTCCCCCAGATCACATTGCACCCATTAAGAACCTTCCTGCAGGTGGTGAGCCCACGGGAAGGTGGCGCCCGGCGTGGGACATGAAGCCACTACCTTGAGATTGTGAGTCTCTACCAACTACCAACTGAGCTAGCCGGGGCTTGAGATGTTTTCAATACGGAAATATGAACCTTTCAAACCTGAAAAGTTCAAATTCCAGCTCTCTTACGACACTATTAGTCCCAATACGTCCAGTCCCATCTTCAAAATAGCCCAAGCTTTGGTGACTGCTGTGTAGACAGACTATAAAACAGATATTCATCCATCCTGTGACGTACTGGTGGCCTGTCCAGGATGTAGGCTGCCTTCAACCAAAGCTGGGATTTACTCCAGCTTCTGTGACCTTCAACTAAACCAGTATAGAAGATGGATGGATGGATGAGTGGTTTTGATAAGTTACTGTTCATGATCGGCATCAGTCTATTGTAGGTATTTGCATGATTTATCTGAAAAAGCTTCATTCATGTGCTATCAGCTTAATGGCCGCGGGGCACGAGAGGAAAACGTAAGCGTGCGCAAAAGAAAGATGCATCTAAGACACATCGCAGAGAGATACTTGCATTTAAAACCACAGGAAGTTTTACACTCACCAATCTGAGCAGAATGCATTTAGGTGAGAAAACCCATGGATACATAGCGAGAACATGCAAACTCTGCACAGAAAATATATCAAACACAACCTGGATTTGAACAAGGGGTGTGCGATTTGGCGATATCAGATCGTGAAGGATTAGAATGTGTTGACGATCTGACAAAGCAGAGAGATTGTAGAATTGTCTGTAGAACACATTTTATAAGTTGCTGTTCTATGCTGTGCGGCAGCGCTGCAGCATAGGACTGCAACATTTAGAACATTCTATATGTTGCAGTTATATGCTGACGCATCAGAATGTTCTCGTGCACCTGACCAGCCAATCATAGAGAATTACGAGTGCGTCTGCTGTGGTTGTGTAGGGGTGGCTGAAGGGGAGACGGGGTAATTGGTCCCGAAAAAAACGCAGAAAAAATAGGCTCTGCAAAGGGTTGATGTACGTCCATAAGCATGATCTACATGCAGGAGTAGAGAAATAAACCACCTCCCAAAAAAAAAACTAAAAGCAGAGCAATTGTATTGCATGGGCCATGTGCACAAATTCTAATTTAATTCATAATATGCGATTGACCCCTGACGGGCCAGTCTGGGACAGCCAGGAGGCTGCTTGTGGCCTGCAGACTGGACAATGGCCAGGTCTGATTCAATGCCAAACGCCCTCATTCAAGTTCCCCATCCAACATCCTTGCATGTTGTCTTTCTTTCTTCTCATCCAAGCGTGTCTCCACTTTGATACTTAAATCAAACCCTGTGTCTGTGTAAATAACGTATAAACAGTGAAGGGCTCTAACTTTACAATGTTCCTTATTTTAAAAACAAAACAAAAAACAAAACAAAAAAAACAACGTTTGGTCGGCTCTAAAGGCCTCCGTGGGAATCCCTAATTGGTAACAATGGCTGTCTGGACACTGGCGTTCCCTCTCAGCAGGGAAAGACAAGTGTGCTATTATGTGGACTGGCACCGGAGGCGATGGGCACCGCTCAAAATGGTATAAAATGCTGCTTATCGGCAACACAAACAGAAAAATGTGTCAGAGTGGCTGGACTGGGTCGCCAGAGATTCTCCTGCTGGCTGAGACCACAAGAGAGTGGAAGCTCAGGCCAAAAAAGAAAAAGAAGCGGAAAAATAATTATGCCTGAAAGCTCTGGAGTAAAACCAAAGAATGAAAGCAGGTGGTTCACTCAGTTAGAATTTTTTTTACAAATGAAATAAATCAGGGCCTTAGAGCGAGAGGCCTTGATGACATTTTTCTATCTAGTGAGGGAAAAACAAAAAATGTTCTCCTGCTTGCACAACATTAGTTTTTCCATCTTAGGTCTGGGTTCGATATGTTATACTCAAAACTTTACTTTTCTGACCAACAGAAACCTCTACTGACTTTGATCAAGACAAGAAAAATATACTTCCAGACACCACTGTGGCAACTTGACACCCAGATGTGATCTTTTTTTTAAATACACCTCACTTGCAAGACCTATTTAGGGTCCTGGAACCAAAGTATGAACCTTTTCTTTGAGCTATTAGGTTTTAAAAGTGCATTTGAACACCTCTGATGGTCAATCAAGGCTTGACACGGTGCATTAGTCACACTGGGGGTTGCCACCTGTAAACAGTTGAGCCGTGATTAGCCCTTCTATTTGAGTCCATAAAGATTATTTTCCTTGCTGTGACAGGAGATTTTTTTCTTGTAGCACATGGAGGTGGCAGCTGCTGCTGAGTTTTGCTTCTGAATGGAAGGTTTCTGTTTTTAGCTGGCAGGTCAGACAAGAGTTTTGTTCCAGATAGCTTCTGTTATCTTTACTTAACCTCTGAAAGAAGGTTTATCCTGTGAAGTAGAGCAGCGGGAAGGAATGAAACACGATCCGATATGAAAGTGTTGGTTGCACAAGAGCTTGGGAGAGCATTAAGTGCATGACTATTCCAACAACTTTGACTAGTTGATGCTCTCACAGCTTGCACTGTTATAAAATTTGTAAATGACAGATGGTCTTATGTAATTGGAAAAAAAGAAACCTTTATTACTTTATATTTTCCTGATGGTGGCCATAAACTGCCAATACGAAAAAAAATTAATCAGCTCGAAAATAAAGAAGAGCAAAACCAACATATTTCACTTGATCTTGCCACATAATAATCTTATTCTTTGTAACAAGGGTTCATAAATTCCAGGTGACATTATTGACCACATCTTATTTGAATCTGCAGCTCCTTATTACTGTATAATGTGTAAAGGAATGAGAGTCAAGGAGGTGGATGGGAATGTAAAGCGTCTGACTTTATTAAGGTTTCCGATTCCACCATAGAAATAAGATTATCATCTGTTTTTATTCACCAGAAGTCTTATGTGAACCCAGCCTATATTGTGTTCGCTATGCAGGCAGGCTGCAGATTCTATCATCTTGAAGCCATCAAATAGATCCAAAGCTTCCCTTTATCATCATGCGTACCCCAGAACCCAACTGATTTCAACAAGTATGGTGATTGTAACTGATGCAAATGATGCAACTATCATGATGATATCTGACACAAATATGATTAATGGTAACTGATGTAAATATGATGACGGTAACCTCAAGTCAATGGTAATCAAATGAACCGATTATTCAAAGCACATTTTACTGATAATAAGGCTGATGTCACAAAGCAGTGCAATGTTGACTCAAAATGGAAATAAGGGCAAATAAAACAAACACCTTTAATGTATAATTGCATCTGTATGAACATCTTAAAAACACTGCACAGAATGACGCAACCAAAAAGAAACATGAGTAAGTTTCACAAACCTGGCTTCATCTGACATTCAGCAGAAAAAAAAATCTTCAGAGTATTTGTGGTTGCCATGTTGCTTAATACAAACAGTGTTTCTGCAATTGCTTGCATGACTAAATCAAAGTTATTAAATGAAGCCTGCACTCTTGTGCTTATCACTTCGACCGTAAGTGTCACGGTTAAACCCTCGTTTACGCAACAAGCTTCAAGTAAAAACGAAAAGATTTGCTTTTTCCTTTCAAAAAAGTTTCATGTTTTCACAGGAATGTGTTGCAAACGATGTCCATATGCAAGAAAAAAAGCAGAAACGCTGAAAAAAACGTAGCTTTCATGGAGAGCCACGAGTGACTGCTGTTATTTCTTTGTGTAATGAAGCCACACATTAACAATGGGAGTACACAGACATTTGTATGGACAGACTACAAAGTTGTATTGTTGTAATGAGTTACTCTCAACTCAAAAAGTTGTGTTTTAAAGTGGCGCTGAGCACAGTTTTTCTTTTTATGTAGACGGACACACGAAACATGCTGACAGTTTTGAAAAAGTTGTCATGTGTAAAGTGCCACAGACTAACTACGTCCCTGCAGTTCAGGACAAGATTTATTGTTTGATATGAAACAAGTCAAACTAAAAAAATAAGATGGTAACACAAACGCCTCCATGTAGAACCCAACCAATGCTTTTATGTTTAACGCAGTTATACGCTTGAGACTTTGCATGGAACAGTAATGAAATGCTACATATTTAAAATGTTAGTTACGCAAGTAACAAAAGATAATTAAGAGTTACTGAATAGATGTTTTCATATTCTGAGCTTTTGAATTTAGCACAATAGTACTTAAATGAATTACTTATAAACAAAATAAATGGATATATAAATAAAATATATATAATAACCTTGCTGCTGATATTTGGTTGATTCTGACATTAATGGAGAAATATCACATTAAAACTGAAGGGCAGCCAGAGGGCTCAAAGAATATTTTTTCGGCACTTTTCTTGACTGTTCTCTGCTCAACATGGTCCCGCCCTTTAGATATTATCAGGTGCATTGAGCTGTATACATAAAGCTGCTGCTGCTAAAGGCGGCAACACAAATCGCATGTGTTCACGGGGTTCAGAGTACAGTAAAGTCAGCATTATTGTTGCCTTCAAGGAATTGATGTGCAGCCATCAAAAAAACACAGGAACACATCAACAACAGTCGCTATATACTGTACAGACCCCTGTATTGGGGGAGATTGGGATGACTCATGCATCAGGCAACAATAATAAAAAAAGGCATTACTTGCTAAATACTTCTTTTTGAATAATAATTACACCCTTACTCAAATCCTCAAAAAAACAGGAAAAACAGGGATTATTCAAAAGACTGAGATCTGTCTCTAAAAAAAGAGAGAGAGGAAAACACCACCTGCATTTGATGAACTGCAGAATACATTAAAGAAGCAATCATAATCATAAACAGTGTGCCACTGCAATCACTCAGTCTCACACAAAAACTCTTAAAATTCACAAAAACATGCATGAGCAGATTTATTTTCTGTGCCAATCAAAACCTATTCACACACTCTTGGATCTTAGTCCTGATGAAGCAGCATCATCCTTCCTTGTTAATGACACTGCGCTTGTCGTCTATCAAATTCAGCACATCAACAACAGCTTTATTTTCCCTGCAGTGCATCTACTGCTCAAATGCCACATCATGACAAAACTGTATCCATCTTTTTAAAAACCAGAAAAAAATCTCTATGACAAATGAACCTCCTTCTGGTTAAATTCGAGACTGGAAAGGACAAGCAGGTAGATGAATTGCATGTAATTCTGACCAATTTTCCAGCAGCCAAGAATAAGTGAAGGAATACATAAATAGAGCTGACAGACAAAGTCACACCTGTAATGGATCATGGGCTGTTTACGAAACTATTTTGCAGGATATTCAAGTGTTAAACTCTATAATTTGTTTTCGCTGGTAGCCATACAAACTTCCACTACCTTATCTTATTTGGGCTACATGTTAGACAGTTATATGCCATCAGTGATCATCACATAATAGATTACTGACAGGGACTTTCTCTCCTCCATCACATATCTGTGATCCTTGAGAAGATGTTCTTGAATTCTTGATTCATGTTTTGAAAGCAGATAGGCAGTAAAAGATGAAAACTATCCATGGATAATCTAATCGATTCTTAATCTAAGGCTGGGAAAATATAGAACACCAACACTGACATTTTATAGACGGCTGTCTAATAAATAGAAATTTGGGTGGTGTGGACCAAATAATTTCAACTCAAAACAATCAGTTTATTTTCAGTTCAAAAACTGCTGGACGTCGAATGGTTGATAGCCATAGCAATAGAAATTGTACCCCTGCTTGTCAATAGCCAGATTTTTTTAAATAAATTTTCTTTGGGGAGAAGTTTCTTTAAAAATATAAAAAAAAAAAAAAAGGTTTTACAATAAAAGACGTAATCTTGTTTTTTCCTTATTGCCAATGTTAAAAAGTGACCGAAGGATGTAGTTTTCTTCTTTCTTGACCAGCAAATCATATAAAAGTACAATAAAACACGAAATTATGTCATGAAAAAAATACAAGCAGACATTGGAACATGTGACGCTACATAAGGCAAATTTAAATTATAGGTAGAAAATTGTGTTTAATGTGCAAACATTAAAGTTTTAGACAGACATTTTGGAATATGTCGATAAGAAAGAAAATATTTTTATTTAATAAATACTTATTAGTTTAGTTTTTAATGTACACATTCTTTAAACTATGACCAAAGACACACCATAATACTAAACCTGTCTAAGGACTTTCATAGTTGAAAGTTGTAGTTATAATTAACAGCTACAACAAATAAGTCATTAGTGTTCAGAGGAGGAGCAGAACTGTGTGTCGACTCTAACAGCACATCTGCAATGATAGAGATATGTGCCAAAATTAATGAGGCAGAACGAAATGTCAATTAAGCCTGAATCTAAGGCCATTATCACTCATTAACCCATTCAGACCTGATATAACATTCATGATTACTTTATCAACCATCTTATTCCAGATTTGTCTGTACACCCGTCATATCTCACCATGATGGGAGTCACTGTTGTGTCACTTCAGGTCTCAATGAGTTAAAATACTGAAAATATGATCTGAAAATTAGTTGCAGGAAACAAACAAAAAAGTCTCTCACTCTCTTCTTCATCTCTTTTGTGCACTTTCTATTATTCTTGAAGGTTGACCCCAGACAACCTTGAACCAACTTCCTCTACATCTTGCATGTTTACTTATCCAAACACTTTATCGATACTGACACACATTCCACCTCGTCTCGACTGACACTCGTCTCTCTCCCTCAGCAGGTTCTGTTCCTTCTGCTCTACCCTCACCACAGATTACAATATCATCAGCAAACATCAGGACTCCTGGAGCCTCCCTGCTCCTGTCCTGTTCCTGTCCATAACCATTTAAAATTAAAAGTGGCATTTTAATGTTTCCGGTGAGATACCGGACTGTAATTATTGTGATTTCTGAATGGGACAGCTAATGATGTGCAGCCAATCAGATAAACGGAGGAGGACATGAAATACGCACCAGGGAGGATTACCAATTTGAACATGGAATCTGGCTCATGTTAAAAAGTCATTGGGAGACTTGTTTTATTGAAAGAAAATATGACCTCCAAATAAGTGGGGGGAAAAAGTGTGAAAAATATTCCAGTAAAGTAACAACCTCTCTGAGTTGCTTGTAAAATGTTTTTTCCACATGTAGTCACAGCCGAGCTGCAGCCCGGAGTGAGGATTACCCTGCTTGACTGTTTTTTTCTGGACTTAGCCGCTGATTTTGAGAATGTCAGCACCAACTCAGTGAAATGGGGTTTTTTTTGCAGAGGGGGTGGTAAATTTAGTGTTCGGTTAAGAATGAATCCCAAAAAAAAAAAAAAAGATTATGTAAGACGAATTAAGAAGTGTTGTGATTATTCTGACTCGGGGTCAAACTGATAGAAGAAGCTATTGTTTTTGTGGAGGACGGCCGGTTCCCCTTGTGATTTCGGTCTGATTAGTAAAACATTTTAAAACAAAAGGAGGAACATGTTCCAGATATCTGACCCTTTCATGAGCCCATAACACTCACCGAATCTGTGTGCATAATTATTAGGCAGACTCTTTTTCCAAAGTAGCTCCAAGATGCAAATGCATTTTTATTGGACGCAGTATTAGTAAATGACTATTGACGTTATTTTACAGGAAGAGACATGTTTGGTGTGTTAACACACCACTATACTTGACAGTTAATAATACAGAGACACAAGACAAGAGCTGGAGGAATAATTTTATTGTTGAAACTTTTTTAATCAGTATAATTAATCATTGGATTTAAATGTATTTAGTTAAATTACTAAGAACAGAAAAGCAATGACTGGCAATCAGATGCTTAACTCAGTCTTAACACTGAAGTAGATTCAGACTCTGCAATACCCAAAGGAAACACACAACAGCAACACTTAATTATTAATGTGTTAAATCCTCATCACACATTCTTGCTGGGTGAAATTAATTGAGCTTCAATTAACCTGTGTGTTTCTCTCCACTGTGAACATATATTTGTCCACTTTTCGCCCCATTTCTTGCTTATTGAATCAAAGGAATAATCTCTTATTTTCTGTGAATGCTGCTCACCAAAAGGTAAAAGGTTACAAGCTGCCTACATAAATTTTAATTACTAAATAAATCTGCATCACGCTCTCAACCCTCCAGCTCGTCTAATTCCTTTCATTTCTCTCTAGAGTGTGAAGACAGAAAGAGCTGAGACACAGGCAGGAAACAGGCAGCCGTTTTCTTTCTTTCTTTTTTTTTTTTTTTAATATCCAGACTCAACTGACTAACTCCTCATGTGATCCAAACTCATTCAAAAACTAGTGACAAAACAGTGTGAAACATCGCGCTGATGCTAATTTGCAATAAGAAGCACTGCAAGTCATTTGGAGCTAATTGTCCCATAACAATTTCCCTGAAGGCACAAGGAGTGATTCTGCCCCCCCCCCCCCCCCCCCCCCCCCCACACACACACACACACACACACCACACTCACAGACACGAGGAAACAGGCGTCGGGCCACTCGGTATGAGCTCCGTTTCACCCAATTACTATATGTCAGTTTTCTCTGGTTGTACATCCATTTCCCCTCCAATTATCAGTCTTTCATTGGCTGCATCCTAATGCTGGCTTTGCCTTCCGATGGAAGAGGGGCAAATCTGAAAATATGTAGCATCTGGGTCTCCTAAAGTTTGAATACTGAACTTGCCACACCGCCACATGCTCACCTCCACCTCCCAGGCTGTGAGACAGATTATAGAGCATGAGGATTCACACAGAGGAATGATGCCTGTGATTAATCTCCTCCTACTGCACAACTTTGGAAAATGGCAAAATCTCTCTTCTGTGAAATTCTTTTTTCGGGACAATGTTTAGCACAACGCAGAATGAAACAATGGAACGCCACTACTTTTGACAGTATCCTACCAGTAAACAATTGCTTGTTATCGGGTAAAATATCGTTTTTTTGTCTTTAAAGAAGTGCTAACATTAAAAACTGCATCTTGTCACAACTAAATGACAGGGCTTTAGCTGAACTTACAACATTAATCCAGGTACCTGCATGTGATTGAGAAAGGCAGGTGAAGGGGAAACTAGTAATACAAGAGTTACATTTCAGAGGAATAGCTATTTTTTCATTTTCAAAATTTAATAAAGGCTAAAGGGTAGAAAGTTGTTTTTCCGCTGTGAATTAAGATCTAGCGAGACCGAGTCTACACACGGATCTTGCTGCAGGAATATTCTGGAGTTTCTGTGGCAGTAAGATGTCAACAAACCAGGGATTCTTTTGCAAAATGTAAATTCTGGAAATACGTGTTTACGAGGGGCCGTCCACACGAGAACGCTGGTTCACGTAGACGAGCTGTTTTTGGCCGATCAGCCACACGAGGCAGCGTTTTAGAAGCACAAAAAAGTTTTGAATTTTTTTTTAACATTGGTCCCAGAGAGGGGAAATTATAAAACTTGCCTGTGAGGTGGGGAGAGTAAAGACGATCATCCGTGGAAAAACGATGATGTCATCACCCATCTCAATAACCACAACAATCACGGACTACAAGCTCCAGTCGAGCTGCAGAAGCTGCTGACGCCAGCCGGAGGAGGAGCAGGATCATAGACCTATAGAACTCAGAGTTTTATAGAAGTCTATGAGCAGGAGTCTATTTCTACATTTCTATGTGCTCCATCTCTTCTTCTGCTTTTTTGGTGTATTTGATGAGTCACAGCACCCCAAAAGGCCTGGCATATGTACTACATGCCCTGAAGCCTTGTTTAGCCATGTTCATAGTGACAGAATTCTTTTGAGAACCCCAGTGAGAAAAAAAGCTTATTGTGGCTCGTGTGGATGTGGCCTGTGTGTAATGAGGATTTTCCTTCTGAAAGGTTTTGACAACATATTAGAGATGGACATCAACAACTAAAACAGTCTCCTAATTTATTTTTTTTTCCCCATGTGGATTCTGGTAGAGGAACTTTAATTGTCAATAAATGGTTGGTTAAAGACTTAACATTTTTTTTATAAAATAAATTAAGATATGACTGATTAAGCTCAGAGTAAATGAGCACAGCAATGCTTCGATATCCTCAGCATAAAATGGAAGGACAAAAACAGCTGCCAGTGTATTTCACGCTCATCTCTCTCCTGGTGGGTCTGTTTATATGTTTGGGATTCTGGGAGATGGCTTGTGCGTTGGAGTGGAGTCTCCTGCCTGGAGGTGGAAGCCTCTTAAACCTCTCAGGGTTTGAGAAAAATGCATTATTGAGTGTGTGTCTGCTACGATTGAAGGGATCCCTGTACATGAATCACTGAATTTGGAAAGGTAACTGAAAGAGTCACTCACTGAGAAGATTAATAACCGAAGGGAGGGACCGAAATAGAAAGACTAGCAGACTGAGAGTAAAGAGAGAAACCAGAAAAAAAAAATAAAGCAGTTGACACAATCTGACCGAGACAGACTGAACAAATAGAGATGATGGAGGAGGGGGTGGGGGGGTGCAGAACGGCATCCGCAAACTTGCCCAAATCTCACCTTGGTACGACTGACCCACATTAATCCATCATGAAGTGTCATTTCATTCACCAAGGCTTGGCAGGACTTTAAACTTCCCTGCAGGCCAGGCAAATCAGGGTCAGAGTAATGTGAAGAATGGCTTTCTCCAAAACGCTGATCTGAGCCAATTTCCGAAAATGGTTATTAAAGAACTTTCGACCTCAAATCGCAATTTGATCACCAATTTTAATCTCACTGAGGTGAATTGGAAGATGGCAAAAAAAAAGCAAAAGAATCGATTATTTTTTTAAATTAATTATATATATATATATAAATATGTATATATATATATATATATATATATATATATATATATATATATATATATATATATATATATATATATATATATATATATATATATATATATAGTAATTTAGATGAACACAGCGAGCTTAAGTGAGTTACTGCAGTCAGTAAAAAGAATGACTTTCATAGGGACATGGCTGAGTTACATAAAATTAATCCCGAACGCTAAAATGTGAATCAGCAGAACATTTTAGGGGAGTTCAAACTTGTGGAAAACAATCACTAAATTTTGACAAGATTTCTATAGTTTTCATGTGGGAGTTAAGTTGATTTGATCAGCCATAAGTTGATTCATCTCTTGTACTCACTTCACTCAAGTCACATGATCAGTTCAGTAGAACCTGTGATGAGTGGACCCGGTAACAACAACACCCTGTACTGGCAAATTTCAAGCTGAGCGACATTAAAACGGCCAAAATACTTGGACTGGAACCAATTATTAGACTATTCAGACATTGTGGTGGTGTCAGGAGGTTAGTTTTGAGATCGGAATAATCGCCACTTCCCTGCAGCACATTGCTGCTCTGTGCAGCTCCTCTCTGTCAGCCCCGCCGTGATTTCCGCATTACATGTCCGCAGTCTGTGCGCGGCCCCCGCACAGACTGCGGACATGAATTCAGTTTTAACTGAATTAAAACAAAGCATTCTGGAAACCCACAGAGGATTAACTGCTGGTAAATGTCAGGAGTAAATATGACTTTTTTAAAATAAGGAGTGTGATGTTTTTTTAAGATTGTGGGAGGAAGCCAAAGTCCCCAGAGAAAACCCAAACAGAAGCGAGTTGATAGCAAATCTACGAGCTCCAAACCACGACGCCGTGATCTGACCCGCAAATCTGTCATCAGGATCAAATCTCTATATTTCAAAGATTCAAGATAAAATAAATTCAATAAGCAATTGTACTACTACTTTTTAATCATCACATACATTCAGGGTACCTTTACAAATGCGTATAAGTTACCCAATAAATGCCAAGTTTATAAATACACCACTTTCTTTCTGTCTGTGCAGGTGATCACCAGCCAGTGTCCTCTCTGTTGCTTGGTTACCTGTTTTCTTTACTAACAGGCAGCTGGTTGAGATACTGCAGTGAATCGCCTGCATGTGGCTGACGATAAGACAAAGTGGCTTTGCTTCACCCACAGTGGACACGTCGTGCAAGCAAGTCTATAAAAGTAATGAAACGGTGGTGTGGGTTTCATTTGGATGCTGTTTTTGTGCACAGACTTAATAAGCTTCACCGTTTACAGGAACTTTCTACATTCCTCGATAATGAATTGAGCTGTTAATATCTGTGGAACCAACATCTAATAGTGAGCTTGCTTAAAGAATCCCCAAAATGTTACAAGAGAAAGACTTTCTGTCTATTTTCTACCACCATCTTAATTTTTGCATTTGTTTGTTTATCTGTAAATCAGAAAATGGTAATATGGTTTATCTACTATTCTACCTATTCTTTTTAGGAATTGCTTGAGCTTCAAAACTACCAAAAGTTGTAGGTTGAAAAGCTGGATTTAATATTCAAACTCACCAAACAATAACAAACATGAGTCAGCAGCGATGAGAAGCAGCGTGTCAGACAATTTTGCCAATTTCTCAAATCCACTCACTTCTTGCCCTGATCTAACAAATGCATGTTTTTCTCAAAAGTGGCATTATCTAAAACATTGCAAAGGGCAATTATTGTCAGGAAGCGTTGCTACAACTAAAGAATCTGCTACCAAACAGTCTCTTACTTCAAATTCTAGTAATGAATGCAATCATCATCTTTAATCCTTTTCTTTCGAGCTTCATACTGCAAGGTCAATGCAAGGATGCAAACTGGAGAATCAGTTGAGTTACACTGTACATATTCTTACTAAATTGCATGGATCCTATTCTGTCTTTAATCAGGTTAACTGGTCAGACTCAAACATGGCTGTAAATCGTGAGAGCTTGCTCACAACAGGCTCTGCTTCAACATGCATTACCAGTTAGTAGAGAAAACCTAAATAAGCCAGAAACCACTTGCACTTTTTACTGAGCATCTTGACGTTGGTCTGGTCGGGTCTGGTTTGACAGCAGAGCAGCTCTGTGCTGCCTGATCCCTCCTGACACCCCAAACTGCATCTCTCCTCCTCCTCGTCAGCCACAGGCGAGCTGACACCGAGCCACCAAAATACCAAACAGGCGCTGAGCAGAAACAAACCTGGAGGATGCAAACGGTGCACTGAAATGCCACTTTGCTGGCTCTCGGCCTGATTGAACATCACATCAGAAAAAAGAGCGGTAAAATGAGAGGATAGAGGAAGATGCAGCCATCCTCGCTAGCTCAGACACTTTCGCATACTAAAATGTGTTTCATATATCAAATGACAACACGTACGTTTTCATAAAGAGGACACCAAGCACTGCGGGATTCTGGTCCGACACATTCATTCATGGTAAAGCTGTGCTTTGGATATAAAATATAAATGGATTTGTTCAATCTTATTTGCCAATTCAAGCAATGTCAGTCTGACTGATTCATTCTGCAGAAGTCAAATTAATTAGATGAGGAAGGTGCTCTAAGGTACTCAGGTTTCAAACTTTAAATGTAAGATAGTGTTAATTAAGTTAAGAGTTACGTACAAGTAAGTACAGTAAGTACAGTTATAAGTGACGGTGACACAAGCCAATGCTATGTAAACTACAACACTTGACATAATGACATTTGAGAAACTAAATTTTGTGAAATGTAACTGTAAAGACAGCAGCTTTGCCTAGCATGAGAGCCAACAGTGAGCAGAGAGAGAGAGCAGCTTTGCAGCCTTTTAACCACTTCTACTTTCCACAAAAGTGAAAACTTATGGGATCAGACACTTTGACTCTAAACTAATTTAATAACTGGAGTCACTTTAAGCATGTTACTGCCAAATGTAGTAGTGTTACTTTAAACATGTAATTCCCAAAACAGGTGGCATACGATCGCAGAGAATTAGGATTTGTATGAACTTGTGTAACTCGTCTCAAAGCATTAAAGTATATGAAATAAGATTTAGGCACCAAACCATATACCTGGTTCTACTGCCTTCACGTCACCAGCAATGTATCTTTACAGGGACCCCGCTGGAGGAAGCCATTGCACATTAACATTCAACACATTCATCACCCGGAGATTTTCTCTCCTTCTGGGTCTGTCTGCATGTAATTACAGAAGATTTGAGTCTTCACAGGTAGACTGAAAATGTCTGTCATATCTACTTGGCCGTCATTGGAAAGGAAATGTCTCTCTTCTGTGTCCTCTTTATCTCCTTGTGGGATAGGAAGTGATAGGAAACCAGAGCTCTCCCCAACACACACACACACACACACACACACACACACACACACACACACACACACAGAGCCCAACACTGAGGCACTATGGTGTATAGTATATAAGGAAAAATGCACAGGGCCTCATTTTCCACCTCACTTTACCTCATGAGATTAGAAGAGCTTCTATGAATGTATATAATAAATATATGGGTTCTTCATTTCTGATCATGGTAGACAGGTTTCCATGTGTCGAGTCACTGCCAACACCTTTTGATGTGGAAACTTTGTAGAAACTCTGGATCCAAGTAAATACTGAGAATTGAATTACTCATTCAAAACAAATACATTTAAGCTGCATTGAGACTATACCTTTGCAGATGATTTAAGTGATTTCCAGAAGGAGGCCAAATGGTCTAATGAACACTAAACGTTTTCAGCGATAAGATAATTGAGATAATTACAGCCAAACACATTTGATTTTGAAGATACCAGCAGTCCTACACCAAATGGAGATCCTCAACAAAAGCAAATTACAAGGCCCCCTTGGTCAGCAGCTCTCTATTTCTGACATTAGACCCAGTTGTAAGTGAAATTAGATTTCCTTCTTGGCATTTTCCTCTCGTCTGCTCCAGATTCAAAATACTTTTTGTCTCCGTGTCTCCTGTCCTGGTGTTCACGCAGGTGCTGACTGTCAATCATTACTGCAGCAGGTCTCCAGGGCCGGTGACAGGCAACAATTTTTACTAATTTGTACGTGGCTGCGTTGCAGTGAGACCACATGATGCACACGGTGTTACATAGAATGCCTCATGGGAAAAATATGAAGACTCTTAAGGGCATCTGTTTATTTTCAAAGACCTATTATGAATATTGTCTTGATCATTAACGTAACTTTTTGCTGTGAGGCTATTTTTTGATGTTTGGGTCATTGTCTTTGCTGATATTTATTTTCCCAAACACATCATCCGTTTTAAACTAATTATTCACCCGTCCGTCTTTGCATTGTGGGGATCTAAAGGCAATCCCACCTAACTGGTGGTGAAGGCAGGGTGCACTCTCAACAGCTTGGCAGTCCATCACAGAGCCTACACAGACACACATTTATGCCTGTAAATATTGTAAAATTACTAATTAGCCCTTGCATGTTTTTGGACTGTGGGGGGAAAACTGATTACTTGCAGATAAAACTCGCATAAGGAGATCTCGCAACATTATGCAGACTATGCACACAATCCTGGGACAAGTTCAACCACAACATCACTCTGGTCCCCGGATTCATGCATTTTCTTTTACATTGGATTCAATCGCTGTTATCACACAGCACAACCTCAGTATAATCCTTTATTTTAAAGCTCATCTGCAGCACAGATGCAGATATGAAAGGTGTTTTATCATGTTCGGTGCTTATCCTGCATGTTTCATCCAGCTGTAAGGTTCTCCTGTTTCCCTCTCCTGATCTAATCCCTTCAACCAGCAGGGTGAACACCATCGCGAACCAAAACCACACGACACAGAAACACAAAACCCAAACAGTGCTTCTGGGTCTTACTCCTCCACATCATTAAAATACACAAAAGGCTGCTGGTTCGCTGGAAAATAACTGTGTGCACAAAGATTAGTGTCCCGGGTTCAGCTGATAGTGTCCACTCAAATTTAGAATTTTTTGGGGCTTGTGTTTGTGATTGTGTACCCAGGAAAAAATAGAAAAGAAGAAACTGCTTGTGTGGATGAAAAAGATAATCGAGTGTGATAACAGTCTGCAGCTCAGAGCCACTTTAAGTTAACAGATTGTGTTGTACTGCTACTTGAAACAGAATTATGTCACTGCAAATGGTTTGAATGAGGCATTCTTTCTTTGCTTTTTCAAGCTTCCATTGCTTTTTGTCTTCTTTTAAACAGTGAAACACCAAGCTTGTGTTCAGCAGTGGCTTCTGCCACTTCCCGGACAAGTGCACATTGTCAGTGTAGTTAATGAAAAAGTGAACCAAGATGTTTACACACAACTCATTTTGTCAAGCACGCAACTATGAAATGACTAGAAGATACGGTCTATAAAGTGTTTTTACATCCAGAATACATACATCTTGCTAGTTTAACAGATAACAGCCTAAAGAACCAAATCAGTCAATAAGTAGCGTTTTATCTCAGCAAAAATGCTTATTTATGGTCTGGCCAGACATAAACCCATCCAGTAAACAATAACACCAATGCATTAAATATCACTGAGCTTCTTATGGCAGCTACCTTTATCTATTGTTTTCACCGTATACAAAAATGATACACCAGATGACAACATTTTTCTACACAAAACTTCCTCCATTTTTCTTCGTATCCAACAGCCGAGGCAAATCGCACCTTTCCAAACCCGTTGAAAACAGGCCCAATCTTAAACAACACAAACTTTATCAGACGTTGCCAATCACACTGTGCATTGTACAATTATCCCTTATCACAAACTCCTCCCAGTATTTTTCAGAAAAATGCACTAAGGGAAAACTGAAAACTTTGGTTGCGTTTAGATGTCTTTTTCCACGACAACGGTGGTCAGAGCCACTCAAAATGCAACTTTTTAAAAACCGCTCCCAATGGAAACATGAGAAAACACACCGTTTTTAAAACACCGACTCTGTCGGCCCCATAGTTTTTCTGTATATGTGTGAGACCACAACAGCGGCCTCCAGAGCAGCATGACTTCCAGTTAGGCCTGTCGCGATAATCAATAAATCAATTAATTGCACGATAATTAAAAATGAGCTTGATAAGTTTACCAGGCTTGATATTTTTTCATTTACCAAAGACGTCACTGTGAGCGGCGTTCATTCTGGTGTTAGTGACAATTTAATGTTGTTTTAGAGAGTTGCCAGATTTCTGAGCCTTCCAGTGGAAAACCCGGGTAAGGCACAATGTAAACGGGCCTTAAAATGTCGGGGGAAAACAGCCAATCTGGCAACAGCAGCCACCAGAGTCACACTGCCGCATACGTCAACAGCACTCCCTCAGACTCTGACTCCAGGATTAATACTTCATCTTCGTATGGTTACTTTCCGGACGACAAGCAGCTTCTTTTTTTTCTTACATGCTTTGAACCCTGCAGCGGACAACTCGGCTTTTTAAGGGTTAACAAGCTTCATGCTGCTGATATGTGGGTGATGCGTTCAGGTGCATCACGTAACTCCAAAGCTCGCAGCAACATATTGAAACAAAAGAATTATGAACTAGTTCATTTTTGGAACTATGAATTTAGAACTATGAACTGAACTAGTTCATATTAAAATTTGTGAACTGAACTTTGAACTGGTTCATGTAGAAACTGAACTTTCCCAACACTGCATGTCAATCAGTCTTGTGTGGGGAGGGGGGGCACCTGGCACGCCCGAGAGCAGCATGAGAGCCCCGTGAGGAGGAGAGGGAGAGATGAGGGGAGAGAGGTTGTTTTGATTATTCAGTTTCGATATTTACAATGTCTTTTTTCATTATACAATTCCAATTTTAAATACTCAAGAAATAAAAGTTTATTTATCTTTAAAAGGGTATACTTCCATTATTATACCATTATTAATATATTAGTGGAAAAATGGTATCAAAACGGCAATATTATCATTTATCGCAGTAATTTCTGGGACAATTAATTTTTATAGCAAAAATTTGTTACTGTGACAGGCCTACTTCCAGTCCATATTCTCCTGGGATTGGTAGTTAAGAGTCACATGTAGCAATCCTACTTTGTTGTGTGTCCATACGAATGTCTGTATACTTGCTATTGTTAGAGCTTATTGTTCTCTGCTGCATGTGTGTGTGGTTTTATTACAAAGACCAACAACAGCACACACTAGTGGTTCAACATGAAAATTACATTGTTTCCAGCGCTTCTGTGTGAACTGATAAAAACTTTAAATCGTTGTGTAACGCAAAACTTTTCTGAAAAGAAAATGCAAAAATTATTTGGTTTCATTTGAAACGTTGTTGTTTAAGTGGGTTGAATGTCAATAGTAAGTTTTATTCTGGCTGTCAGTCTGTCAGAGGTGATCCTCATTGCGTTCAATTCAATTCCGTGACTCAAGAGCTCCCTCATATCTGCCCCCACTTTCATATGAACACAGCTTTAGTCCACTCAAGAGTCAACGTTTTGGACGAGATACCACACGATGAGATGTTTGACTACGAACTGATGGAGAACTTCTTCTTTTTTTTTTTAAGCTATCTGGTGTTCTTTAATAAGGATACATCAATGAGCAGGAGGAGGTGCTGGAGGCTGAACCACGACAAGAAGCCAGGCAGAGATATCAGTGACAGGTGGGATAAATCACCTTGTCAGGCGTGAATTCAAACGGGTTGGAAACACTGTATAATGGAGCGCTCTACCCAACCAACACACACACACTGCAGATTCCTCTCCATCTGTGAGGATAACAGATTCAGCAGCCTGACAGATTCTGAGTTTTATCACTTGAGTTTTTGACAGCATCGTTAAGACTACTTCAATTCACAGATACGATCCTGTCTGAGTTGAGTGAAAGCCTTGGCATCTTGTTTCTTTGTTGTTGATCTTTTCTCAGGCCCATAGTTGTGTGTGTGTGTGTGTGTGTGTGTGTGTGTGTGTGTGTGTGTGTGTGTGTGTGTGTGTGTGTGTGTGTGTGTGTGTGTGTGTGTGTGTGTGTGTGCACGCTCTGCTTCATGCATCAATATGAAGTTTTTATATGAATGGGGGATTTCTTATTGAGATTACATAAGCAGTTGCTGAATGAATAATTCAAGTCTGAAAGAAAACGATGGTGCTCTGCGTTCGCTGCCAGATCTGCACTCTGAATCTAACACTCCGAACGACATGAGTGGAGTATGAATGGATGGATACAGAAACAATAAAAGACACAAGTTGTGCAGTGCATGATGAAGAATCAACAATAGACACAGGTCGTTAGAGGTTACAGATGATAAATGGGTCTTCAAGCACCCTGGGGAAAAAAATTGTACTGGTCACATCTTTAGATCTCAAATGATGGAGAGATTGTTATTAGTATTCTATTTCATGATGACTCTGATGCATCATTTCTAGTGTCGCACTACCTGTCTTGTCTTTTATCTTATCACCTTTTCACTTATCTGGGAAGTACGTTCAGTTGTACTTACCTGCATGAAATTTGCAGGACAAATAGAGTTAAAATGATTCTTCATGTTCCCCAGACAAGCAGCCCCTTATGGCCACATGTACTTCTGTAGGTAGCAGAGGTGAAGAGGCATGACCATGGCTTTTTATTGACATATGTACCGGACCAACATGAGTGGGCAGAGGCAACCTGTTCCTGCTGAGCTTTCTGTTTGATTTCACACTTTCTAATGCTGAACTATCCTGTTGAAACCAGCCATGCAGAAAACTGGATCTGTCACAAGACACCGTAGGTGATGTGCAAAGTGAAAGCAAACAGTCAAAAATGGACGGAAATCTGATTCCAGGAGAGGAAAGAGAAGGCGACTGCTATCTGATCGCTCCCAGTCTGACTGGCTGCGTCATATTGACTGATTGTTCCAAGTCAGGGTTCCTGTTCCGGGATGATGGCGTTTACTGGTCGCATAATAATCTGTGACATGAGATACTGCCTTGCAGGATCATGTTTGACATGCAGATTTTAAGTCGAAGAAAAAGGAAGGTAGAGTCTCACACGAAAGGGACATGCGTTTTTTGTTTTTATTTTGTAGAACAATTTCGTGCAGTGCAGCCATAACAACTGACCAGTGACTAGTGATCTGTCGGAGTTTGACAAGGGGCAGTTAGATAATAAAGTAGGAGCGTCTGGAAAAAAGGCAAAAAGACCTCAGTATCTATCAAAGTGGTCCAAGGAAGGAAAAGCAGCAGCAACAAGGTTATGAGCGACCAAAGCTCATTAATGCAGGTGGTCCCATGCAAGCATATCCTAACAAATGTACTGATTGATAGAATATCCTATAATTTATTTGGTGCCACAGTAAAGCCCTACACATGGTCAGAATGTTATGGCTGATGTGTGTAACAAAACATAAGAGCACTTTACGATAAAGGACACACTATTCCGTTATGACGCAAATGAAAGAAAAGAAGCAGCATACTGTAAGTAGAAAGATTGATTGAAATGGTGGCTGGGAAACTTTGAATCCCTGAACTGTGACCTGATTTAGGTGGAGAAAGTGAAGCCCATCTCTTATCCCCACTCCCATTCCCATCATTCTGTGGATGCTTGAGGAATCACCCAAACTCCCGGAATCCTCCACTGCTTCTAGTGTGTAAGAACTGATGGGTCAAATGCAAAAGATAATTTCCCGAAGAAGACCAATGAAATGAGTTTATTTATCTTAATTTTAGATCTGAAAATAAGACGACGTGCAAGAATCATGCAATTTTGCATGGACTCTTCAAGTTTTACAGAACAAATAATTCAGTCTTTGGGTGGCGTGTTGGGGAGTGGTCACCATCTCTGCCACACAGCAAGAAACAGGTTCACTTCTGAGTCAATGTCTAGAAAATTGAATGTAGGAGTGAATGTATGTGAGCGTGTATGTCTGTCCGGTGTGTACCATGCCTCTTGCATGCTGCCAGCTGCGATTGGCTCCTGCTCTCAGCCTTTCAGCAACCTTAGCTTAGGCAGGCGCTGAAAGAATATATAGACGATTCTGTACAATTCAAACAAGAACTGCAAGAAAGACTCAAAACTTGAATCACGAAAGAAACTTCTTTAAAAACATTTTGGAGCAATACAAGTCACAGTCGTCACTCATCCATCTTCCACTCCACCAAGTTTTGCTGATGCCCTGGATTGTTGCTCTTCGTGACATCTTGAAGGATCCCTCACATCTCAACCTTTTTTTTTCTATTCTTTTTTTGTTTTGCATCTTTGTCATTCTGGCTCTGTTGAATTGTAAAGCTGCACCAGCAAGCTAATGAACCCCACTCAAACTTTCAGACACTCTCTCTCACCCCACACTATACATAAATAATACGGAAATATGCAAACCTTTGCAAGCAGACCAAACACAGACCATGCACTTACAAACATATACCCATGTCTACGTACCATGGCATATAGAGTCCACAGCATGTGCAGCATCTATCTATCTTCCCTACAGCTTTGTTTAACAGAGGGTGGCAGGACGCTGGCACTGAGCCCGGCCGACTATGGACAAAGACAGGATGTACTGTACTCTGGACGGGTTAGAAGTCCAACACAAGGAAAACACTGACACATTAAAGTTCCTCTACTAGAATCCACACCGGAAAAATGGTAAATTTAGGACCCAGATGTAGTTGTTGATGTCCATCTCTAATAAGTTGTCAATACCTTTCTGAAAGACGTTTCTCATTACACTCATACAAACACGTATTTCCAGCATTTCAATTTTGCGGATCGTCCCCGGGTTTGTTGATATCTTGTGGTCATGGAAACTCCAGAAGATCACCTCACAAAATCCTGTTTGATTAACGATCCTTTCACAACATTTAAGACTACACTCATGGTTTGAAGACTCTTTCTTTGAGAAAGTCTGGCTTCTTTTCGGGCTGAATTGGTCCAATATTGGTATTTTCACTTCAGATCTTTGATATCCCAGAAACCCTTGCAGCAGGTTTCTGAATATGACATCAGTTAGTGAAACATAAACACAGTTTAATAGCTCCAAATTCTGGTTTGTTTGTAAATATATGGACTTTGGTGTGATGAATTTGGGAAAACAGATTGTAAAATACTGAAAATGAGTGGTAATGGTCTTGTTTTGGTGTATTGGTTTAGTCTCTGTGCAGAAGTGAGACCTTTTATGGGAGGTATATGTTAAAGATTATTCTGGTAGTTACTTTAACATTCATACTGACGCACAATTTTTGTGTCATGATACTTGTGAAGCTGCAGCTTCACATACAGAGGTAACATTGACAAATAAGATCGTTAGATAAAAGGCCCATCTATGCATATCTACATCAGTCATATATTACATAACTTAGTGGCATTTATGCATTATGTGTTGTAAAATATATATGATATAAAAATTAGGGATGCACTTATGGCACTGCCACATATACTGTTAGAAAACATTGCGTGCGTGGCCCCTTTAACAGATGCGCTGTGGGCTTGACCAGTGTGCATGAGAGAGCAAGCGTACCTATGCATAGCAGGTCCAGCACAAAGCTGTACATAAAACGAACTGGCAAATAAATACAACAAGTGTTCCTCTCAGAAACGGAGTTCCATGTCCTGCTTTCCACCGGCTGTGAGGCGAAGGAGTTAACCCTGGGGGTGGTGTGCTCAGTGGAACAGACCAAACACAGGCTCTGAAGCCAGTTTAAGTAGCAGCAGCTCCATTTCAGTCAAACGTCATTTCGACGGTCAATTTTCCAAAAAGACGGCCGACAGAATAGCGCTGTGAACTCCTCATTGCCAGCGGCGATGTGTGCTCCTCACTGTCCCTCGCAGCGTAGTGCTATAAACCGCGCTGTTATGTCTTAACTGTATCTTCCTACATAACAAGGATACGGACTCCAGTAGCCGATTAACCTTTTATTTATGTACACACCAAACATACACGGAGGAGCTGCGGTCCACTGCAGGATAACTCAACACACACACTACAATACCCACAATGCCTTGTGTCCGTCTCAACTACACTTGGTGTATGGTGTGGGTGTTGCGTGTTTCTCCTACTCAACAGTCTAGAGTCTAGACCCTAGTCGGTCTAAATACACAACACGCACGCTGCCGTAAAGTGGTATCGGGTGTCGTGGTATCGGTGGCACTTTTATGAGTATGAGTACCAGTACTCATGCCTAGTATCGGACCGCTGCATCCCTAATAAAAATACATCATCCGGCCCAGTTGAAATTGAGGCTTTCTGGACACATTAAGTGATTAACAATTCTGATTTCTTTTCCTGGAAGGCATTTCTGCTGCAAGCACTTCAGCTGGTTGAGCCCAACTTTACATGAATTTATGGGGATTTCTTTTTTTTCTTTTTTTTTAAAATGTAAAACGATACCATGTACCAAGCCTTTCTTTAAATGTAAACAAATGGAGCACATGTGTTTTTTCTCATTTATGAATACAGACGTTTTTTTTTTAACAATGATAATGTTTTATGTTGAGACATTCTTTTTTTTAGATTAATATCATGCTGAAATGTGCATAAACTGGATGAAAACATACTGTATGGCATGAGAACTGTAGGGACCAGAGGCTGAGCCACATGGGATTACATTTTAAAACCCATGTAGCAATGAATAATTACCAAAGATTGCATATCTATACCATAGATACATATGTGGCACAAAAACATAAATGATCTGTGCCAACACAAATGTGTGAATATATGCTTTACATATGTGATGGTGTGCATCATATGAGCTTGACAAACATGTTTCTCCCTCCTGGTGTAAGATGCCAAAAACAGAAGAGTGTCTCCAGCAATTAGGAAAATATAGACAAAGCTGCTATGTTGGCATTAAAAAATGGCATTAATGCAGATTTTCTCTTATTTCAGGCCAGCATTTGTGATTAGTGTCTCCAGAGGATGATTGCAGGAAGAGGCAAGGAAAAGATTGGAGCGCCAAGTGAACGTTCAAGAGTTTGTCACACTGACCTGTAGCTTTAGTGGATTATCAGACAAGATGAAATCCAAATTTGAGGATGCGTTCACAAGTTTACTCCATTAACGACAATCTCTCATGTGATTTAAGAGACCAGAGGATTAACTAGTTTGGATCAGCTTCCAAAAACACTGGTTTGATTAAAGCATTAGCATGCATATTGGAAAATATTTCTTGTTTTTGTTTGGTTTATAATCCTCACTTTGTTCTCCATTTCCTCTCCTTGAAGTTCTTGTGTTTACTATTTTATTTTAGCTACGTCACCACGATTCTTTGAACTTTACGTCTTTTTCATTTTTTTCATTTTTTATTTTGTTTGGGACATGCTCAAAATCAATATCAAGTCAACAGTGCACACCAGATACCCGAAGATATCTCACCACACAAACAGTGAATAATTACAGGACAACAATATAATATAATTAGGTAGAGTGTCCAAAAAGGAGAGGAAAGAAGTGTAACTAATTAAATCCCACCCCTTCTCCATAAATAAAATATACCCACGTGTAGAAATACACAGTATGTAGGCACATAAGCTCACACTACTTCTGCTTTACACTGTTTAGAAATCATCTCTTTATATATTTTGTTGAACTGTTTCTTCAAATACTTTATACATTTTTTTCCATTTCACATACTATATAACGATAACGCCAATCCAACAAAAAAAATAGGTTTGGCTGAGTGTTGTTTCATCTACTTTTTCAAATACCATCGTGAACACAAAAACAAAACAGATATACAGCAAAATCTTGTTATTTTTCAAGCTTTGGTCTTGAACTGCTTGACACAAATAAACACGTCAGTAAGGTTCTACTGACACACGTGTAAATTGTCTGTCAACAGCACCTTGAAAGTGTTTGTCAATGGACCAGACAAACACTTGTTCTATCAGGTATGTAACCACACCAATCTGTTCTACATGTGTACGTAAGGTGCAGCGTGGGCCAACAGGACTACATCATGAATCACACTTGCTTCTCGTCAAGGCTGGCAAAGACAGCCGTCAAGCAGACGAGGAGTCCAATCATGTGATCGCAGCAGAAAACTGGGTCACATAGGATCCTTCTGTAAACCAGCTTGTTTGAGATCCCGTCAACACGACACCGTTCCATGTCACCGCATCGTTTTTGTCCGATCATTCACACAGCGCGACGTTTTTAAACGGATTCCAGAGTGGAGAAATTTGAAAACGTTGCCTTGTCTTTGGCGTATAGACGGGCAAGATGCACATAAGCTGAAAACAAGAACGACTGGGAGAAAAACGATGGTTTTGGCTGGTGTGGACAGGGCCAAAAATGTCCTTGTAATGACTGCAGCCTGTCATGTTAATCAATAACAATGACCTTACATTGCTTTTACATTAAGCATTTGCTTCTCGAAAAAAATTAAATATAACTTACTTTTATTAAAATGTATATATCTTCATCCTGAGACATAAATACTGATGCACCGAGCCATAATAAATATGCAGGTTAACACTTAAAATACCATGATTTTTCAGACTTCCTCTAAGTCTGTCTATAGTATACGATGGATTACGATAGCTTACACTTGATTTCATTTGTTCGTTGCCGTTGCTCATGGCTAATTTTTTTTACTCTTTGTACATCTAAAAAAAGTGTTTCCCAACTTTGCAAAACTAAACCTTTGATTTATGAATGCCTGGTACGACTCATGTTGTGTGTTCAATGTGATTAAAATATTGCTATTCAGTCATCGCGTAAAAACAAGTCTGATCCGATTGTTCCTGATAAAGTGCACTGAAATACAAAGCCTTGATCAAATAACAGCTACTTAATCACAGTACCTTCAAAATGAGGATTTTTTTCTTTGTAGCATTTGCAATTATAATCACTTGGAGTCTACAAGCAAACATAATCTAAACATAGTGCAGACATGAGGAAAAGCTCCTATGTTGGCTTTGTTGAGATTTACACCATTGCTTCCTGTGTGAAGAACATTGTGCACTTCAATTACATAGCACTCAAAGTTTGTTGGCTGTTATTCGGCCCTGTTCCACAGATGGGAGGCCTTTTCTATTACTAAACACAGCATATAAAGCACTGTTATATGTATTCGACTTGTGCAAGTTAATGAAATCACCAGTTATTTGCATGGACGTCACGATGTCTGATCAAATGCATTATACTCAGAGAAGAAGCTCAAAACAAGAGGTGAGAAAAAACCCTAAAGAGAACATAGTTTATAATCTATTAATAAAGGCTCAATCCTAATCAAATTTCCGATCATAAAGCAAATTGATCCATTCCTAACAGAAAGGCTTGTTTTTAACCAGAAATGAGATTCTCTCTCAGGTTCAGCCTTTACTGTAGGTCTAATTTTCATCTGCATCTCTTTCAGGCTCACAATCTCAAGGTAGAGGGTTCATGTCCCATGCCGGGCGCCACCTTCCCGTGAGCTCACCACCCGCAGGAAAGGTTCTTAATCAGTGCAATGTGATCTGGGTGACAGTGCTCAGACTGACACCCCCGCGAACCGGAATATATCTCAATACCATATTTAAAAAAAAAAAAAAACACCCAACAGTTTCTGCAAAGTCAGTGTTTTAATCAAACCAACGAGCCTGAGGCTCCGACAGCTAGTGAGGCAGCAGGCGGTGCAGAAGTAATATTCTCACTTTGTCTATTGTTTCCTCCGCTGAACTAAATACGCAAAGAGGAAACCTCCCTGCAAGCGAGAACTTGTGTCTGATCTGCAAACATTTGAGGCTGAGTTTTGCACAGCACCAGTTCCCAGAGCAGCAATGAATGAAAACACGGATGCTGCAGATTCAGGACGACATGCAGCTGCTCTGACTGCTAATGTTTAACGTGAAACTGGTTTGATTTTCTAATTTTAAAAGGAGAACTGTCTATTTTTATGAATGCTTCAGAAACCACTGGTTTTACCCATTCACCCACTTATGATAGTGATTAGTCCAGTGAGTATGATCATGATCTGAAGACTACGCATACTACACATTTCAAAGTGACGTTTGAGGCACATCTTATGATGAATGGCGTTAACAAACTGAGGAAAACTGCAAAGACATCCCAGATCTCATACGTTACTATGCAAGGACCGATGACGCGACTCTGTGAGTTTCACCAACATCCGAGGAGGACAGATACTCTGAGCTTCCTGAGTTTCATTTGTCACCCATCTGTTTATAAACAGCACTCAGGAAATCCACTCCAGAGGACATTCACAGGACTTCAAATACCTCAGAGCACATGTGCAGAATTAGGTCAAAGACGTGATGCAGAAGGGGAAATGTTCAAACATGAAGCTCTCGAAAATATGTGAACACGAAGCCTGACTTTAGGTGGTAATGAATAACATAATATAAATAAGTTATAAGAGTGAAATCTTATTAGGGAGCATGCAAATTTATCGCATTACATGAAATATGTGAATGCTAAGAGTACAGCTTGAATCGACTTCCTGTCTCATGGACTTGTTGCCCAAGAAAAAAGTCCAAAGATACAGTTAGAGGACCACGTTGCAGCCTAGTAGCTTATAGATAAAAGTCACTTTATATAACTCTTTGTTTAGCTATTAACATTAGAAATGTGGAAAAAACTCTGAAAAGGTGCTTGCGAATTTAAAAAGTGTCCCAAAATTACAGACGAAATGAATAGTAGAATGCTTTAACCTATCTAGGGCTCTTATTAAATCTTATTAAACAAAAGCAAGTTAAACGAAAAACTGTACATAAAAACTGAAATTTCAAGTTCAAACAGAAAATAGAATAAAATTGAAGCAGATTCCTGTCAAAGGTCAATCTAAACGCCACTTCCTAAACACTGTCGGGTCCTAAGAGTTATTGTGTTATGTGGATAAGACATTGTTAAATATGACGCTTCCAGCACATTCAGACTTGCGACTTGCGATTGCTCACATATAGTTTCATTATTTCGCAGACTTTTTTTTTCAAGTTTAAAAGCACAATGGGAGAAACTTTGCAACACAAAGGACAAAAAGACCTGTGTTGTAATATCATGAGGCTTTTGTGCATTGTCATCAGTTCAATGACAATGTGCAGGCTTGTGCTGTTTATTCAGCAGTGTGATTCTCATCAGGAAGCGCTAAATCACAAACGCAGTGATTATAAAACATTGAAGCTGATTAATTCTCACCTCTCACTGACAACCTCCTCCATCACCGGCATCTGGCCCGCAGCGCTGACATTCATGTAACCATAAATGCAGAGAGTCCCTGCAGACACAAGATGACAATTAAGGAATTGGCACAATCATTTGTGTTATTAAAGGGTAAACTTTTAATGACATCAAACAATTGGTGGCATTAAAGGTAGATTGCATTAACATAAACCTGCTGGACTCAATTGAGCTCATGCACGTGCAACAATTTCATGCCACATTTACAGTCCGCTGTGGTTCGACCAGACACCGTGTGCAGGATGAGATTTGGAGGCCAAGTAAGTTTTTGACGAACATAAATGTTAAATGTCCTTAACTGTCCTTTTATGCTGAATTTCACAGTCTTCCGTCCTGTAACCAGACTAAAACTGAACCGGAAATGTTCATTCATCGGCCGTTTCAGCTATTATTTCTTATTTAAGAAGTTAACGGAAAATGCAGGAAAACTCAGAGATGGAAAACCGTCTCTGTGAAAATGGGAAAAAACACAACTTTTTTTGAAACGTAACATCATGTAGGAAATAGTTCTTCTGCACATGTTTGGGGGAGATGAACAATAAGAGCAAAGCTTTTCCTCCAGAGTGTCCTGGGACCTGGTAGTTTTATTGTAGAGAATCATCCAACTTCATCGTCTTCAGCGTTTTTGCCGTTTCGTGTAAAGGGACTTTGTTTTCAAAACTTTTCTGCGTAAAGGCAAAACTTTTCTGAAATGAAGACACTAAAACAAATAATTTTCACTTGAAACATCACGTAAACAGAGCCTTAAAACATCTAAAAAGTTCCATTGATCACTTTATATGACAAAGCATGGTTTGCATTTGAGTTTTTTAATTAAACGGTTACTTATACCAGACTATGAATTACTTTCCAACACATCATTTCTAAATCCTAAATATTTAAGGCACTTTTGGGCCCTTGCATTCTGTCATTTTATTTCATTTCATGTTTCTTTTAATACGTTGTTTTCAGAAGTTGCTAACATATTGCTTCTTTTAATCAAAATACTTTCTATTTTTAACAATGATATAAAACTATTAATATTGCAATGGTAGTAATGCTAGGAATAAGAACAACCTAGAAAGATGAGACAAAATAAATAAGTGAATACAATAAATAAAGAATGCATCTCTATTCATATTTAAATTGATCAGAAAACTGATAGTTGTAGATTCTGCAGCTGCACATGTGAAATGATGTTCAGGTGCGATGCAGAGGAGGTGGGGAGTAAATGTCAACACAGCGGGGGCTCAGAGATAAACCAAGGAGGGTTGTGACCTGCAGATTTACCCACCTAATGAAATGCATTATGTGTTTTTGCAAACAAGCAGCCGTCAGAGAAAGTTCATCACGTGGATATTTAAAGGTGGCACTTCTTCGCACAAATCCAACGAGAGAAATAAAAGCTTTTCCTAATATCTGTGTTATCAAGAGCAAGAAAAGAGACATAACTGGAAGCTGTTGATAATTATTGGAATATTTTGTGCTATGCAGTTATATATATATATTGTTGTATATGTATATATAGTGCTGTCAATCGATTAAAAAGAACCAACTAATTAATTGCACAATTTTCTGTAATTCATTCAAATTAATTATATTGTTTTTCTACTAAAGACTGAAGCTTGTAATGGATATTTATTCAGGGAAAACCACGGAATTAATGTGGACTCAACACACACTATATTAGACTATATTTAAATTCAGACTATCTTTATAATGTCATTTTAGCTTTGCGTTTCACCCTCTCCAAGATTAGCAAAATAATATAAACATTAATTAATTAATTAATTAATTAATAAACATCTAACATAATTCTGAGTTTTGTTAGAGTGCAGGTCCACCACTTTGAGAATTTGATTATTTCTAGAAACAAAGGTGTAAAGTTATTACATGAACAAAGTGGCAATACTATACTGTGATATCCACACATGAGAGAGAGAGAGAGAGAGAGAGAGAGAGAGAGAGAGAGAGAGAGAGAGAGAGAGAGAGAGAGAGAGACTGCACGCACACGCAAGTGCTGGCGCGCACGCACACACACACAGAGAGTATACAGGAGTATATATACAAGTATTTCCTCCAGTTTTAGCAGTTTGATGGCTACTGGTCAGCAATTCTGCAGCAAAACAGCAGGTTGCCATGTTGGCTGCCAAGTAGCCACCAAACTGCTAGTACTGGAGTAAAATATTAATTTATCCTCTTTCTCTCTTTCCAAGGCTCTCCTGTATATGTGTGTGTGTGTGTGTGTGTGTGTGTGTGTGTGTGTGTGTGTGTGTGTGTGTGTGTGTGTGTGTGTGTGTGTGTGTGTGTGTGCACGCGCCAGCACTCACATCTGAGTGCAGTCTCTCTCTCTCTCTCTCTCTCTCTCTCTTTAATTAGCTAATGTTTTTTAATCGATTGACAGCACTTATATCAATATATATATATGGAAAACATTGCAAATAAGTTTTTTGCAGGCAAAAACAATGAGAGCAGATGTAATCCTCTCACACAAAACCAACTAAACATGCATGTAAACAGTAAGTTGCATTACATCACACTAGGCTGGATTAGTGTGAAACAGATGGCCCATGTTGCAGCTGTTCAACTGCAGGCAAAGACCTACTGTTATAGATTTAAGTCACTCTAAAGCGCAGTGCAGCATTCCGAAAAGAGACTTGTATTCGCTCACAGTTTTGCAGGGCGAGTGTTAATAAATGGTTTAAATACTTCGCCTGCAGTGTTGAACTAAAGTGTTGATTTGCAGCTGCTTTTGCTGTATGTATGTAAGAAACACAAATTACGATCAAAACACAACATAATTCATCAATTACTCCAAACTTCTACAAAACACAATGAATGAGTGACTTCCAAACAATACAATTGTAATCCTTAGACCAAAGGTATAAAGATGGAACTTAAAATGCTTTATAAGCAGAAAAAAAATATTATTTTAATCAACCCCTCTTTTACATAGTCTTATTCAGTTCAGGCTAGATCTGTCCATCACAGAACACGCACGCACGCACGCAGACACACACACACACACACACACACACACACACACACACACACACACACACACACACACACACACACACACACTCTCCTACAACTCTGATAAATGACAAGAGGACTGAGTTCATTCATGAATAATGAGGCACTCCTCAAGTAAAAAAGGAGTTTTGTTAAAAGTCGACATTCAGTGATCACTAAAGCAGGAGATAAAGAGACAGCAGCTCAAAATGTGTTTTCATGCATGACAAAACATGAGATGTATTTTTTAGAGAACCACTCCAGATTCTGCGAGAGATAATGATTTAAAAGATAAAACCTGAAGCTACACACTCCAGAAATAATATTTTCTGAGAAACACACTTTCTTTTGTAAATGCCAGGTTTCCATAGTTTCCTCATAAAACAGAGAAGTTGCTGCATATGAGAGGTTCAAAGTGAGCTGCTTATTCTACTGAAGCATGGCGACAGGTGAAAGAGTGTGAAGAGCTTTCTGCTGCATGCTTAAAAGGATTTATTCTGAAATGGCCTTGCTTGTATGAAAACATGCAAATCTATAAAATGCCCCAAATCCACCAATCATACACGTTTTCACTCTCTGGTTTTCATGGGTTAGTGTTGGGAACTTTTAGATGGAAGAATCCCCAAAAGCTAACTGTATTTTAACCACGTGAAGACAGAATGACACTTGGCCTGCTTTGAAAGTACAAGGTTAAGCTCTGATAGCTACATATCTGCATGAGCTGAAGTTCGGCTTAGAAAGCAAATAAGAGCAAATCATATTAAGTCTATGGCATTATGCATTAAACCTATCCTAAGTCTGAGGAAATTAAATCCCTGTCCTGAATACCTGGACCTGAGCTACAGAGAATATCATGAAATATATACGGGGGCTCAGTGCTCTAAACATTGACGTTTTCTTTATTACATCTACTTTGTATCTGGAGCCTTTCACTTGTTTACTGTATAGAGGAAAGATGACCTACATAATGTAGATACAGTAAAGGACATACATTCTTGTTTTTGTTGGACATGTTCCCATCTATTAACAAGAGTGCAGTTGGTAAGAAGCCAGAGGAGGGGGAGGCTTCAATGTTTGTGAAGCAAATCCATCAAAAAGAAAAAGGATGTTACAGTAATGTAAAGATTTTGGAAGTTGAACACCTCATGTCATTAAATATTATGCCTTTGAATGCAAACGCCTTCATCAAGCAAATGTTCTTAATTGCCTGTGGATCCAAAGCAGCCAATAATACCAACATCTTTTAAAGTGACAGACTTTCAAAAGGTCCAATGTTCAAGCAAAAATTCACAAAGTCACAAATATCCTTCATAAAGAGGGCGAAAGAGGGTGTTTTGTAGGCGGTTTACTAAGAATAACATCATGACTAATGTCACATGTCAAATGAGGGTTTCGTGTCTTTTACTGCCTGTCTATTAAGTAAGTAAGTAAGTAAGTAAGTAAGTAAGTAAGTTAATTTATAAAATGCTTTTCACAGATAAAAATCCCAAAGTGCTGTACATAGCAGCAAATATATCTGAATGTGGAAAACAAACACAGAACAGAGTTGTACATGAATCTATTGGCATAAACTCCTCAAGAGATCTGGGTTCATCTTGTAGACATTCAGAAGAAATGAACACATATGTTAAATGGACAGCAGGTGTAATTGTGCTCCTCTGCCATACTCCTTTAGTAAATCACTTTCCACAGTGTTTACGTGCAACTTAGTCGATCAGGGTCTTTGCATTCCAAACTTTCTCCTAATCTGTAAATCTTTAGTTTGTGTGAACCTCGTATCTATTTGGAGAGTTTTGACACGACTCAGTTTTTTTACCAATGGCAGTATGATCAACTGCAAGTCTCCTTTCTCAGCCAATCACATGAGATATCAGTGGGATAACGTTCAGCAGACCACCATGCTACAAAATTAAAGTTTTTCCTAACACTGTGCATGTGAAGGAAAGTTAGACGCAAAGCATTCGCTCACATGTTGACACAAGTTCACACTTTGTTTCCCAGTTTACACTGACATACGTACAATGCAGGTCACAGCACCCTGAAGCCTTCATTCATCCAGAACGGATTACTAAATCATCATGAGACTGATTTCCCATCAGTCTTAAGTTTCCCTGACCCTTACTTCAGGTCGCACCGGGCCTGCCCACTCTGTTCTGTAATAGACTCAACAGGGGAGTTGAACACATGACGGGCCTAATGGGCCGGGCCGCTGAGAGGGTTTACTGGAGTCTGTCAGCTCTCATCCAGTCAAAGAGAGAGTGAGGAGGGAAGAAACGCAACAAAAGGTATGATGGAGCAAGAAACCGGAGGGGGAAATTGAAAGGAGAGAAAAAGTAATTGAACAAATGGAGAAAAGAAGGAAGAAATGCTGAGCAAGAGAAAGAGAAAATAAAATGGGCGTGATACAGTAAAGTGCTGCGTTTTCATGGGCCGACGGTTTCTTTATCTGGTACGTCAAGAAAACAGACTCGGGGTTGGTATGGAGAAACAACAAGCATGGCAAGACAGAAACCACATTTTCTTACATACTACACAGAATATTTGCACTGCATCCGCAAACACCGATCATCAATGAGATTTAAAAAATACCAGACATGCCAACAAAGAAGTTGTGACCCTCTCTTGCAGTTCGCAAATTGTTTTGTGTGTAAAAGATAAAGACAGAACAGCGTCTTTGTTCAGCAGTGTAATGAGGCCCGCTGTTGAGATGCCAGACTTGTTTCTGTCACCACCGCTGAGGCGTGGATACAATTAAAGGTTCGGCATCATAGGTGCACTTTGATATCAGCAAAAGCCGCGACAAAGAGAAGAGGAAGAGGAGCCAGAAAAGCCACAGCGGCTGCCAAAGCTGGCAGGCTGCTGAGGCAGTGGGGGGGGACATCACAAAAGGACAGAAAGATCCTGCGAAGAGGTTTATTCATGGCAGCACTGGAATACATGTGCCTCATAACAGGTAAAATTACAGCTCAGAATCATATCAGCATACATTAGCAAAGCTAAGGCATGTAAACGCAGACTCTATTAATATGACAAATGACAATGATTGTTAGCGATGTTGAATAAAATTGGTCTTAATTGAGCTCAAATATATTTACTGGTTCTGGACTTGCCTGCAGCCATTATGAAAGTCACCAACAGGCCAGTAGACTGTAAGTCATTAAATATTTAAGTTGAGCCCCCAGCTGCCCTCCAGTTCTGGAGAAGAGTTCGACTGCAGTTGAGGCAGCAGGATCGCATCGTGATGCAATAGTCCCATCCTGGAATAGATAAATCCCACTGTGCTCCACCTGCTTACTTTGATAATACAGACTAATGTGAAGTTTAATATGTGCATCATTGTTATATTACAATATCTCTGTAGATCAAGCTTAACATATGAGGCCACACAGTTATCTGCCCCAGTCTCTGCAAGAACTGACCTCGTCATGTAGACCCGGTTGGTTGTCGTGGAAAATAAGATTATAGAAAACAGAAATTGGAGTATGAAGTTGTATTATATAACATAACATCAATGACATTAAGTATTACATTGAACTGATGAATGCATCATGTTAGTTTGATTTGTATCGTGTCTTTAGTTAGTTGCCCACCAGTCTCAAAGATAACAGTTTAAGTATTTTGCACTTAGGAACTACCTTCCATGTCTTTGCACATATTAGATGTGAGAGTAAAATTAACCTTATGTGATAAAGCCGTTTACTTAAATCATTCAGAGGTTTTTACATGATTCAACCCTTTTTGTCACTTCATGATGAAACATATGGATGCTGAGCTGCAGCTGGTGTTTACATGATAAACCTCTTAAATCACACAATGTTTATTTCCCCCCCAAGCAGCCGATCCTGTATCTTCTCATCTAAATTTGACTTTCACTTTTGGCTCAGAGGTTTTCAAGGACAAAGTCACAGTTCTTACCAACTACTCGCGATTGTTTCATTATCCAAGGATGAAACTAAGTTACACCAATCTGGTCACCCAACAGGAGTTAATTGGGCTTATTTGATCAAACAACGACGAAAGGAGAAAAAAGTCAATGCCAAAATTAGACAAATAAGAGCAAATAATCTGAGCGGGGATAATTAGGGTGAGCACAAACAGCCGAGACCACCAGAATAACTCAGACTGACTGACGGGAGAGAGGCGGGGGTGCTGGTGCTGTCTGTGTTTGTTAAAGTGTGTGCTGCAGTGGGTTCAGGTCTCCTGAGGTTCAGCCAAAGGTTTCCAGAGAAGGTGGGGGTAATCAGCAAGCCTACTCCGATGTAGCTGGAGACACTGTTTAGCTCCACACAGAAGAAACTAAAAACAAGTGTGGATCTCTCCTGCATAAACCTGCAATACAACGCAGACCGATGGCTGTTAAACCAGCAGGTTAATAAACATGAATCAGTCATGCATGTTAGTTGCTGGTAAGTCATTTAACCTTTATACTTAGTTTTGCCACTTAAAGTCACATCTTCCAACTTGTTCAGAAAATGTAAACAACTTAAAAAAAAAAAGTGTTGTAAAGATAAGTGGGTCTACAGGTGTGTACTGCAGAAGAAAGGTAAATAGATGGTAAACACTCGACAGGTGAGCACGTTGTTCACAGACAGACCCGGCAATCCACGATCTGCATTTTAACCACTTTTCTACAGCTTTTTACTTTTTCTACTTAAAGATCTTTACTATTGAAATCTGATTAATTATTCTGATGCTGGCCAGTTTTTTTCTATTCATTTCATAACTCCAAGGATAATCAGTTTCCAGTTCTTCTTCTAGAAAACTGTCTATCCGAAGACGACTTCTGATTAAATTTAACTGTAATACTGCAGAGTGCAGAAATATTTTGTCTCAACTGTCTGCAAACTATAATGTCCTGATTCAGCCATTTAATATCATCTGGCCAAATCTGCTTCCAATTACTCAGAAAGCAGGTGGAACAATCTGGCAAATTTGTGATAAAAATCACAAAACGTCATCAATTTAATTCAGGAGAAAACAAACTTCAAAAGGGCAAGCAAATCCTGGAAACCTTAACCCCCAAAAAGATAATAGTCATAGTGAAAATAGGCAATTATTATTCTGCTTACTTTAACAGTGGTTGTTTAGTATATAAGAGCCATTAAGTTATCGTTGTCAAGAACTTTGGTAACACCTTAATACATCATATTTAAAGGATAAATATAGGAAAATCAAGTGCATATGTAAAAAGTCACAATCGGGTGTTTGAAACATTCAAATAGGTTAAGAAATGACCATCAGAGGTAAATCTAGGTAGCTTCATTCAAGTTTTATTGTAATGTCAGTCTGTATGAGCTCAAAATACACCCATCAGATTTGTTGACTCCAGTACACAAAATGCAGTTAAGCTCTTTAGCCTGATTTCAGTGGATGTCATGTTTTTGATCTTGTTGCTGAGACTGAATTTCAGCCCCGGGGATTTATGATTACTTTACACAAGAATAATGGCTAATTTATGTGTTATTCACAGTGACACCGAACAAAATAATGTTAAAAATGTATTTTTGGATGCCGACTTCAAGACTTCAGTTCAAGAGAGGCCAACAGTGACGCCATACTTTTACTGCCAGCCAGCATGAATGATAGTGTAGTCATCACTGAGGGGAGAGACTGGTCTGCAAAAATGTTGTCAGACTCTTGGGAGGGAATAATAGTAATGGACAACTTCATGAGAGGGTAGGAATATCACGTTATTACCATTATGAGATTAGTTAGGATTGAATAACAAGCTCACTGGAACTTCTGTAATGGTAACTTTTGTTGATCACAGTTTGGAAAGATGCCATCACTCTCCGTCTACCTCAGAAGGAAACTAGTTAGCTTCAGCTTGAGCCACAGCTCCTCTACCAACGGTTGTTATTTTACTAAACTCAAAACACTAAACTAAAGGTGGGGCAGTATTTCATTTTCCCAGACTATCCAACACTTCCTTTTTTTAAAGCTGTCCGTATGCTGATGGGTTATCTCGGGCTGTTTTCTAGCTTGGTTCTTAAATCAGTTTCTTTCAAGGTGTTAAAAACTTCCTCTCACTGACTGAAGTAACTTCAGCTGAACTGCCAAACTGACTTTAGCATTAACTAGTTCACAAGGCATTTAAATTTTTGCATTTACAGAGCAAAATTTTGAAAATAATGTCCATTTCCACAAAAACGGTAGATATGCTGAAATCTATGTAGTTTTCATGTTGGGCCACAAGTAGGTGCTGTTTGTTGTTCTTATAATGAAACCACAAACATTCAGCAGAGAGATGTGTGACTGCCTACCAATGGGTCAGTTCGGTAAAGAAAGGTTTCCTCTGGGGACTAATAAAAAAATTAATAAATGGACACCCAAAATGCAATGAAAGTTTTCTGTTTTCACTTGAAAATATTGTGTAAATGTGGCCTCAAAGTGAGGAAATAGTTACTTTCCTTAGTAACTGCCACATTTTGGTTTTCAGTAACCAGTAACATAACCTCTATTTTTCAGAAGAAACTAATCAAGTCCTACTTTCCAGTAACACTGATCAATATTGCGTTGACTGTATAGGCTTAAAAACAACAAAAAAGTCGAACGTTCAACTGGCTCCATACGTACTGATGCTCATTCCCACGAGAAACAAACTGGATGTGTTCACAGGCCTTCGGTCATAAATGCAACGTGTACTATTGGTTTCACCACAAAGGACTAGGGATGGTTTTTCCACTACATCATGTACGCATGTGAATCGCAATGAAGATCACAAACACAAAGAAAGGAAATCATACACATATTGTTATGAGTTGTTGATGGCTGGTAGGAGGAAATAAACAAGATATGAAATGGAAAAGAACAAGATGCTCATAATATAAAAAGAATAGTTAATAAAATGCACTTCTTACATCATTCATCTGTTATAAACTAGCTGGGTTTCTAAAGGTAAGAAAACTTGGCACGTTCACTGAAGAGAACACTTTTACTACATTGACTAAAATCTGTGCAGATAGTAGTTACTTTTCATAGCTTTCAGTTAGAATTGAGATTTTTTTTGTATCTCTCAAAAAAAAAAAAAAAAAAAAAGGGCATAAATAAAGGAAAAGTATCTCAGTATTTGTTGAGTAATAAAATGTAGTGAGACCAGACTACGTTTTGTACTCGATGACCTGCAGCATCGGGTCACATTGACATGGGAACACACACACTTCAGACAGATGGACTGGAACTAATTAGCAGACTATGAGAAGACAAGACCACACACTAACCGAGAAAGCTCTCAGAGAGCTCGGTCGAGGGAACGAAAGCATCAACATGGAGGTTTAAAATGTTTCTTCTCTGGCTTTCATGCATCACAAAACATTTTATTAGGTCCAATCGTACAGCTGCTACTCAGTCCAACTACTCTGCCATACATCGTGAGCCAACACGGTGGAAATGTAAAGCTTTGCTTGAGACGATTGGAGGAGAACCTTTTTTTTTTTTGTTTTAGGTTTTAGACTTTGATGATAGTTAAATTAAACTGCAATACAATTACAGGTCTTACTAACATGTTAGTACTTTGCAATTGTACTAAACAGGAGAACATGGAGCCAAAAAAAAAAAAAAAAAAACATATATTGAAATAGTTGAACAATAGAGTAAGACACAATTTATAATGTGAAAATACTGTTGGATGAGTATGCCCAAAAACATGAGTGATGTATGTAGAGGTGATACAAATATGTAAATCTTTAATAGGAGTGGACAAGACCAGATAAGAAACTCTCACTTCTTCAATGTTTTGACAAAATCCATCAAGTCAGGTTTGATCATAATGGAAAATAAAAAACATTAGAGTGGTATTTTTCTAATCCTTTACAATCTGTATACAATCATCACACTAACAAACATATAAACATTTTGGAAAAAAGATATTCTATTAAAAATACAAACCATGGTCAATTATACTATATTTATGCTGGTCATCAGTGAAAAGGGGTTTAAAATAATTTTTTGACCATTGGCATGAACTTCTCAGATTAAAATTTGAGACACAGGAAATTTGCTGAATGAGAAATGGCGAGATCAAATGTCTTTGCAGAGAGATTTATCTTTCAATCACATCTCTGCAGCAGCATAAAGCTCCTCTAAGTCAGAAGTGATGTCTCAGTCATCCGATAAGGTCGAGAGGAAACACATTGAGAAGTGTGGAATGACAATAGTAAGGTTATTCCCTGTTAAAGAAAACCCCAAATGTTCCCTAACGACCCCTAAATGGATTTTAGGACACAGCAGATTATGTATGTTTTGTTGGTTCTTTGTTTTAAAGGCCAGGCTTTTGAACACCAGTGCCAGGGTATTATTTAGGAATTAGGGACAGCGTTAGTCTTAATATAATCACATTAGTGCTTCAACATGCGTTAACATCCATCAGGCTGTGTGGTCTGCATGCATTCATACAAGCAGCTCATTATTTGGCAATGAGCCTGTTTACATGAGCATAAGAATCTAACTGGGGATAATAAGATAATAGTTATATTAAGGTCTGACTTGCTTGCATGTAGTTCAAAAATACAACAATTGACAAACAATGCTTTACATTTTTAGCCCATTTTGAAAAGTATGAGTCACTTATTAACCTGATGAGCATGTTTTTGGATGATGGGGAGAATGAGGACAGAGAGGAATCCAACAACAGTCTTCATGATGGGAGATAAAATCACTATTTCAGATGAGGTTATCATATTTTAACTTATTTAATTATCTGAATCTTCATCAAATTTTATCCCAGTCCCTTGGCTTCCTCCTTCATATTCTGGTCCCGGTGGCGTAAATCATTCTGCTAATTCTCCTGCCAACCATTATCTATTCACCCAGTTCCATCCTCCAGCAGTTAGTCCCAAACAAGCATCAGAAATCCTGCTTTCTAGCTTCTACAGTGCAGTGACCTGCTGATCCAACGATCTCATCTTACATTACATAAACTTGCCACAGCAGGGAGTCCCATAGTTCTAATGATCCATCGTCGACCCAGATGACTGCAGTGCAACACAGCTGTGGGACTTTCGTGCACAAAAAAACTCAAACTGCATTTGTTCACATTGCATGCTTCATTACATTTTGCAAAACAAATCCATGAAGATGACACATTTATTCTGGGAGAATATTATTTATGTTTTATGTTATTTTTTTGTCTACATGTTACATAATGATAAAGTTAAAACTTACTTAATGTAGCACATTCTGTGGCTGACTATGTAAATCCAACTAAACTATTAACAAAAACAAAAAGATTGCACTTTAATGGTGAACATTAAATTGTAAATCACCTTCACCAGAGTGAACTGATATTTTTGTGTTTTAAAAGTAGTTTCTAAATTGTTTTTTTTAAGGCTTAGTACTCTTCTTCCCACCAGATTTACAAAACTAAGAAATTAACTTACAGTCCAAAAGTTAGATAATGGAGGGTATTTAATCAGGAAAATTGAAACGAACAAATATAAATAATTCAATACACAAGGTATTTGAATACAGCAGCATTTTTCTGGCACTTTCTATTTTTTAAATTAAGATAAAACAATCATTTTATGATAGCAAACGTTTCAGAAATGTAAACGTGTTTCTGACACAACTAGCAAGGACAAGCAAATTAAGGACACCCATTGTGTTGCCTGCATACAAAATCACTGATAGATTCAAAAATATCAGACATATCAGAGAAATATCTGTGCAGTTTTGTCACTCAAACCATCTGTTGTGGTCGTCCCACTGAGACCCCATTAACACTCGGTGCAGCGCTGAGCGAGGCGACCCGGGTCGGCCCAGTCGGGGGCCCGCAGCCTGAACCAGGACCTCTGGCAGCAGCAACACTTCCCAGAGCAACGCTCCAGGAGCCCACTGGGTTCTCTGGATGAGGATCAGGATGCATTCAGCCACCTGTTCTTATGTGTAATTAAGAACACATCCGCTGGAGCAAATAAGACTATCGCTATTGAGATAAATTCAATGATGGAAACAGAAAGATTTTCACTGTCAAATATGTTTGCAGTTGATCCCTAAAATTAGGCATCCCTGTAACATAGTTGGTATTTTTCTAATATTTGGCATCACAAATATGTTGTTATCATTTGTGAAAATGCCATTACTTTACTATTAAAGACAATACAAATTAAAGGGAGAACAAAATTGAAAGGTTCAAAGTATGACTTCATTGGAAAAAAAATACAAATACATTTTAAACTGTATATTTGGTAGTAAGACTAATTTTCATCACTTTTATGACTTCTTAAGGATATCTGAAACAGATTAAAAAGGCTAGTACATTACCAATAATTAATGTTCAAATTGGAGCTTAGCATCTTGAAAGAACTACTTGCGTACCCATATAAAGATACAGCCATATGCACCTAAAAAAAAACTAAACGTGGATAATGGTTGGTACTAGATTGCCACAAGTTCCACAGCTCCTGTGTAATGGAATTAATAGTTATGCGTAACAAATATAAAGTTTGCAATAAAATTATGCTCCTTTATGATGAAAAATGGTGAAACAAAATGAGTAGAATAGTGTGTATATAACCTGAAAAAAGTAGATGAAAAAGACGTAAATGCCTCTGATAGAATAAGCAAAATGATGCCATCTGAAATGGACTCTGAACAGGTCCGGAAAAACCAAAATTACACGTTAAAACATGGCAGAAGTGCAAATAAGGCTGATTCGAGATAAGTACAACTCAGAAATGTAATAAAGAAGTTACAGTTTGGAACTGAATTAAATATTCATTCTGCTGAAAAACTAAAAATAGTGGAAAAATAGAAAAATGTTTCACATTTTACTCTGAAGAACTTGGAAAGTGGTCATATGTGTCATATGTGACAATAATGAAAAAAAGGAGTTTGACTGCAGCTTGTGGTGCTGAAGGTGATTTGATGAACAGATTGATGAATGTGTTGCTTTTACTCAGGAAGATTATCCAGTTAATTTCAACCTAATGGCAAAGAACTGAGCATGATGAAGGTTAGAAGATCAATGTCTGCTCCGAGCCTCGTTCGCCCTGTTCATGCTCCTTTTGTTTCTGGGAAGGACATTTTTTACCGTCACACCGGCTGTTTTTCAATTCACATCCTCCCTTTTCCCCCCTCAGTCACCCCAATTATCTGTTTGCTCCTGTGTGACAAACGCCCCTCCAACCAAACACTCCTCTCCTTTAACTTGTTCTACTTGCCATGTTTTAGGGAACATGACACATCTGGACAGACTTGCTCATGCAGACACATTTGGCTTTATTTGACAATCCTAAATAACTTTGTCTGCCTGCTCGTGAAGTGTAATCCAGCTGCCTGAATGCATGAGACTTCTAGCTCTGGTAAAAGCCTGACGGTGACTGAGTGAAGCCTCGGGGTGACTGAGTGAAGCCTCACGGTGACTGAGTGAAGCCTCACGGTGACTGAGTGAAGCCTGACGGTGACTGAGTGAAGCCTCGGGGTGACTGAGTGAAGCCTCGGGGTGACTGAGTGAAGCCTCACGGTGACTGAGTGAAGCCTGACGGTGACTGAGTGAAGCCTCGGGGTGACTGAGTGAAGCCTCACAGTGACTGAGTGAAGCCTGACGGTGACTGAGTGAAGCCTCACGGTGACTGAGTGAAGCCTCACGGTGACTGAGTGAAGCCTCGGGGTGACTGAGTGAAGCCTCACGGTGACTGAGTGAAGCCTGACGGTGACTGAGTGAAGCCTCACGGTGACTGAGTGAAGCCTCACGGTGACTGAATGGGCTCCTGATGCATCAAGACGGGCAACCGGGAACAAACTTGAGCTGCTGTTCTGGCCAGAGAGAGTTGGCAGCTTTCCTGCAGCAACTAAGAAAAACACTTCTGTACTTCCTAATGAATTATCCAGTTTAATTTAAATGCTAATTTGAGTTTAATGGCAGAGTTAGAGACTCACTGTTTTCTAAACGCAAGATGGAAGCTTCTCCTCCTCCACCCTTGTTTGCTGTTGCATCAGTTGGCCTTCATTCAGTCTCGTGACGACTTCAGATTGGGCTCAACACATGGCCCCAGCAGTCAGAGTGTTATGATCAATTTGCTGAAGTGATAATAATCAGCATGCTGTGGTCTCTAAGTACACATGCTGAAGAAGTGTGTGGCTAAGACGGCCTGTTTATTATCTGCTGATGAAATGCACCCAAGTCTTTTGGGGAAATTTCTATTTGCATACTGCTGCTCCCTCTTTGCGCAGGTATTGATTGAAGAAAAGTGATGATCCTTTGAATTATTCATGTGCATTGTAAAAATAGAAATGAGAAAACACAATACGGAAGAAAAAAAAGATGGGGTTAAGGGAATTAGGGACAAAAGTTTGCTTAACTGTTTCTCTTTTTTTAAATCACTAAAGAACAAGGCATGAGGACCTTGCCAGGAGTTAGTGAGTCTGTGTCTCTTTGCGTTATTGATTTCTAATATCAGCTGACACTCAATGATATTTCATGGGTATCTCCCATGTTAAATGTCAGCAGTAGCTACAATGGCGACAGTAGAAGCTACGTAGATAGATAGAGAAACCTCTGTGGATAGAATATACACAATAAAAGCTCCCGAGTCGAGTGAATACTAAATAATATAAGATATGGTGCATGATAAACACTGTACTGCTGTTAGAAATAGTCTACTCCCTTGTTACATGTCAAGTAAAACAACATTTTACTCACCAGTATAATTAGTTGGGACAGACAAGCTTCTCGTGTTTAATCCAAGCAAACCATATCATGTGAAGTGAAACTTCCGCTCAAGTGTCCTTTGTACTATAAAACTCCATGTGGAGATATAGTTAATAAAAAGGGGTCAAAGATAAGTCACAAACCTGGTGACTGAAATAGTGTTTTGGCATTTAAGAACAGGCACTCTCGAGCTCTATTTTTAAGTCTTTAACAGCATTTTCAACATTTCGGTCACATTTTGAAGTTACTTACCCCTTGACATTCTTCTTTTGTGCAACCGAAGTATAACAAAATTCAAACACAAACTCCTACAGTGAATTAACTGATAAAGCCCATCATGAAGTCCTCCTTAACATTATTTCCACAGCACCTTTCATTTAGTGTGTTAGAACAAACAGAAAAAGAAACCTAATGAAATTTGACAAAGCACAATAAATAGAAGAGTCAATCCATCATTCAGGTCAGGACAAAGAACCGATGTCACTTTGTAACCGAATTACTGTCAAAACAAATTCCTATTCTCACGTGAAAATGAAAAGCTTGTATGTCCATCCCATTCTGCTTCACTCCCTCACACAAGAGCTGAAGCTCTCTCCAGATTGCTTCACATTTCAGGCCATCTGACAAAGACTTGTATGTGTATTTGACATGTGTGACCTGTCTGAAAAAGAAAGTAGCTCTTAGAACTTCAGTCACGCCTGAAGAAAGAACTAGACCTTGAATTCTCAAAGCTAAAGAAATGAATGAAAGAGGAATTAAATCAGCCGGTGGTTGGTTCAGATATTGGCTTGAACTGAATGTCAGAACACTCAATAATACAAAGCAAATCGAAACTGGCTGTTGCTCTCTATGCAGTCATCAAAAACTGACCTTTAACTTTCCTCCCTGCTTATCTAAAAGTCCTCAGTGTGCACGGCCGCAGGAACTTTTTAGGTGCCCATCAGCAGTAAGCGTCAGTGGAGAGTTCAGCAGGTGAAACCTTAAGAAGAAAAAGGACTAGACTGGACTGTCCAAAGAGCATCTGAGGAGTAAGTGACTCACAATCTATAAACTTTGTGACTTGACAAACACACACTTCCACAAAAACTCTTTCACAGAAACACACTGCAGCATTTAAACATTACGCCAGTCATAAATGTCAGGAGCGCTGCTGAAAGGAGGACTTTAGTGTATATCGTAAAAAATAAAGAAACAGATGGGGGACAAATGGGAAGCGATTTGATGATAATTTATCATGTTGCCCCTGAAAATCTTATGTAATAAGTCATATTCTTTTCAGTCTCTGGAGTTCAAATGCTAACACGCACTGTTTTATACCTCTAAAGCTCGTGTCAGTGACCTTGCTTTGCCTCAGTTTCCTCTTCCCGAAGGCAAACAAGAAACCTTAATCACATCTGTGCTTGTGAGTGTCGATGCTGCAAGAGGAGCTACAGAGAGTAATCTAAAAGGTTAAAAAAAATACAATATATTTACTAAATAAATACTTTAATAAATATACTCTTTAATCGTATTCTTGGTGGGAGCTTTGCTTCGTAAAACAGTGATAGCTGTAATAGGCACAAAGTCCCATAAATTCTAACTTAAGAACAACCTTTTCCATGATCTACAGCACAAATGTGTCAACAACACACCAGAAGATCAGAGATGAACTGTCTCAGTGATTGTATTTAGATGTCAGGCATTCGAGATGTTTCTACTTTGATGGAAAATTTGATTTTTCAAATCCAAATTGCAAAGAGTTGAGATGTGCTATAAATGTAATCACTGTAAAACGATAAGTGGTTTTAGTGCGAATGCTTGGGTGAACTTAAGTTAATATCCTTTCATTTTTTCCAAAACCCTGCAGAAATCAAGAAACTTTAATCAAACTGAAATGATCCCCTAATGTGCTGAAACGGCTCAAATGTAACACAGCTCGTTTTCTTTCATTCAATCCTCACTTAACTACAAATATGTCCCCGGGTCCAGCTCCAATCACCGCCTCATCGCTTGTAATACACCAAGTCAAAGTGTCAGCTCTGCAGTATTTTGTGAAGGGCCATTTATAACATTAAATGATAACTCTAACCTTACATCTCAGTGCACCTGACCACACAGCTTGGGGTGAAAAGTAGTTTCAACATCTCTGAACAATTTTGCTTCAGTTTGTTTGCTGTGAGACAGAGCCGATCCCAGGTGACACTGGACGAAACAGAAGGAGCTTCATGAGTGCACAAACATGAACACGCACCTTCTCACCTACAGTCAATGTACAGCCACCTAAAAGCACCATGAAAACCAGGAGAAGTTTCACACCACTGTCTGAGGCAACCTGAGCAGTTGAGGGTGAAGAGTCTTTCTCCAGGACAGAGCAGTGGTGGCCTGTACAGCAGTGGAATTCAAACCAGTGACCTAACCTCCAGGCTACCGCAAACCAAACGCTGCGTGTAATGTAAATAGTCGTCTTATGTTGGGTCCAAAGCCCAAAAATAAGAACATGTTTTATGAGCACTTTTCTAAACAGACAGCAAAGTGGCCTGTCTCACGTGCGAGGGTATATCATTCCATAAGCTGAGTGCAGAAAGAGATGCACTCTTCCAAACATTGACAAATAAGACTCAAAACACAGCTTTTGCCCCAAACAGACACACACGTACCTTCCTCTGAAGATTTGAGAACCAATAACTCCTTACCCCCCATATGAATGTTCATTTGTACTACTATTTCTTCTTCTTCTTCTTCTTCTTGAGTTGTTAAAGATTTTCTTGTGTTCCTGACACAATGACATATTCTACTGTGATTCAAAGAATGCAACATGTGCAGACTTTGACACACAACAGTAAGTTCTGGTCTTCTCCCAAACTACCAACTTTTCTATTATGTGCTGGAAATGTCTTGTTTATTTTATAACTGCAGCTTCAAGTTGGACTGGCGACGTTGTTTGGATGCGTCACTCCTTTGGCAATTGTTAGCTGCCATCAGCTCCAGCGTCAATGGCCACAACTTTGATAAAGGGATATCAAAAAAATTAATGGACTACATATATTGTTATGTATTAAGGTGGGTTTTGACTTTGAGAATACTTCCTAGCTCACCTGAAAATGTCTTTTGAGTGTTATGATCTTAACAGCAAACAATCAGTACTGTTACTGTCTTAATCAAATATTTCAGTATGATTAGCACTTCTATTGATGAAGGAAAACCTCCTGGATCATAACTAGAAGTCTGTTGTTTGTAATAAGCCAAGCAGCATTAAAATCAGTTAAAAGTCCAGTGAATTAGTATTATTTCAAAGTGTATGTTGTGAGGTGAGGGTGAAGCCCCACTGCAGAGGCTTCAGAAGGACAGAAACACCAGGACAGAAGAGAGCTGCAAGGTCACAATACACTTTTATTTCTCTCAATTTCATCCCGAAAAAACAACAACAAAACCATAGAGGGAAAATCACCCCAATAAAAGACTCTTCTTTAGGAGCTGTGTCCCACACACCATGCGGCCTCCACTGCCAGCCATCTTCACTCCTCACATCACCTCTGCTCCTCTCTAGTCTTCGCCCCGCCTCCAGATTTCTACTGCCCTATCAGTATAGAGCACAGGATATTTAATATACAAAATACCATTTGGTTATGGAAATCCATATGAAAACAATCAATGTTGAAGCCCAACAGTCTGGGAGGAAGCCGTTGCTTCTTAACAGTGTAAAGACCTCCTTCCTAGATGGAAGGGAATGCACTGAAGGTTAAGCCTCATCCAGTATGGCCGCCTCCCTGATACGTCGGCTCCAAAGGCAGTTAATGAGGTGTCTATTATAATATGTGCATCACACCAAATCGCTGTTACGACAGTGGCTGAGAACAGGATCAAGCTAACAGATGGGTGAAATAGTGAAGTTTCAGTTTAAAAAAGCTGCAGGATTTAAGCAACAAAAGCTAACATATACCCAAAGCAATTCCAGTCTTTGGTATCGCCTCAATGCTAAGTGTGTAGCCACAAACATTGACGTCCAAGGATACTCCTAGTGTTACATATTAAAGGTAAAGAAACGTCATTTATAAAGCACATTTCTTTTATTGTTCATTTTGTTGTATCAACCCATGCAAGTCTATTTATTGATTCATCCATCTACCAAATTTAGTGTGATTAAAAAAATGTTGCCTCGTGTGTCAAATAATGGGATTAAAATATGAGTAATTATTTACTATTTTAATCAAAAACAAGTCAGGTGATGCCTAACACACATTTAGCCTTTCGGTTCAAAGCGGGACCTTCTTGCTGTGAGATAACAGTCAGACAACAGTGGGGCCCTTCATGACATATGTTTCGAAATTTAAGACAGACAAAGGTTACTTACACAATGAAAAGCCTCATACTTCCCACTAAAGTGAGTGTTCTGATCCAAAGTGCAACTGATGCTGCCAGAAATGTTTTAAAAGTATTTTACACAAACTCTGGAAGTATTTGGCAGATGATGACTCTTAGCGAATGCTATTCTGGGTCCTCTTGAGAGAGGACCTCATACTGTGCGTTTGATAACAATCCATCAGTTGTCATGACATTTCATCCCAAAACTACACATCAACATGATGACTCCTGCCTCTAGAATAAAGTGACAGGCCGAATGTGTTTCACCTCTAAATAGTTATATTTTTGTGACCAGATAAACAAAAGCTTAGCAGGATTCACCCTGTGTGAACTGTGATCGCCTGCATCAACGTTTCAAGATAATCCCGTGAAGAAGCATGTTGGTTTAAGCAGGAGACACACAAAAACTGCCATCAGAAGATTTCATCATTGGAAGAACAGTACATTTTCATTAGCTGATATCAGTTGTTGTTTATCTGTTATCTATTGTCATAATCTGAAATCCGTTCACTGAAGCAGTGAATTAGTACAGGAAGTGACAGTCTCCGAATAGTAAATATAATCTATCCCTATTTTGAGCCAAGTCGACCTTACAAAAATTCTGAAAGGACTTAATGTTCATGAAAAAGTCGTTATATTAAGAGTTCATAGAATTATATAAAGTGGCCCTCTGTATAAAACGGTAATTATGATTATCTTAAAAGTACTAATTGAATACAATTGTAATAGTGTCATGCTATTATGAGGCAAATTAAAGTAATCTTGTATGCAGTATAATCCCCCCAACCATCTTAATGATAGCAGGAACATTGAAATCATGAAAAAAAGATGAGAATTCATAAGGGACTGGGATTATAAAGAGCTTTATTTGCATCACAGTAAAACAATATGTCACAGAAAGCAGTGTGGGGGGTTTTGAACTGGAACTAATACGCCCAAACAGCTTCAACCTTCAGCCAAACAGGAGGTCAATGCAGAGTCACATCATGGAGGAATTTTACAACAGTGCGGCACAACCTGAAAATTACTTTTTAAATAGTGTCAGTAAAGGAATTTCTTATTTCTTTCACCTGTGAACAATGCAGCCTCTGTCTTCTGCATTATATAACATGGGACACATTTTTAAAGCACCTCCAACATTTCTGCAAGTCATTATTATCAGCAGTCGATCACCTCTGAACATATCCAGGGCAAAGAGCAGAAACACCCTCCTCACATTTATGACCATATATTCAGCTTGAATGAATGAATCATGGACAGTCCTCGTTGTAAATTCTCTTTTAATATTCCTTTTGGATTGTTTTATATATATGTGTGTGTGTGTGTGTGTGTGTGTGTGTGTGTGTGTGTGTGTATATGTATATATGTACGTATATATGTATTTGTATATATACACAACTCCCATCTCTGCCTGCCTACGTGCCGAAGTGTCCTTGGGCAAGACACTGAACCCCAAACTGCTCCCATTGGAGTGACAGTGCCTTGCATGGCTGCAGCCTCCAATGGTGTGTGAATGGGTGAATGTGATGAACTATGTAAAGCGCTTTGGGTGCTGCTCACACAGCAAGAAAGCGCTATATAAGTGAAGTCCATTTAGCATTTATTTTTAAGGGAGGTTAAAATTTAAAGCAGATTTTACTACACTGAATCCACACATTATCTGGGATGTTATTTAAATTGATATAAAACTAATCAGTGATGAAGTAGCCAGCTGAAAACATGTCGGTCTTTCATTTTGGCCCTCAGAGGTTAAACCCCAAACTCTGCCTCTGCAGCTCTGTCTCAGAGCATTTGTTAGTAAACTGGAAAACCCAATAAAGACTGTATTAAAGCTGGCCATTAAAAGTGACATGAAGCCCTGTAAACATGAAGTGAGCTCTTTGCCACAAGGGAGCAACACCAGACTGCAACACAGTCAGTGTGCGTCTCTGGTCCCATTAACCTTAATGGTCGTTTCTGTTCACTGGCATCGACAGGAGCCGCAAGCATGTAGGTCACAGAGAAGTTGGCACACTGCGGCAGCTCATTAGTGACATCGTCTGAACATGTTCACTGGGTAACGAGTCAAAGAAACTGACTGCGACAAATGCTGGGACAAAGTTTTACGCGCCAAGCACGCTCATGATATTACCGCCATATTTTAGCTCATTCATCAATTCAAGATCAAACTTAAGCAATGGTAAAAACCAAGAAGTTTGTAATGTCTTCCTGGCACACTGAGTAAAAAAAAAGATGTAGTGGCCTTAGTGACATAGAAATGAAATAAGTCGTCTGGTAGCAAACGACTATTTTTTAATTCTCAAACATCACTGAAAGAAGGTGTGATAAGATTTAATTTGTTTTGATAAAATCATGATGGTGGCAGCATCATGATATGGTGCTAAATGACAGCAACAAAGACAAAACAATGAATGCAACCAAATATGGAAAGATTCCTCAATAAAAGAAAACTGTCCTTGTGTGACCCAAACCAAAGTCAAGACTCCGAGACTCCGATCACCGAGACTTCACAACCAATCTGACCGAGATTGAGGGGATCTGCCAGTAAGGGGGGAATAAATGGCTCAAATTCACATGTGCAAAGCTTGTAGAGAGTTAGAGTTATAACTGCTGCCAAAAAGACTTTTACTACCTCGTGAATCAAAAGGACCATGTAGTTCTGTAATGGACGGCCAAAACAATACATTAAAACAAATGTTATAAAAGAACTATAAAACATTTCTGGGGCAAACGTCCTTGAGTATAACAATTGCTGGAAGCTTCAATTATTACTGTGTGTGTGTGTGTGTGTGTGTGTGTGCGTGCGTGCATGCATGCGTGCGTGTGTGTGTGTATTACTAGCCGTAACAGTAAAAATCGGATCATAAAAGCATGTGTCAGATATAAATACAGCACAGAATGAAGGTCAAAGGTTAAATATGCATCAGCAGGAGGCCGGGTCGTGATCCGGTTGTCATTTTTATGTTGAGATCAAGGAGGGCATGTTGTCGGCAGCTGCTGGAAGTCACTAAAAAGTAACTTGTACTCTAACATAGCTACTTTTAAAAACAAGTAATCAGTAAAGTAAATAAGTTACTTTTTAAAGGAGTAACTAGTAATCAGTAATTAGATTACCTTTTCAAGGTAACTGTGGCATTCGTGTTCTTTTACTGCAGTGCCATAATACTGGTAGTCTTAAGCAAGCAGTTCCCGGCACAGTTGATAAACTATGTTGACCTCCGAGTCCACAGCCGTGTGTCTGAAGTACTATTATAAACCTTCTATCTATAAAGCAACTATCTTCAAGATTAGAGCTGTCATTCTGAGGGCTGGAAACTTGGAACAATGAAAAGATAGAAAATGTTCTGCTGCTCTTTCTTCCTTTTTTCCGCCTTTGCAAAGAAAGCTTTCATTTAAACGTAACAAAAGAAAGAAAACATATCCACAAATTACTTAGTTTGCCACACCGGTCATCATTTTAGTACGAGAAGTTTACAAATTATCAGCAAGCCTCCGGATGCATGGAGAAAATAATAAAGAGCAACATTACAAAAACTATAACGTCACTCGGTAGAGCGCAGACCTTCGCCCACGCAACATTTGTTTGCTGAACTGAGTTAGCATCGCTAGCATGTTAGCCGTTAGCTCATATTGACGCTAACTAGCCTGTCAGGTCGCAACATCACTGTGCTAAACACTGAGCGGGGCACGCAGATGAAACACTGTCCGAGTCAATGCGAGCGCACCGCTGTTTCTGAATACTTGCTGAACCGAGATATTAGCTGCGAGCTCCAGAGCATCTCCATGGCAACGGATGCTGATCTCCTTTGATCTCCTCTTCCATCCATTTTGTATGGGACATTTTTTCACAGTTTTTTGGGATACATTCAGAAACAGTTACACAAATAGATCCCACAATCTAATCGACTGGTCCTTGGATGATAAGTCATCCTTGAAGATTTCATGCAATTTGGGTTGATAGTTTTTATAAAAGGTGGTAACATTCATGAGTACGTACCTACATAACAATAAATAAACACACGCAGACAAAAACAGAACCTTCATTAGCGAAGGTAATGGTAATGGTAAAGGTAATGGTGATGGTTCTGACGTAAGAATTCCATGACGGAGTCAGTGGGGACTCCCGCATGGTTGGAGCTGATCATAGTTAACTTTTTTTTAATCCTGGTAGAAGATAGAAATGTGGAGTGACTTTTATTTGGTAGATGAATGCAGAGATGACTCCAATGGGATATTAAAGTTGCTTTCTAAACAGCTGAATGTAAACATGCACGGTAAATGTGTGTATATATATATATATATATATATATATATATATATATACATACACATTTACCGTGCATGTTTACATTATACATATATATATATATATATATATATAGTCTCTTGGATAAAACACTTTTATAGCTAAATGTTGCAAGACAATGTAATCAATGTGGTGCAAACAAATGAAAACTATTAGGAAACAATAAAACAGGCATTAGTGAGATTCATACATTTCATTATCAAAGGAACAAAGTCTAACTATCACCAGTCAAACGCCCAGTTTATTCCCATCAGCCTGTGAAATCACAGCCCGTGTGCACAACTGGTGAAACAGCACGAGAGCTATTTTCATGACGTAACCTTCAGTCAGTTTGAATGTTTGTGGAAAGGAAGAAGTTGCTAAAGAGACCAGTTGACACAGTGGGGGCTCTGGTAAAAATAGGATTCATGACATCCGTTCATCACGAGTTCACCGACTGCGCTGCCAGGCTGACTCACTCTTAGCGTGTCGGTAATGAAGCTCGGCTCGCTGAGCTTCAAGTCAAACACACAAGCAGCGAAACATGAGGATGCAAATCTGACCTCTGACCGGCAACAAGCAGTACGGCTGAATAAATAATAATGAGACCAGGGTTGGATACATGCTTGGTTTCAAACTGAAAATTATTTTATTTCACCCACTGATATTATTTATACTTTGGGAGCTGAGCAAAGTTTGTGCTCATCTCACACTGTTATACTCACCCATTTCTGCAACTTTTGTTTTGATGAAATGTTGTAATTTATGTCATCGTTGTCTTCAAACCTGTGTTTGTTTTTCCAGCCCACCTATCATTTACCTTGTTTTTCCATTGTGAATTCATAAAACACAACTTATTGTACATGGACATGGACATTATAGATTTAACACGGAGATGTCAAGGTGGAAAAAATTAAGCATGTAATTCAAAACCACACTGATGGCAAACTGAAAGAACAAAGGGACAACTTCACTTGAAAATAATATATCTATTTAACTAAAGGAAAAGGCCTTTTGTTTGTAGCTCTACGAGAGGCACAATGGTTGACTGGTTTGCGCTTAGAGGAAATGTTTTTATGATCAATCGGAATAGGATTTGTGTAGTGGACTGTCGCCATGGTAACTCAAGTGAGCTACTGTCAGGAAAGGTCGAATCAGCATTTATGACGCTCCCTTGAAAGCGGCTTTGACAGGAGATGTGATCCAAGGAGCCCTGGGGCAACTGGGCACAACTCGGAGTTTAGGAGGCCCAAGAGGAAGGCCTTTGGGGGAGAAGGAAGGAGGAATGGTTCACCAGATCTTAATTAGAAAAGCAGCAGAGTGCAGCCATCTTTCAATGCAGCAGCTTATGTGTGTGCGTATTAAAAATGTGTTTTAATGATCTGTGTTGGATTATGAGAGGTAAAAGTGTGATAAAGGGTAATAACAGAAGTTGGTAATGAGGTAATGATTAAAATGGTTGGGAAAGATGTTTTTACCATACAAATTGGAGAAGTAGTATTGGAAAAACTTGTGAAATGTACTAAAGGTAGAAAAATAGTTTTAATGACTATCACAAAATACGGAAGTTTCCTGGCAGTGATGCCTGTTAGAAGTCACGTACACCTATGCAAAAATGTTAGGTAATGTTCAAAGTTCTGAAACCAATCATGAAGGTTAGTTAAAAGTGGGCACCAATCCTGTGAAGATGACTGTGTATTTTTCCATTATGTAAATCAGGGGTATAAAAAGATGGTTCCAAACTGCTATTATTCAGTATTTTGGGGGATTTCGTAGTGAGAGGAATCCCCGTTGCCCGGTAGGATCAGGACTGCTTTGGACGATGAATAATCTGTCTGGATTACACTCAGTGGACCACTTGGTGGAATAAAGAATAAGACACCAAGCCACATGCAGAGTCGTTCATTGCAGGTACGCAAATATCCTTTCTAAACGCCCCACACTATGAGTTTGAAAATTATTAGTTGATTTTTCCTTCCCTCTTTATATGGTGGATTATACCATTTATACCTGAATTTTGTCTTTCGGTTTTTAAATTTTTTCAGTTTAAAATTTTTTCCTTTTCTTTTTGTAAAATTTTTTTTTATTATTATTATTTCTATTTTATTTTATTCGTTTTTTTTATCTTTTCAAATCCTTAGTTTTTCCATTTTTCAGTGTTAAGGATTTCCCTCTGGGTTTTAAGTTCTGATTTTCCCCAATTGTCCCAGATTTTGGATTTTCCCTTTGCCGGTTCGGATACAGCTTGGCTTAGCCGGAAAACTAAAAGGTGCCATAATCAGTCAAAGTGTGTTTTGGTGATTTTTTTTCTTTCTGTGAAATGTTTAAACAAACACTTAGAAAACTAAAATTCTCCAAACGTTTGAACTGTGTCGGTGATCAAACCACCTACTGGACTTTTGTTCTACTACTAGACCCATATCAAATCTTGTTAAAGTGCATCATTTTAACAGTTACTATAATTTTAAATGAGTTTTTTTGTTATTTTTGTTTAAATCTTGAAGCAAATTTAAGATTTCTGATTTCAGCATTTCTGCAGTTGCTGTGGAAACAGACCTCGTTTCAAAAACGTGGCTGTGTAAGCTCGAAGCATTTCTGAAATGAAAATGCAAAAATTCATAATTTTTATTTGGGGCCAAAGTGTGTTTCTTAGGATAATGACTGAGGTGCTTTTAAGAAACAAATGTAGAGCACACTGACAGTACAACACTATGTTATTGATAAGACTGAAACTGCAGCACATGCCAGAACACAACCAGGCCAATATAAAACATGACATTTCTGTCATTTTAAGGCAATGCCCTTCTATTTTTAGTCTAATGCGCGATCCCTGACTTGACTTTTTTTATGCCCGGAGCAGAACAAGATGACGGCTGGCAGATGCTGTTAGTGTCACTCACGCTGAGAGAAGTGAGTAAGTAGGGAATGACATCTGTCGGTAGGATGCTTGTTGTTTTTGTGAGGGGAAAAAAAACCTTGAAAACATCCTTGTGCAAGTCGAGATGAACAGAAAACAAAACGCACCAGCATCTCTGCATCTGTACAGCTTGTCTCTGTGTAACAGCATGCTGAGGGATATGATGCAGGGCAGCTGGTGACTGCAGCCCAAAACTTACTTATAATATCCTACACATGGGTGAATAATGTGCAGAGCTCCTGCCAGATGATTAAAATGTATACATGCTGCAGTTACTTACTGACTTAAGAGCCACATGTACATGCAACCCACTAATAAACTGCGTATAAAAGAGTTTTATTTACTTATAATGTGCTTAGCAAAGAACATTATAGAGGGAAAATATATTCATATACCCATAATACATGGATACATTTCATGCTGGAAAGCGGTTGTGATTATAATCTGCAACAGAACTTTATATTGGATCAAACCAGATTATTTCAGGGACATTTTAACTAGCTAAGAACTGGGTCACATCACTGAAGGCATCAAACTCAGAATTCCCTTCACTGTGCACATTAGTTTGGACCTACGAGGACAAGTGTTGTCCTGTGTTTGTTTCATTTCCAGCTCTTCAGGCCCCGTTATCACGAAAAAGTTTCACGTAACAACACCTGATCCGTTTAAAAAAAAAAGTGCGTTTACACTGCAGCAGTGGACACAGAGACAACGATGTAGTTAATATGCCGGGCCACTGGAGGGCGCTGTTACTTGATATAGTAATGAAACTACACAGACTTGTGCGAGGAACAATACACTATAAACGTGAAGAAAATGGAGAGAACCTGACATCCGTATGGACTGATGATGCATCGAGATACTATCAGGGGAGAGTCTCAACAATAAAACTACTGATCTGGACGATAAAACTAGAATACAGACAGCAAGTCGTACCACTACGGGGCCGCCATGTTTGTTTACAACTGGATGAGCATGAGGGAGGGGGAGAGATGCGCATTAGCTTATTAGCCCCCGGCAGTCCCTGCAGGAGGGATTTGCGCCGTGAAAGAATCTTTCCATCTTGGAGCCGGATTAAAAACTTTGCCGATACAGTGCATCTGCAAACTGGTGTCGTGTAAACGGACCCCCCAAAAGTGAAGAAAGTTTTGCGGATACACTCTAATTTGTTGTCGTTTAAACGGGGCCTTAGTGTGTGCTGCATTCACACTTACATCAAGCAATCTGCACCAAATTTAGGTTTGATGTGAAGTGAAATCTGCTTTCCACACGACTTTGACGTGACAGCATTCACACAACAGCGCTCACTAAAACCAGGATAAAGACTGACGGAGGAGAGAACTCTATTAACTGAGTTAATTTGTATATTCTTGTAAGAGAAACGTAACATTCCTCCCACAAGTTATTTATCCGTTCTCCAGAAAGGCAGACAAATTGTGGTTGATGATACATTTTAAACCTTTGTGGGAATGCAGGAATTCTGCTGTAAATAAAATCCCATTTATTAGGTTACAGGATTTCTGTTAGTAGAAAAAGTAAACCCATAAAACATGTTTTTCTTTTTTTATTGTATGAAAATGGAGTCGGATACAAACTGTGGCATCACTGACCCTCCTAACGAGATGGTTCACTCTGAAAGCAAGTAGTGCTCTCAACAACACACATATAAACAGTAATAAATATGGATATGCCGAGTTTTTATTAAAGGGAACCACCCTCCAATTTCAGGAAGAAGAAAATCTCACAACATCTAGCAGAGGATGTTTTCCTCCCTTTATTCTCTTAACAAAAATAAAAATAGCTGAAAATGAAAAGATCACCTTGATCTTTTAACCGAGGTCAGCCTTATCTTTCAGTGAAATCAGAAGAATAATGGACAGTTTGCTCTGTCAGGGAATAGAGTCTGATGGGAAACCACGTTTTCCTAAATCATCTCGAATTAGAGAGCCACTAGAACCACTTCCTCCCACAAAGGGTCTCAAAGAGCAAAGATATGGGAAATCGAGGCATGCCACCATTAAACATGCAGTTAAAGGGTTTTCTGTTTTTCATTCTTACCCTGCATGGATACATGAACAAACCATTAGGTGATTTATTGGAGTTTATTGAATTTGCAGCTTCACATGAGAAACTAAGAAAAGTCCACATTCACAGGGAAGTGAAAGTCTAATTGCTAAAGCCCCGGTCACAACCCGCCGTACTTGTAAGTGCGTGCTGTCTACTTGCAGAAACGTGGGCAAAATTTGGGGATCTGTACGTGGTGAGTGCCGCCTCCGTACAAATTTGGGAGCACGCAGACACGCCATAGCACTTTCGGAAATGAAGAACTTTCGCTGCATTTGGGCTGCGTTCGGAGTACGGATTCACCCCAGTACGGGTGAGGGGTGCCTCTACAGCCAATGAGCGCACAACGCACTGACTCCTTAGTTTCAAATCGCAGCAGGGAAGTAAAAAAAAAAAAAATGATTTCAGTGACCTGGGATGAATGGTAAACATGGGCAGCTGTATCTCTGAAAACAAATAAACCGTAAAGTTAAAACGCCGCTTCAAAGATGACAGCTTTGAGTGATGCTTTCAGGTGCTCGTTAAACTGTCGGGAAGTCGTGTTCCCGGGTTGGCAGGGCTCATGCAGGAGCAATGTTACATGCTTTTTCAGAATTCTTAATATGAAGGATTAGATTTCAAAGCATCTCTGTAATGGTGTAAAGACGTGATTTAAATGTGACTGATACGGTCATTAGCAAGGTGGAACGTGTACGCGCAGTTTCGGGGTGGGGTGGGCGTCCTGTGCACAAAGAAGACCATTGTTTGTGAGAAACAAAGCCATATGATAGGCTACTATATTAAATATATATGGGCATATACTAGATATATGAATCACATATAAAAAATCAATACGAAATATGTAAAACTACATTGTACAGGACTTATTTTCTCCCAAAAAATATCTGAAATCTCATCCGTAGACGAGTTGTTCGTTCACCCTTTGTTAGTTCACTTTTATAATTATTATCAACGTATTATTTACCCATATTTCCACATCATAACTCTGATATGGAAGAATGAGGGATTTATATAATAAGCTGAGTTTATTTTGATGTACGGGAATTCTGGAATCGGATTTTACACATTATACCAATATTTCATATATTCGTGTCATGAAGATGAAAACAAGACACAAGTTGCTCTGGACTACGTCGCATTTATTTGGAAATGTATTGACCGTGCTTTTTTTTTTTTTTTTTTTTTTACGTCCCCCTCCGCGATTTTAAACTATGTAGGGATTTCTTACCTCATAATAATCACTAGGTACCATTTATGTAGTGCAGTCTACCCACAGGGTACCAAATATGGTGCGTTTGGTAGTTTGGCTATCGATAATGATTAATAATGGTCAAATATAGTTATTAATTATGTTATTGAAAATGTAATCTGATCCTTATCAGATAACTCGGGAGCACCACCTGTGTAACAGGAAATGATAGCAAATTCAGTTATATCAGTCTCATAAGATATACTAAACAGTTAATTAGGAATTTGAATTAATAGTTAAATTAATTACAATTACCAGAATTAACAATAAAGCTTGAAGGATTTTGGAGTTCTTGACACAGGAGAGGTCAACATTTCATTCACCTTTGTGCACATTACTAAGACAGCAAGTATGATTCCAAAAATTGTATTCATTTACAATGAAAACAAATAAAAACACAGATTCTAACTACCTATATACAGCTTGGTGTGTGTGTGTGTGTGTGTGTGTGTGTGTGTGTGTGTGTGTGTGTGTGTGTGTGTGTGTGTGTGTGTGTGTGTGTGTGTGTGTGTGTGGCGAGAGAGAGAGAGAGAGAGAGAGAGAGAGAGAGAGAGAGAGAGGTGGAGGGAGTGTGTGTGTGATGTGTGATGGAACTACAAAACAAGATGGCGGATCACAATAAACTACATTCCAAATGGAGGTTCTCAGAGAGCAGGAAGGCTGTCCTCAGTCTCCACCAGGTGCTGGAGAACAAAGGGAAGCTCGTCTTTAGCGTTGCTTCCTGTGTATCTCTGGTAAAGGAACATTTCTAGATTGAGTTGATGTGAAGGTGATTTGTCTTGTAAAACGTCTGGAGTCGTCAGACGGTGTTCAGTTACTGTGTGATGTTGTCTTTGATGTGAGCAAAGATTAGCATGCAGACCCTGTGTGTGTGTGTGTGTGTGTGTGTGTGTGTGTGTGTGTGTGTGTGTGTGTGTGTGTGTGTGTGTGTGTGTGTGTGTGTGTGTGTGTGTGTGTGTGTGTGGCAGAGCTAACGTTGGTTTACAGGTTGAAAACTACTCCTGATATCATGATCAATAGAACTCAATCACTGTAATAGAATCAACACATCTTCATCAAAGTTAACCAGTTCTATGCAGAGCATCAGGTTTAACTAATCTCAGGTATTTGCCCAGTTGGTTGTTACCACTTCCTTCATGTCTTTGAAGGAGTTTGGTTGTTGTCCAGGCTGGACAGAAGCTGCTGCTTCTGTGGCAGTTAGCACCTCCTGCTAACTGTGGTTGGCTCGAGAAGAAGATAAAGTTGATGATTCAGAAGAGTCTTCCTTTGCAGCCTCCTGGTTGTCCCTTGTCCAGACCGGAGGATCTGGTCGCTCTGGTCTGTGGTATTTTTCCTGCTTGTTGAGGAAAGCGCAAAGATTCTGTGAGGTGTCGTTTCCTGGTCTCGTCCTGGAGAAACCGGTTAGTTTTCCCTGGTTGATGGGAGATCAGACGCTGGGTGCTGGTCTCTGGATCCGAGGGAAGGTCTGACCCTCGTGGTCGGTCAGAAGAGGAGTTGAGGAGTTCAGGCCTTTGGTTGCAGGCCTCTGGTGTTTCCGGATTTTCTGGTGTTGCTGGCAGCAACCCTCCTCCTCCGTTGAAGAACAGGAGCAAAGCTTTTTGAGAGAATCCCTCCAAAAAGCTTTTGGTGAGGTTGGGGTAATCGATGGTGTCGAATCCTGGGAGCCTCGACCAATCAGTGACTGGCTGAGTGCACGGGAGGCAGTCAGTCTCCTCTGAGCAGAAAAAGCGGGGGCTGCAGTGGCAACAGGACCCCCCTGCAGTGAGATGCTCAGGGACAAATGAAATTAGTTTTTCCATTAGAAATGAACCAACTTTCTGTGGTCTTGTCAGATCCCAAAAACTATGTGTCTGTGTGTGTCAAAAATCCATTTACTATTTATCTTAGGTCACTGGAATGTTAAATTCACTGATTAAAGTCTTCTGGGAATCATCTATCTGGAAAAACTCCCGTTCATTGCACTTGCACCCACTTACAGCATGCAAGAGACTAAAGACACCATACCTGAGCAGCACGTGTAAATACGGCCTCCATACAATAGCGTGGCAATCGCACGGAGATCGTACGTTGTAAGCACGTTGTAAGCACATTGTAAGCACGTACAACTCACCAGGTGTGGAACGTACAATGCACGCAACCGCTCACGGCCAGGCGTGGCGTGCGGGACACGTACTTACACCTTGTGCAACCATGCGCGTGACGTGCGCTGACGTACTTCCTCCCTGCTCTTGCCACTCCCTCCCCACGTTTTCAGAAAAACGTGGCGGCCGTGGCCTCCCCAAAATAACGTACGGACTAAAAGCACACATGGTGGGTTGTGACCGGGGCTTTACTTCTGTATGAAATGCTCAGCTGGTTTGAACAATATTCTCTAAATAATCTCTGAATCTTCTGTTGTTGTAATTTGCATATTTTATTTTTCTTATCATCATATGTTCACATTTTTCTCATTTCACTCCCTGTATCATTACCTGTGGGAAACTCATGATATATGCTTGTAATATTAACTCTTAGTATGTGCACATCTCATTGATGAAATTTGTATCATAAATAAAACAGATTTGGTCATGATTATAAACAACCCACACCAAAGATTTCCAATTGAAAAAATCCAAATATTATTTATGCATTTAAACATTGTATTTGAACTGTTTTTAACATATTACATTTAATATGTTTTCTTGCTGACCCTTTCTCCACTGATATCTAATCTTGAATTTAAAAAAAAATAATTATGGGACATTCTAATCTGAGTTATGTTAATTTAATCCCAGTGGCATGCCAATGGAAATATGACCCTCGTCCACAGATATTTGGTTAATCACCATTTTTTAATTCAACTAAGTTTGGGTGATTACAGAACACAGGGAAATGTGTCTGTTCTTACATAAATATTTTAAATCAGCACCTCAATGAACGAGATAACACTACTTTGTACAATCTGCTGCCTCTTCTCGTTCACCCAGTTGTCAGGAACTATTAGGCCACCGGAGCTCAGATCATCTCCACCGAGTCACTTGTATATAAAAGCAAAGCAAATAAACAGGGGAGTACCAGCATATCCAGGAATGGCTAAACAAAACAAATTACAAGAGAAAAATCCAATTTGAAAATGCATGTTGATGGACTGGTTTCACCTCAACTTGTGAGTGCAGCCTGTACAGTGAGGTGGTTTTCTCAACAGAATGTTTCACGGTTATCTGCAACAGGAAGAGAACTTGGTCTGCTTCTCAATGGGAATCAAAAGAACAAAATCTGCTGGAGACAATGAAAGATGTGTCAGCCAGTGCTGGATATAGTTGGGGATAAGTCACAACATTTAGCATTACTGTAATACCACTCAGAAATGTCATCTTACTGTCAAGAATTGTGACGCTTCACTTCTTTCTGCCCTGCTGGATGAATATTTTAGTAAAGCAGTAAAGAATTAGAAGACTGCTCCAGCTCATAATAAACTCCTATTTATCCTCCTAACTCAGTCCTAACAGCTTGCATCCACAGTCACTGTGACTCGGCATTAAAGAAAGACCTATACAAGAGCTGTCTGCATGTTGGTAGCTCCCTTTGTTGTCATTCATAAATGACTTTCTTTCAAGAAGCAAATATTAACTAATCAAAAGCTGAATTTCAGAACCACAAACACCGGTGTAGGCTTACAGGAACAGTAACATGTAGTCTTCAGCTGTAGTCTTCCTCTACCTAACGTCAGGGTAAGGCCGACACAATGCAACATGTGATATCATTAGCATTAACTGCACAATGCAAAGATGTGAGAGTTCAGCTCTGCTGTGAGATAAATCCTTGAGCATGGCACATCAACCTGCTCACAATGAAAAAGAAACAATTTCCAGCATGTTTCCAGGTCTTCCAAGCCGGGTATTTGAGTTCTTCAGCCTGCTGCAGTGTTCAGTGTGCCAGAGTTCAAGTTAAGTACATAAAACTAACAACTTGCTGCAATTGAGGTCTGTGGGTGTTTTTCCTGGGGGGTCGGGTCCTGAAGTCTCACTGGTGCCACCACAGCCCCACATTATCGACTGCCCAGACAGTGCTGCCAGGATAAACTGATGAGTTCTCACCAAACTCACAAACTTAGGTAAATACCCGGGCAGTTTGCAGACGACCTTTCTTGGACTGATGTTCAAATGTCAGCTCAAAGAATGCCGAGTTCTCTCCCTCTCCCTCTCCCCCTCTCTTCGTCTTCCAGAGTCGAAGCTCTCCTACGGCAAAGTTTGTCCTCTCAAAGCTTTTTTCTCTTTCCCATGTAAGAACAGAGTTTTCTGTGAGCAATAACAATCCGCCCCACACTCACGTGGAGCACAAATCCAGCTGGTGTAAACACACACAGTATATCAATATTACAGGTTCAGCATTCATATTCATTTACTTGTTTGCAAGTAATACAAACAAGAAATGTCACAAGCTCTTAAAGTTGCAAGAGCATGCCCGTTCATTTTTGTTTTTGTAAATTTTACACTAGTTTTAATGAATTGTATTGGGTGGATCTCTGCTAACAAGGGGTGAAAAGGAAGAAAAAACAAACAAACAGGAAAGTTCATCTACCGACCACAGTGTTAAAACAGACACATCTCTGTTAGGAAATTGCAGTCTATCTTTGCCTGCTTGGCCGAAAACCACAAGCAGGACCAAGAATGTGGTAAACAAGTGCTCAACTTCAAGGAGTTCTTATGTACATACCAAAACAATCTACCAATGCTCAATAACTATATTTTAATTGCTGTAAAGCCAAGACCAGGTTTTATGTTTGGATGTTTGACATTTTTTTAAGGAAAGCTTAAAATACTTCTCCAGAAAACTATCCTTGATATAAATAAACATGCGCAACAAGCATATTTTCATTAATCCTCTCTGTAGTATACTTCGTGTAGTCTTTTTTTCAAGATGTTGCATGTTTTAATGACCTGCTGCGGTAATAAGGAAGACTTTGTATGAGTCCTTCAGGCTTCTTTCGCCTGCTAAATAGATTGAATAACTGGGACTAGGAGGCCGAGACTAGTTGGAGCGACTATCAAAGGGGGGCGTTACAGGATGTTTTGGATAATCGAAAGTGTGGAAAACAGCGCTCCGGTTTCTCCCGGGTTTTTTTTTTTTTTTTGCACTCCGGTTTCTCCGAGACAGGGTGCGCAAGCTCTCCCGCGCTCCGACCCAAGATCTGCAACTGAATAGCGCTTCATACTCGACCTTATTTACCAACAACATTCCTGGACACAACATCAAAATAAAAGTCAAAGCAACGTATTTTCAAAACAATCTTCTCCCAACCAAGCTTGTACTTTGAAAAGAATACCGGATGCGCATGCGTACATGACATGGCGTTTGCGTCCATGTGAGGGTGCGCATGCGTAACTAACTCAAACCACCCGTGGAAACTCTGTGAAAAGAAATAGAGTGCATCACTAACGGAGCAGCAAAGAGCAAGAGTCTGTTGAAAGACAGGAATAAGAGAGAGAGAGCGAGAGAGACAGAAGGGAAACAATGGCTGCTGCTACATCCACAAGGCCGCAACTTGTAGAAAAAACAGGTGTTAGAAGTGCTATATGAAAGTACTTTGGCTTCAAAACCAAAGAGCACGGTGTCTCCATCAACACCGAAGCACCACTGTGTAAACGGTGTTGGAGAACATGTCTGTCCAAAGGGTGGAAACAATACTAACCTGGTTAAACACCTGAAGGACAACCACCCAGACCTGCATAAGAAGAATGACAGGTAATAACTTATATACCCATGAAAAAATAGCTCTGGAAAAAAAATTAAGCTATTATAAATATTAGTATTATAAATATAATATAATAAATAAATAAATAATATAAAAGAATATAATATGAAAATCTTTTATTTTAGCCATTTAATGTTATAAAGATTACTGCATAGTAACATACCATTTAAAGACATTGGTCCTACTAAACACAGGCTGTATCTAATGACATTTTTTGTGTTCTCTTTATATTTGGAAAACTATCGAAAGTATCGAACTACATGGTGGTATCGGTATCGATACCAAAATGTTGGTATTGTGACAACACTAGTCTGGACAAAGTGCTTCACAAAGTCACATGTGCCCTACTTCTTAAGTACAGCGATGCCAGAAGTGCTGAGCCTCCAGGAGATTTGAGGTTTTAATATTTTTGTTTCACATTTCAGTGCTGAGGGACAGAAACCTGCCATGTCTTTTTTTCAGCCCACACCTACCTCTCCATGGGCGGAAACCAGTCTGTGTCTGATGCCAAACAGAGACAGCATTGAGATAACCAAGTTATTTATTACATCGGGAACGCCAGAAGCAAATTAAAACCCTTGTAAAACTCCAATTGATCATAATCCCGAACAGCAAGGAATGTCTGCAAGTCCACATTATCTATCGACGCACTGCTGTAACAGTTTCTTACTAAGCACTTATGATATCTTGTTACAAGCAACTGTCTATAATGGATACTGAAGACCATAAAGCAAACATGTCCTTTTAGTGATGGACATGAAAGAGCTGGAGAAGATTAAACTAATGAAAAACTCCTGTTTATTGTTGCCAAGCTGCATTTTTGGCTTGCTTAAAGTGTTTTTTCTTGCATGTTAGTGGTGAAGTAACGATGAAGCCATCATGACTAGTCAACGTCACGTTCTATGACACGAGTGTCAACTTGAACAAATCTCACGTCATGCAACCCCAAATACCCACTCATGGTGATCAATCGCTCACCAGCACACTAAGGTCGCTTTTACATGCTAACGTTTCAGGTGAAAACGCGTCGCTTTTACTCATGCGTGTGCAGAAGAACTATTAACGGTGAGAGCATGCACAGTAGCAGTGCTTTCAAAAAGTTACGTTTCACCCTATTTCCATGGAGACCGGGTCAGAGAACTTTCAAAAAGTTCTAATGACTTACTATTCACTCAATTTTTCCATTTTTTGTTGATATAGTCAGACACAAGTAGTGTTCATGACATGACCGTACGGATGTCCCGATCACACTTTTTGGCCCCCAATACGATCCGATTTTTCAGAATTGAGTATCGGCCGATACCGATACTTTCCCGATTCGATACTCACATTGCTATTGTAAATATACTCAATAGTCTATTTTTGGAGCAACTAAGAGGTCTGAAGCTAAAAGCACTATTGGCAGAAGCTTTGTTCAGCTAGAAATTATTGTAAAACTCACTTATTGAATTAAACTTCTTCTCAGAATGACGTAAGAACTTATCTAAACTTTATTCAGTCATAACAAAAAAAAACAAAAAAAACAATTACACTCTGCAGTCTTGCATCTCTTATTTATGTTAACTTAAACAACTTCCCCTGGATTTTGTGGCAAATAAAAAAAAATTAAAAATGTTTCATTTTTTAAAAAGATTTCACCGGTGCCCTCCCGGCTGAGCCCAGGTTAACGGTTGGAAGGGGTGCCTTACGTCCCCTTATGGGAGCGCCCGACCTGGCAATCCTCTTGGACGACCAGGCCGACCGAGTCCCACCCGCTACCCCGACCAATTCTGGAGGCAAGAGTGGTCAACCCCTTTCCTCGGCCTCACTCGCATATAAGGACGAAGCCTTAATTATTTGAATTTAAAGATATTGCTGATTATTTAATATTGTTTAAACAGACATGGTTGCCACAACGCAGAAGTCCAAATTCAGGAAAAACTCACCCAAAAGAAACTGTTCCCAACCAGTCAAAGCTTTGCTAAATAAGGGGCAAGAGAAAGACCACTGTTATTTGCAGGAATAAATTATGTACATCAGTGTAAATCAATGAGTAAGTGTATTAATTGCAATTCATATTGTTATTGCAATTGTCATCAACAATGTAAGACAAAGTGTAACTTAATGTTGTTTTGAAAGGCATGAAGGAGGTTTTCCTGGACGTGGTTTACATTGTGGTTGTCATTACCTAACATTGTGCAACATTACATAAAAGTGATACTGTTGGACATTTTTTAAGATAAATTCTCATTGTTGTTCTGAGTGATATCAAATTTGTTTTTCAAGCAATGAAGTTTCTCACATCGGAACAATCCTATCCCCAAATTACTCATGAACTTGCCATTAAGATTGAACAATTTGTCATGAACAGGTTTGCTTTCCCCAAATACTATCATATTAAAAAGGTTAAGACTTTACATGTACAGCCCACATGCTGAGCGTCGCGGAGCCACATCTCATTCCCTCTTACCATTCACATGTTTATCTCTTCTCTGCATAGTCGCTGACCGACAGATAATCCTGCGCTGGGAGGGCTTCACTTCAATTTCATGCTTCCTTTAAAAACCAAACATGTATAATTGGGAATTGTCTCGGTATGTTTTAGTTAAGAAAAACAAAAAAAAAGTGCTGCTTTGAATCTTACACATACTAATAAGTGTGAAAAACCAATGTCATCCTCCCATTCACATCAGAAAAAATTCCCCAAATAAGACTTTTTTTCACAGAAAAGAAATCAAAAACATACTGTACAATACAGAAAAGCAAATAACTCTCAATTCAGCAGCTTTATGATTTGTTCTTTCAGGCTTTCAGAACATCTCATAAAAGCAGCACTCTTGATACTATAAATAACCTTGAAAACAAATTTTACTATCAAAGCTTTTACTACTGACTAATCTTATTAATCTGTGTACTAGTTGTACTATTCAAAGTCAAGTCAATCCATGTATATGTGTGCAACATACAGAGGATTAAAACTGAGTTACTCATCACACCCCTTTTGCAAGTAATGACAAAAGCATTTTAATTTGTGATTCACTAAAATAGCATATAAAGAGGCATCTACAATTAGAATGGGGAGAAGAAATGGCATATCGCAAATTATAGAATTTCTTAGGACAATAAGTAGGTGTAATAGCAATTCTGTTGTTTTAGTCATAGTACTAACGACTAAGAGTTGTAGCAGTTGTGGTGGTAATAATGGGAGCAGCAGTTGTAGTGGGACCAATGTTCTCTTCATACTTACAAATAATGCAATCTATAATGCATATAGATGCAGAATAGAATAGAACCCTCCAGAATAGCACCTCACAAAGACCTAGAAATTAACAAGACAAGAAGGAAAGCTATCGGCATGAAACAGATCACTGTTCATGCCAAGTGAACAGGAGCCTGCCGGAATATATGAGCCAAGATCAGATCACACCTCCAAAGACAACCGAATGAAATACCAAATTCCATCCATGCGTGTTTTACACCATTTTAAACAACTCGTCAGGGGTTGAGGAAACCAAGCCGACTATGGAAAGTGAGTACTTTTCAGTTTGGATGTTAGTGCGGATTTCGCAGTGCAGAAGATGGAAGGATGTTGATGGAAGTGCTCTGCCACATTATGCCACACAAACCATTCTATGAACTGAACTAGATTATTTGAGGGGATAAGTTTTAAAGGAGGATCCTAAAAATCAAGAAACATTTCAAATGGTTAATTCACAATAGGAAACAAGAACATTTTTAAAGTCATTTGTTTTTATTGTCATTGTTGTGTGAAAATACCAAATAACTTTTCTTTTGAATACACTGATTCAAACTATCAGTGAAGCAAAAGCTTTGACTGGATTGATATTTCATGTCTTATACATGAATATGGATTGGAGCTGAATAGCCTCTAACAGCATTTTTCCTTTTCACATTACCGTGCTTTAAATGTGACAGAACCTCATCTCAATTGACCTGCATCTGCTGTAAGATGACCATCTATTTTTAGTATTACATTACAGTGTTTGCTTCTTGGCAGCTGTTACACTCTGTAAATACGGAATGCACATGCAGTAATATCCATTTCCAAAGCTGCTGCTGTGAAGTGTCCCTCAAGATGCAGCTCGGTGTTAACAAAACCAAATGAGTCGTCACTTCTGAGCCGGGTAGAGTGATTGGATTATGATCCTTAGTGGGTCTTGTGGGTGTTTGCATCTGCATTTTTATTGATTGAGATCCAATTACAAAGTGTTTAACCAACAGGCTCTATAACAGGTGTAAACAGAGGAGATGTGAACAGTCAGTCACAAACAGACCCGACCACGATGTAAAACACAACCTTCATTCAGAACAATGCACACGTACACAACCTTATACTTTCTTCCTGCAGTTTCTATTGTAGGTATTTCTAAAATTAACTGTACAAAACAAAAACATCATACCTGAGCTGCAATTTGTTCGCTGCCTTTTTAAAATGCACTTTTACAATAACTTGTTGTTGAAAAAAACTAATTTCTTCTTTTGAAAACTGAAAATATTTGTTATGTTTCTTTGCACCCGGGTTGGGTCTGATAAGATAAATCAAACTATTGTTATTCAGATGAAGAAAACCTCTTTATAATCAGGTTCAGCTTGGTTTTTTTCAATTAATTATTCTATTTGAGGAACAAAATAATACATTTACATTAAAAACAATTGAAATTTAAAGGATCTTTGCAAGATTCTAATCTTACAAAAAAAAAAAGACGGTGACATTTTGACTCAAAAGAAATGCAAAACAAAACTTAAGTAGTCAAACCAGACTCACCACACTCAAAACAATGAAGAAGTATTACTAAATATGTACAAGAGGTGGAAAAAAGATGTTGGTGTTTGATTAGTCAGAGCCACTATATAATTGTTGATGAACTATAGATGTATCACCCAACAACTGCGATGTCATTTGACTCTATAAATATTAAAACTTTAGTAGTTGTGTCCTCAAGAATCAGAATTTATGATATACAACTATTTTAATTTAGCGTTTAAGAACAATTTCTGATAATAATGTCAATTAATTTCAAAAGACATAAGGTTTAATTGATAAAGCCTTGTCGTTTCTGTTGACGTGACACTAAATCATCATACGATCTTCTTATAGGACGGGGGTCTGCAACCTGCGACTCTGGGAACACAAGGTTTCTTTTTCTTCTTTTTTCTCCAGTATAGTGGCTCTCTGAAACGTTCATAAAATCATACGAAAATAAAGTTATCTTATTTTCACACCAGCGTCAATTTTAAAGAAATTCTTATCTTTTGGGTAAATAGGGTTTAATAAAAAGCACAATAGCTTTCTTTCTTTCTTTCTTTCTTTCTCTTTTGTTTTAGGTTTATTTTTATTGGGGGGGGGGATGAATGGTATGGACTAGCTGGAACCAGCCGATGACAGTAGTGCAAATCTATGGATGCAAACGGCCTTTAAGGAAATGTATAAGTCAAATGAGAAAATTTTCTAAAACCTACAGGCCGGGTGTAAAAACTGTTTAAAAAACAACACAAAAAGAGTAGAATTTGTAAAAAAAAAAATGGTTAAAATGGCAAAATTGTAAAAAAATTACTAGAAAAAATTGACAACAAAACCCAACAAAATTTCAAAAATCAGGTACAAAAACAGCTGAAAATGTAATGGAATATTCAGCTTCCTGAATTGAAACGTCATGAATGCAACTAATGAAACTTAAGCTGTGTCAGGCCCATTTTAATGGTTGAACGTGTTTTGTGGCTCCAGTTGATTTTGATTTGGTGGAAAGCCGCGAAAATGGCTCTTTTGGTCATAAAGGTTATGGAACTCTGTCAAAGGAGGATCTGTTTGCGTCGAAGGATTATCATTACTAAGCTGAAAATGACATGTTAAGCTTAAAAAATGTTAAATCATACAAAACTGAAATATATATTTCTAGTTTTTGGCAATTTGTTGAGAAATGTTAATAATTATAGAAAAAGGGGCAAATGAATTATCAATACTAGGAAGGTCTGCTGGTAAAGCTGCATTTAACATGGATGGTGAGTTTAAAGTATGTGGAGCTACATTTGCCCTGGAGTACTTTCTTTCCAACTCAAGTCCCCGGTTAAACCAGGCTGGTATAAACAGCTCTCAGAGAGCTGCTTTAACACCATCTTGGGTTTCACACTAAAACCCTTGTCTGCACTGCTCACGACACATTAAATCTACAACGCATTGCTCAGGCTACAACCTCCATCGGCTACATCTCAGAACTCAGACCACTCCAGAATCAATCTTTAGTTGTTTTTTTTAATGGATAAAAATAGTAATAAAAACGCAGACAACATTAACCATGATGCCCACGCCACATGTTCACCTCCATCTATCTCTGCTGGTCAGACATTTATGAAAAATAAACAGCGTAGCGCTAAGCGCTTGACTCCTGGCCCCTTTAAAGCGTCTGAGTAAACAATCGACCCAGTATAGACCTAATATGTCCAAAAGCATTTCAGAAAGGAGCACTGTAGCCTTTCCAAGCTACAGATGATTCAGATTTTCCTTTAAGATTTAGATTACACATATAGAACGTGGTTCAAGCTGTACAAAACAAGTACAAATAAAGGTTACTTTAGCAGTACTTTCAAGTGCCACTATTTTTACTTTATTTAAAAAAATAAAAGATTTCCCATAGTGGTGCACATGCACCAAGCACGATTCAAGAACGTTTTAAAGTTTTGGGCAATGTAGCCATTCACATATTCCTCCAGAAGTTCTCTCTCAATGTACAAACACTGCACAGATTAATCAGTTTCACATTTTTCAACCAATATCACAACTATATCACTACTAAAACTACAGCAGTCATAGGATGCATTGTGTCTCTTTAATCCATATAAATGTCATAAAAGTAGGTTCATAGTGTTTTCTGTTTCCCATGTGTGCTTAAACAATGTTACATGAGAGATGAGAAATTATGTGCCATGTCCTTTTTTAAAAATTGCTATAATTGAGCGTGAAGCTGCTTTTTTGGCAAACATCACTTTGAAATGCAAACTATGTGATGATGCAATCAGGAGTAACATGAAAAGCGTTGGCTACCGGTGTCAGGGATTGCAGGTGGTGTGCGGATGGACCCAAGCGCAGACTCACAGAGTTCCATAAAAAACAGCTTTTATTGAAGTCCAGGGAACACGAGGAGACGCAGGCAACACAAGGGCGACATGAAGGAGCAACATGAAGACACGTAGACAAGGCGATCCAACAAGGACAACAGAGGGAGAGAGGTTTAAATACACAAGGAAGGGGTGAACACAGAGGGAGAAGATCATTGGTTGAGTGGAAACATGAGGTGAGACACACAGGGGCAGACACAGAGACCTGACAACCGGGTGTTGAAAATACACTTGAACGTGGACAAATGTTAGACTTCACCACATGGACAGTCGGAAATTTCAGTGAGCTCTGGTCAGTAAACATGTACGTCAATATGAAATAAGATAATCACAGTTGAAGCTAAAAAAAATATATATATAAGAAGAAGCACTAATGTCATTATAGTCTTCATATTTTGCCTGATACACAGAAACAACAGTAATTCCAAACTATGTAGGTTTGGAATTGATTAAAGCAAAGAATTAACCTAAAACGGAGCTCAAACACCGGCCCATGGGCCTCTTCTGTCCCGTGACTTAATGGGAAAAAAATACTCTGGTTTATTTCCATACACAATTAAAATAACCATCAATTTCCCAATTCACATAATGAAAAAACTATTTTATAAAAAGTGAATGTGAAAAGAAGATGTTACTTCAGTTTGCAGTCTTTTGTTTTCAACATAATAATTTTAATAAATAAAATGCAAATATTTTTGCATTATTATTTTGAGTTTGAGACCAATGATGTACAATAATGGTGCTTTTCCACTCTCCTACTCAGCCTTACTCACCTCGCCTCCACTAGACTCAGCTTCGATCATTTTCCATTACAACATAGAACAACCACGGTGTGGGCGGAGTCATCGGAGCTTTTCCCCGTCATGTACAAGTAATCACCCCTGATATGATGTGGCGCGAACATGCATTGGACATTAGCTGAAATACAAATTTTAATTGTATACTTTTTAACAGATGTCAATAATTGCCCAAGAAATGCTTTACAATGTTCGTCATGTTTACTCATTCACACACGCCGAGGCAGCTGCGATCTCTCCATTGGGAGCAGTTTAGGCATCAAGGACACTTCATATATGGACAAATGTGGGATCAAACCTACAATATGTGGACTGAGCGACGACCCTATCTGCCATCTACAACAAAATAATGTGTGAAAAGTGTTTTCTCTGTATTGAAACTTTTTTTTCAAGGGTTGCTACACAGGACTTATGACAGTTGCAAGTCAATCTGCTTGGTTGTGTGTTGAGGATAGGAGGGTTCATGCTGGTCTTTATTTGCAAAGGTTTTGACCTAAAAAATGATTAAAAGAGTAACAGTAATAGGCCTAGTTTTTATAGTTTGGTAGGAGTTTGACAAATTGAGTATGAAAAGTACTACTTCAATGTACTACTCAATCGATACTGGTGCTGAACTTCAAGCCTGCGCTCCAAAACATAGTGCCGATTCAAGTTTGCTTCCATCTAACAATTTAGTTTGCTGGAGTGTAATAAAGGTTATGCAATGATTCTGGTGTGTAATGACACCCCACCATGTCATGACTGAGACAGCGTCAAAGGTCATTGGGTCAAACACATAAATTCACAAGGTTTTTTTTTCTTGTACAATATTTCCAAAAATAGCATCTCACACACAATTTTCCCTTTTTCCTGTCACGATTTTCAGCAACTAATGAAACATTTCAAAATGTACACCGAATGTTTCATACATCACCCTGTGTGTGTGTGTGTGTGTGTGTGTGTGTGTGTGTGTGTGTGTGTGTGTGTGTGTGTGTGTGTGTGTGTGTGTGTGTGTGTGTGTGTGTGTGTGTGTGTGTGTGTGTGTAAAATTGAGAACCCAGGCCGTCGGGCTGAAATATACCTAAAATATCACTGTAATTCTAAAGTGTATTTCTCAGGCGCTCTACATCAAAGCTCACTTCAGAGCAACCAAACGGTGTGTGAACATTGTTCTGACGTCTGTCCACCTGCAGTCAACACGCACGCACGCACGCACGCACACACACACACACACACACACACACACACGCTTTTAAAACAAGGACACACAAACACACAAGGGTCAACATGTTACACACAACTCTGCAGTTTCTCCTATTTAATACCACATAAGGCAATTTGTTTTCACTTTAATGCAGTCTCTATCCTTACATATGTCATTTTCAATCCTGCATATTGATTTCCTTGCAACATCTTACATCATAACAGTTCTAACGTTAAAACTCAAACTTACCATGAAAAACATCTCAAATAGGATCTGTGTCACTTCCTACAAAATTCAAAAGGGTCAAGTTCAAAGGTTTTGACCAATTTCAAGGAGCGTATGATGAATTCAATTTAATGAATTAATCTTTATTTCAAACATACAAATAAATAGAAAAAAATTTAACATTTAAAATAATAAAACAAAAACAAAGAAACAACACAGGAAATACAGGAATGCTCTGAATTTGGCAGAAGACTTGAAGATAAACGTTTCTATGTCTCTTTGGAACAACAAGAAGAACATTGCATTCAAGTACCGAAGCACAAATGTTTGATCAAAATTGTGAGAAAATATAATTCCATCAGGTTCAGGACCCCAAAATATGTCACAATCTAAATAGAGAAAGACATTTTCACGGCTTTAAAGGTTCAGTCCATAATCCTTCAAAAGCTTTTTTGTGCTCTCTTCAAGCCTTTCTTCAGCTTTTGTGGCTCTATTCTGCTTCACAAGGCTTCTTGGTTTCTGATGTTAGAAGCTTGTTAAAGTCAAAGCGAGCCTCGACTCTGCTCCCCAGGGTTGACATTTCTTTTAGAGATGAGTTGGGGGGGGATTATGGATGGTTGCTCGGGTCACTTCACTAAGTAACAGGCTACGTGACTGAGGCAAACTGCTCTCAACGTTGATTTTAATGAAACATGTCATCATCTTGAGTTTAGTCCACACTTAACCTTTCCAAAGACGATACGCTCCTCATATTGACTACTTGTTGATGCAGCCATTGTAAGTATGTAAATCATGAACTAAATCCATTAGAGTAAACAAAACTAAGGATGAATGCAGTCACTAAAAGGATTACTGCTAATCTTAATGAGACCAACCAAAATGGAAATACATGTGCTTTTGTGAATCAGAGAAAGCGAGAAGGTCGACATCAGCAGCAGGTCGGGGTTCATTCATCAATGTAATTGTGCCAGAAGCAAAGCCAGAAATCACCATCAATCCCAGGTCCAACCCTTCAGCACTTTGACTGCCCTCATCTGCACAACTTGAACGATGAGGCAAGTTTTCAAAGACAGAATGGCTGAGACACGGGAGCAGTCGACACAATATCCTGAACATGAAGGGATTTATCAGTTTGTATCCACGTTGCTTCAACAGAGCAGATGGATGAGACCTCTGATGATGAGGACTATACAACACATTCTGATACTGAAACAACTAGAATGAATATTCTTGGTCGGTTTGGGTGTTAAAAGCTCAGATTGTCAGAAGGTTCAAGCCCGAAAGGTGGTCAAAAGACTTTTCACTTTATTACTCAAGCATTCAGATGCAGGACTTTGAACATCATCCTATTTGCTCGGAGGTCAATGTGTACCTCATTTACTGCAGTTTGTTTAATCCAGCTCCATAAATGGAAACTGTACAAGCTCAAAACGCAAAGAGTGCAGCTTGAGTGCGTACAACAACACGCAACTAAAGTGTATGGAAAGTTTTTTTTTCTAGACTCCCGGCTAGTTCAGTTGGTAGAGCATGAGACTTACAAACTCAAGGTAGAGGGTTTATGTCCCACATCGGGCGCCACCTTCCCGTGGGCTCGCCACCTTCCCGTGGGCTCACCACCTGCAGGAAAGGTTCTTAATGGGTGCAATGTGATCTGGGTGACGGTGCTCAGACTGCCACCCCCACGACCCAGAAGTGGATAAGTGGGAGAAGATGTATGGAAAATTGGATATTTGCAGGTTTGATGCCATTAATTTCACTTTAACTTTTGTTGATAACAAAATTATAAAGGGATAGTAGATTCTTAGTTGTAACTGGGGCGCAAGTACCACCTGAGTGACTGTTTATTGTTGGCAAGGGCTTAGATTTACCCCCCCCCCCCCCCCCCCCCATTGTGTGCGTGTGTGTGTGTGTGTGTGTGTGTGTGTGTGTGTGTGTGTGTGTGTGTGTGTGTGTGTGTGTGTGTGTGTGTGTGTGTGTGTGTGTGTGTATTACAGTATAGTATTGCCACTTTGTTCATATAATAACTTCACAACTTTGTTTCTAGATATATTCAAATTCTCAAAGTGGTGGACCTGCACTCTAACAAAACCCAGACTTATGTTAGATGTTTATTAATTAATTTATTTATGTTTTTATCATTTAGCTCATCTTGGAGAGAAACAGTTTCATGCAAAGCTAAAAGGACGTTATAAAGATAGTCTTTGAATTTAAATTCAAATTAATGACAGAATATTGTGCAATTAATTGGTAAATTATTTGATCAATTGACAGCACTATTGACAATGGGGGAGTTTATATATATATATATATATATATAAATTCACCAATCTTCATCAAAACACTTCATTCTTCTTGAACTCATCTTTCAAAATTCATCTAGTTAGAATTACATTAACAGTTTACACAACAAATGTTTTTGTTGTTTTGATATGACGGCAACCAGACAAATCACTATCAGAACATGCCACCTCCAAAATTTGCATTCAGCTTTACAAGCTGTACAAGCAGAAGCAACTTAACACCTTTTCTGCCCTCATGCATTATAATGAATGCACTGTCAGATGCTGATTAATACTGCTGACACTGCACTTCATCTCACAGCACAGCAAAGAAAGACTCAGGCTGGACCGGCAGAATTTACAACTGTGATGATTAAAAAAAAAAAAGTCAAAAGGCTCCTTAATTTTGCTGACAAACTTAACTTTAGATTGGTTGTCAATTAATTTTCTCTCTATCATTTCATTTCAATGTTTCCAGCCACATACAATGTGACGTATATCATCTAACAATGACATATTTAAGAAATAAACAAGGAAAACAAAAGCAGACAAAAGGACGAGTCAGTCTTTGGCTCTTTGATTTTAATCATTAAGGATAGAAAGCAAGAACTGAACTCTGCCAAACCCTGGAAAACAGCAGCGACACCTCCTGCTATCTGCATTCAAATTAGACCAGAGTCGTCTCAACATTTCCTTCGCTCCAAAATAAAGCACCTCTTAGTGAAGTAACCATGAATGCTTTTCAGAAGAAAAAAATAACCCAGACCCTCAACTGAAAGACCCTGCAGTGACAATGCAGAGCCAGCGTCACAAGGAGGAAAAAAAACAGCTTTTAACAATAGTTGAGGACGAGCAAACACAAAGACCTGGGCACTATTGTTCAGCGCGTTTCAGCTTGAAGAAAGCGTCTGAGTGTTATTAAAGGTGAAGGCAGACTCCACCAGCCTGCAGCCTGCATACATAAATAATGAGGGACTACATTTGCTTTCTCACATTTTGGGAATTTAGCTGACGCTCTTATCTGGAGTGACTTAGAAGGCGTGTACAAGTTCAATGATTTCAACTCCATTTAATGGAAACTTCACAAGAAAAAACCAAAGCAGTGAGAGTGCAGGTCCGCGTCAGACGACAAAAAGAAGGTAAACTTGTGATGGGAGACGGCATCTTGTTCATGTTAATAGCTAAATTATCAAAAGCTATTTTAAAGTCTTTCACGTCACCAACTGTAAATATAATCTATGTTAATGAGACGCCATTTTGTACCGTACGCATCACTTGCAAAAAAAACAGGGCAGCGAGAGAAGATTTCTCATTAGTTTAATTTAGTTTAATGTGAACGCATTAAAAATAACGTTGTCTGGAGCCTTTAAACATCTTGTTTACAATTCTACATAGCAGGAAAAAAAATCTGAAAAAAACTAGAGGTGAAGGTGTGATAAGAAGAGTAGTAAGGAATTAAGTAGTGGAAATATAGAAAAAAAATGGAAGTGTATGAATTATCATTGAAAAGTCAGAATTAAAGCCAAAGTGACTGATACTTGGAGGCTAAATGTTCCACATAGTTTATATTAGTGAGACATAGAAGTTCATTTGATTTCATAACCAATATCTCCATATTTTCAGTATTTTCTCTTCCAAGCAACACCACTGCACATTTCAGAAAGGATTTCGCTTCATACGTGTTTTTCTGTAGTTACAGTAATAGTTGTAGTTGCAGTTGTACTGTACTGGCCTCTGTTTTAACCACACAGCATAACTTTCCTTCTGGTTCAATTCTGATGAATACTAGAGCAGCCACCATGTCATTACAATCAGTCCGGCTGAACGTAGTGTGTCGCTGATTAAAAGTCCCTTTATTTTTCCTCTCTGTAAGATGAATTTCTCTTCTCTTCTGGAAAGAATAACTGCCTTGTCTCTTCACAAACAAATTAGATTTATTTCTGGCTGCCAGAGAACACGCGTGTAAATGCATCACATTTTAGGTAAAAAGCTTCAAGACAAGATCTGATCACAGCTTAGGTTACTACCAGAGGAGAGAGAGAGAGAGAGAGAGAGAGAGAGAGAGAGAGAGAGAGAGAGAGAGAGAGAGAGAGAGAGAGAGAGAGAGAGAGAGAGAGAAAACAATTAGGCTGCGGGGTCCAATTAATCCAGAAGTCATTTTAGAAGTTCAGTTGGATTAATTACTGAAGCCTGTTGGGGGGGAGGGGGGGGGGGGGGGGGGGTTGTCACACAAACAAATACAATTACGGGACACATACAAGCATCAGGCGCAACCTTGAGAGTTTAACTGATGCATTGTTGATCATCAAAACACAGAGACACACAATCACTGATGCACAAATATATTTGAGGCTCATCAGTGACAGAATTCCCAGGAGCTGAATTTGCTTCTGGCAAAGAAAATGATTATGATTCAGAATCAGACTTGACATGTTAATAGCGCCTTGAAAACAGTAGTCGTACCAGACGTCGACTATTCAAACAGACACACTTGGAATATTTATCCTGCTATAATTGTGTTTACACTCTTTTATTGCTTTATGATATATGTATGGGCTAAGGTAGAAAAGTGAATCTTTAACATTTAATGGGAATGTTGTGGGTACTCCCAGACAGCTGAAGTAATGATGTTTATATTATCCAAGTCAGTGAGCAACTAATGATGAGCAGACGCTGTGCCATTAATTGATGTGTTTAATGTTTCAGGGATAAAACAAAAAAAAAAGAAAAGGTGGCAGTAGAGGCAACACAATTCAGCCACGGGCACCAGTTTAGAGTTTATTATCTCTTATGCAGCTACACCTCCAGCATGGAAGTGTGTGTTTATGGAGACGCACTATATCTGTACAGCAATCAAAAACTAAACGTGATCACACGCCTGACGTCACATGGTCCGTCCAATGATGTGGTGTCGTTTGACTATGGTAACTTTGGAACTTAAAATGAGAAATTTTGCATAATTTTGTAATTTTTATCAAAAGAAGAGTTTTAATCAAACAAGAAAGACATTCTTAAAGTAATGATTTCTTTATTAAATTCTGAGCAGAACATATCATCCAATATTTATTTTAACTGATTCAATTCAGTGTAAAGTTTACACAACAACGTTTCAAGTGAAAACACATCATTTGAAGAGTGGCTCCAAGCACCGTTGTCGTGTAAACAAGACACCCGAACCCTCCGAAGCACCAGGGGTGAAGAAACTGCTTTTACTGCACCCGTGTTTATGTCTGACGGGACTAAATAAAGCTCCGTGCCTACATCGGCCACAGAGGAGCTTGAACTTCACTCCCACTTCATGTTCTTAATGGATGTTCAGTGTGGAACAGACGACAAACCAGCCCTGACAAATACAACATACAGTCACACGGACAGACGTAATACAAGTGCAACTAAATGAATCAGGCACAGAATTGTAACGTCTAACAGCCAGTCATGATGTTTCTTTTACTTTGTGTGTGTGGAGTTGTTCCAACTCAAACACAAACTCTTTCTCTCTCCGTCTCTCTGCTCCGTGCCAGAGGGAAAACCCTAAAAATACACACTCCCCCACAACACTACCCCCCCTCTCTTTCTGCCCTCTGTTCCTTTTGCTTTCACATCCTTTCTCTTTCAGCGCTCTTCGTGAACTCTCTCTACACTTCGCTCATCTCGCAACCACAACTCTCATCACTTTCTGTACGTCTGGAACCACGGCTGCTCTATGACTCCTGGTCGACTTTTCTTTTACCAGCAGTTGGTGTGCATCTTCTGACACAAAACCACGTCAATAATCCATGTGTGGAAGCAAGAGCAGGTTTTTATGCTTACAAGCTCGTATATCTGCTTGGACAACCAATTTGTATGTGTTTGTGACACTGCAGTTGCTCAAAGTGAGAATATCTCCAGATCAAACCCCACTTGTGGTCCTGTGTGAAGTTTGCGTGTTGTTTTCGTCCATTTGTGACTTTTCTGCGAGTCATCGGGTGTCCTCCCACAGTCCAAAAACGTGTTTTGAGGTGAACTGCCTGTCGGTGTGAATGTGTCTGGTTCTCTCTGTTTGTGCTGTGATGGGACTTACAGACTGTTCAGTGTGTGATTCTACCTTCCAGTGAGCTCAGAGCATCTGCAGTCCAAAACATCCAGACGATGGACAGATGAATTTGGTGATTAGCACAGTCAGCTAAACCAAAGTGGAAGGGGGGGGGGGGGGGGGGGGGGGGGGGGGGGCTCCATTGGCATTTACATGTTCAGCCTGTGTTGGTATAAAAAAAAAAAAAAAAAAAAAAAAAAAAAAAAAAAGATTCTTCAGGCTAATCTGAAACTGTAGATTTCAGCATTTGTTACTGATTATCTTCTCTCGACCATTGTACTTGTGCAAGGCAGCAGTTTTAATCTCAATCATCAATGGAATCGAGGCCACTTTCTGTGAGAGAACAGTGCTCAGCCTTGGTCCGAAAAATAAATAGGTCCACAAAAAAACACTCAAGACGAAGCGATTGTAGTGGGTCTTGAAAAGCATGCGCACTCCACAAAAAGACCTTGTGAAAACACACACTGTGCCCCTCCCTAATGTTGTAAATACAAATATGAAAACTTAGTTTATAATTGGTAACCATGTCTGTCGTTATTGGTACAATTTTTGAGTGACGTTCTTCTATTTCAGTTATTTGTATCAGTCTGAGCATCAGCAGCAGCATATGTACTCCCACCACCACTCATTTCATTTTACAGCTTCAGATCCTTTTTAATTCATGTATGTGTATTTCATAGCAATTAAATATATAGCTGTGAGTCATCTCATACTAATGTATAGCATGACACTCTGCATGAACCTCCTACATACTTGAGCATCCCACTTCGATGCAGCTTCAGTCCACGAAGAAAAGAAATTCAACTACGAAAAAACATTTCAAACTAATTTTCTCCCTCTAGATCCTGGTTGGTGATACGAGAACAGACAAATTTCTGCAATATGTAGACGCGACTAAATAATGCTTTTTCATCCTATGAAGAATTACTCTAGTTACTCTGTGCCTAAATGTGTGGTTTATTTAATGAATGCACCAGCAGAAGATATATTCTTCAAGTTTATAGTCGGAGAAGATATTCATATAATCATGCATGAAATAAAACAAATGAATGATAAGCAAAAGAAAAAAGACATTTTTATAGCTCTGAAAGTACATTAAGAAATAAGCCAAGGGGGAAGAAACTGGGTTGAATGAAAATGCCTCAATGTAGTTATGTATTGTAGCATCTTTCAAGCCGTAATGTGTCTCGCGTACAAGAAATAAACAAAGAATTGCTTCACAATAAAGAAAGGTTTACGTATAACTAAGTAGATTGAATAAGTACAGCGAGAGGAGTATGGTCATCTTTAAAAAAATATTGAGGGAGCCTCTTGGAAAATACAGGTTTATGTTCATCTTGTTATTTCAGTACATTCAGCCTATGAAGCGAATAGTGTGAAGCCTTCAAAATCGTCCACTGAAACACTTTTCAAGACTTAATAAATACAAATTGTTCAATAAGACATGAATGACATACTGGAAAAACAAGACATTAGGTCCAGACAGCGTTTCAATATCCACAGGTCAAACGAAGGGTAGGGTGAAATGTAATGTAGAGGAGCTTCAGACAGAAAGTTTGTTTGTGGTTGCATGTTCATTAAATGCCCATATTTATAAATTTCAGAAACAAGTTAATCCTCAAAGTAGCATTTTCTTCTGTTTAATAATGTTCTAGATGGTTGTTCTAGCCATACATGATGTATACCTGGTGGAACTTAACCAATGTAACAACTGCAAAAATACAATATTTCCATAAAGACTAGCAAGCAATAAATAAAAATGTGATTTTTACTTCGCAAATCTAATATAATTGGTCACATAATTGGTGTTTCTGTGACCTATGGCACTGCACCAAGTTGACATTCAGCTAACATTAAGTCCACTGAATAGCATCCATTTAGCTTTTAATGCCTCTGCAGCTGAGGCCATCAGATGGTCATGACACCAATTTCCCTCATAGCTAAATCAACAAATCACAGAGTAACAATACAATCGCTGATGAGCACCCTTCAATGCTCCAGCACAGGTTTTCCATCAATTTGTACCAAAGTTCCTGTTTAAGTTATTGAAATGCTTCTTTGAAAAAAATTTAATAAAATTTCAACCAATAAATGGGTTAAATCTAGTGCAGTCAATCAAAATTTTTTTTTACTAATTGCACAATTTTCTGTAATTAATTGCGATTAATCGCATTGTTTTTCTACTGAAGACTGAAGTTTGTAATGGATATTTATTTAGAGAAACCCACAGAATTAATATCAACTCAACACACACAGACTATATTTAAAATCAAAGACTGTTTTCATGACGCCCTTTTAGCGTTTGGTGAAACTGTTTCTCTCCAAGATAAGCAAAATGAGAGACCGCACGGAGAAATTAATATTTTACCTGCAAGTGTTTACTCCAGTTTTCGAATTTGGTGGCTACTGGTCAGCCAGCATGGCAACCTGCTGCTTTGCTGCAGAATTACTTCTGTGGTCCTTAAATTCGGCTTGACAAGGTGTGCTAATGACTCTCACTTTCTCAGGCCACGTTTACACGTACCTGGGCATTTGAAAAAACTGTGGTATTTCTCTGCGTTTGGGCCGTGTATTTACACATAAATGCAGCTAAGACTCACAAAAAACGATGATGATTTCTGAAACCTCCGGCCACAGTGGAAATCTGGATAAAATCCGTGTCTCCGTTTGCATTTAAAGGGGGGTAGGCGGATATTTACGTCACAATTCGTGGCTGTCATGGTTTCATGCTTCTTGCTACACTGCCCCCTACAGGTTTGGCTGCTCATAGCACCTCTGAGCCAGGTATATATGGTACGTGTAAATGAAGATTTCTTTTTATTTTAAAGGTAGAGGGGGAAATGTCTGTTTTTGTAAAAACCCAGGTACGTGTAAACATGGCCTCAATCAGCTATCAGGTAACTTTTTAAAGTGAAACTTTCTGCCTTAATATTATTCCACTCATATTATGCTGCTCTGTTGTTACGGTGCTGCACATGCAGCTGCTCCGGTAAGGGAGTAAAAACAAACAACCAAAAAAAACGGATTAAAACAAAACTATGTTAATTCCGTAAAAAAAATTTTTTAACGAGTTAAACGTGTCAAATCAATTCAATTAACGCGTTAGTTTTGACAGCACTAGTTAAATCACATTGATGCTAAAAAGCACCCTAAGATTCCCTGTATTTTACATTTGGTTGTTTTTCAACTAATCTGCATTTGCATTAGCCTGTTAAAGGTTTCAGGTGGTTCAAGACACTTTTCATCAAAATGTTAATTGCGTAATTGATGAAAACTCCGATTTCAGCATAATTAATTGTTCAGTTCCAGATCCTGAGCATGTCGCTGTCACCCTGCCAGGTACTTGCTCTGGTCCTCGTCAGACCTTTCAGCAGGCCCAAAACAAGTCTTTTTACTCCTTTATGACTCCCTGCCTGAGCTGCTATGTAACTTAACAGGATAAAAGTCCATATTAATTCAAAGACCGAATATTCACAAGTATTATGTCAGTAATATTCATGTTATCTTGCAGTTGTTTCTTGTTGACATTGAAAGCTAGTTGCTCAAACGCAGTTTTTAGAAATTGCTGCACATTTGTAGTTTCTCACATCAGCACTTGAGTTTCCCCGGTTTGAGAAAGCAATCAATATATATCAAAGCTTCTGTGGTGGGATTGAAAATGAAGGCCATGTATAAATGTGTCAGAAACTGCAACAGAGAAAATGCCACAAAACTGTAAAAGCATGGAAAAATGAACTATCAACATCGACTCCTGACCAAACATGTTTTAGAATAGGTTGAATAATGAACCCACAAAAAACGTAACTATTTTTCAGATACTCCTCACCCCAGCCATTCGTCTTCACGCATGCATGCCAAAACGTAAATTCTCTGGGTAAATTAGGCAAATAAAACGGTTGCATAGCTGTGAGATGGGCCCACAAACCAGATAGACCAGCTGGTCAAGTCCTTACTTTTCTCTATGGGATATAAACTAGCTGCTCTGTGGGCGATGAATAGTGTGTTTCAGCATTATGTATGCCACAAAACAAAATCATCATTGCAGATGATTTGCATAAAGGTACATAATTCCTAGAAGACTGGGACAAAATTTGCATTTTTTTGCTAAATCAGCACAAGACCTTAACCTGTGTGTTATAGTGATGAATGTATTGTACTTTAAAATAGGATCAAATAAACTACACTTTCCAAAAAAAACATGATTATTCTTTTACTTCTAGTTTAAAACTTTTACCTGACCTTTTACATCCCAGCTGTGTCCTTTTCTAATGTACATAATGCAAATGGACTGAGCGTCAATGCATCGAGTGATATAAAGCACCACATGTCCCACACTGAAGGTCTCCTGTTGTTCAGTGTGTACCGAACCACTCAATATGGGAATCCTTTTCTTTGACGTCTCTATTGACTGTCCTATACAGCGTTAACACATGATCGCACTCGAGTTACAGCTGCACGTTGATCACAGGAACAGGAGGCCAGAAAAGAGCAGTGTGTATAGAACTTCAGCTTCAGGTCAGTGTTCGACTCAAATAAAAAAGTTTAAACTTTCGATTTGTACCGTCAATAATATAAAGTTACTTATCAATCATAGTTTTTCTCTGAAATCGTTGATTATTGGTAAAACCAAAAATGAATAATATTGAACGGAATTAAGTAAAGGTCTATTATTTTAATGGTACATGTCTCAGTTACATTCATACATTCTTCCAATGCTGCCTGGTTTGGACAAACTTAGGCAAGACAAATTCAGTGTCTTGCCTAAGAATGTTTGGTGAGATGGGGAATTGAACCAGCATCGTCAGGATTGGAGGTCAATCTGCATACCCACTGCACACTGCCACCCCAACCTGGCACAGACAAAATCTTTAGATTTTACTTGAACTTATCTTGACCATTATACTTCTTAATCATGTAAAGCATGTAAACAGATTAAATCAGGAGTCTCTAACTTAATGTAGCTGAGTGCCACTGCTGGCAGTATCCTCTCAGTGGAGCACATTTAGTTCTCAAAATGTGTTTTTCCCCTAAATATTGATCCTGTTTAATCATTTAAAACTGCTAAAAGTTTTTGTTTTGAGGCCAGAAGTAAGAGGAAGGAGATGACCCAATAAAAAGAATAAATTCTCCATTTTTTTGCCATAATTAATTAATCTAAATCCCATTTTATAACTTGTGAAGATTTACACTCAAGTAGGACTATTACAGCTGTTATCACCACTGATGAACTTGACTCTCTTTATTGATTAACGTTCATCTTTAGTCGCTGAGTTTCCGCCATTTATCCAGGTCTGGTTATATCGCTAAAAATATTGTACGCTTCCACTTCCCTCAACCACTGCGGGGGATCTTGAGGCATTCCTATGTCTGACGAAATATACCTTCTCTCCAGAGAGTGTCACTCTGGATCTCTCCGGAGCTGAACAGGCTTCACAAACTGTCATAAGGCTCTCACAAAATAATCTATCACAATGGTTTCCTTCGTGCTTCGAAAGAAGAGAGATGTCAAACATGCACTGCTGTCATTAAAGGTGAGCCTAAACCCGGGCAATTTTTTCACACAAAATCCAGTTTCACATCCGGGGTAACCAGAGCAAACACAACGTTGAGATACAGGAGTAGAGTACGTTCGCACAGAGCAACAGGACAAGAAATGCAAAAGCACAACGAAAGAAAGCAAAACAATAAAATTCAATACAATCACAGGCATGTCTGGAGAAGAACTTCTCCTTGCTGAAGTGTGGGATGAGAAATTCAATCAACAACTCAATCTGACAAAAACTGGAGAGCCAGTGTTGATGCTACTGAACAGCAGCTGCTAGTTTTCACTTCGAAAATATGAACTCTTGCTCCTCTGATTTCCGTGTGTGCACTCTAGTGCAGCGCAGGTACAGGGTGTGGGCCAAACACACCAGAATTCTGTCATTAAAGACAAAGAGCTGAAAATCAACACAGGAGGAGTCGAGCTGATGAATCCCGACACCCACGCTGATGTAACGCTTACCCCTGATGCAAATGGCCTGTGAAATTGCTGCACTCCGGCTGCCCTACAGTGCATCTACCACAGCTGGAGAGAGTTTGAACTGTAAATGATACAGCAGGACAAGTCTCACAGTACAGGCCGACACCTTGTACCTGCACCTTCGATCAAGGCACACCAGATTTCCATTCTGATCTATAAATACTGCATAACAACAACAATAACAGTTGCAAAAGTTACTGCAGAAAATGTATTGGGCTTAAAACACAAAACGACACATTAGGAAAAGCTAACTAAAATATAACAGCTTGGGGTTCACTGCAACTCAGAGATCTTCGTCTTTAAGGTCTTCACATGGTTAATGTCTACAATACCATCACAAAATCAAATCATTCACACAATTAGAGCCATTTTGCAATTATTCAGGCGCAGGAAATTACATTATTGTGACTGGGATGAACGGTTCTTGACCACCCTTCATGGACCCCAAAGCAATCTAGAATGTGAGGAAACAATATACTGTGACTTCAAACTTTTTTCTAAATATAACAGTTCTCTTCTCAAAACCAAGCTGTAACACCACAAGGATCAATTTCCAGCCTTCATATTGATCAGTCAAAGACCCTCCCAGAACAAAATATATTTATTAATTTATATATATTTATTTCTCTTCATTTTCCTGAAACCGTTTGATTCGGTTCTGCACCAAGAAATCAAGACTGAGCAATCCCCACATTAGAGGACAGAGAAACAAATAAGGGAGTTTCTTATAAAAGCCACTCAATCAGTTGCATTTTCTCTTATCAGAAAACCACAAACGCACCACAACTCCCATTAATCAGCGCATCGAATGTATTTTCCACTGTTCATTCACAGGATGCTGTGGGCTGCCACACACACACACACACACACACACACACACACACACACACACACACACACACACACACACACACACACACACACACAACACACACTCCAGGAGAGCTGGTTGTAAATCCATTCTGGGGATCCACAGTCCTCATTAGCAACCGATTACTGATCGACATACATGAGGCGCGCCTGCACCGCAAATCCCCCCGGACACCCACGGAAATCAGATGTATGGAAAAGTATGTAATCCACATCCAGACAGAATCAGACCGATGTGACGACTCCATTACATGTGGAGGTCAAAACACTTACACTCTTAAAAGCATGAGCGATAACGCACGCGTTAAAACTGGAAATAAATCAAACTTCTGGCAAATGTTTAAAGTTATTTGTGGAATCACCAACCGTCTGTATATCCTTCACATTAAGTCATGCAAATAAAATTCAAAGTGAATTACATGTTAGATTTGGACAAACTGAATACCATCAAGGTGGCTGAAAACTCACGTGGGCGCACCACAAACTCCAAATATCACTGCAGAGTATTTCTTGTAGGTCACCTTTTTCTTAAAGGTCGAACAAAATAAAGAATAAAAAAAAAAATCACAAATAAACAAGCATAAATCGCGCAGTCAGACTGTTAAAGAATAAAGTGGCTTTAACTCACCATTTCTCTGTTGCGGCGCCGGGTGTTGGAAGCATGTCACGACACTAAATCCCCACGGCCAAGAGTCACATTGTTCTCCAGTCGGAGCGCAAACTAATGACAGGAGCTAGATTAGTGAAAGTAGAACAGCCGGGGGTTTTGGGGATCTTTTAGGAATGAAGTGATGAACGGAACGGAGCGCAACGCAGCGGGGACCGGTGGGATCACTGCGGGATGTGCGCAAAAACAGGCGACGGCGAGCGACCGGTGCGCGTCCGGTGACACCAGGACGAGACAAACTGTGAATGGTGAAAGGGAGTAAAAACCCTGGAGGAAATGTAGAGAAAAATCGTGTGCAGGAGAGCCGAGCCAGTAGGTATTTTGTCTGCCCGGCGAGGACTGCGCGGAGTCGCCACAGCGGAGGAGATGTTGCGCTCTGTCTCTCCGACTGAACTCGCAGCGGACATTAACCCGCTCTGCTCTAGTCCCTCCTCTTCAGCCCTGAAGTGAAGTGAGGGGAAGCATCTCCCTCTCCCCCACTCGGTCTCTAACCCACGCGTTCTCTCTCCGTCACTAACACACCACATTTGACTGACATGATTCATTTGGTCGACGTTGTTCCCGTTTAAGTGCGCGCTGGAGTGGAAGAAAGCACATGTAACACTTTGACCTTTACTGATTGGAAAGGCTCAGCTGTAACCTTGAATACGGACCTGCGTTATATAACTGAAGTCTTTTCATTTTATGGTAATTTTATATTTTTTAATTTCTTGATTCTAAAACCCAAATTTTTAAACTAATCTGAGCACTAACCAGTTATTCAATTCAATAAGTTGTTACTTGGAAGTTCTGCACAGTGGTGTAGTGGTTAGCAGTTTTGCCCCGAGATCAGGGTCCTCAATTAGTTTCCCCCAAGGGCCAAAATATGACCAGTGTGCCAAACCAAGGGCCGGAACAGCCGCAGGTGTTTTGCTCTATTTCAGTAAAAGTTGTTTTTATTGCAGATGTTTTAGCTGATGTTACCATTATAACTATTATTATTATTGTTGCTATCATCATTATTATTATGAGTAGTAGTAGTCAAGGTGGTTGTAGTAATAATTTGAGCCTGGGGTTTTCAAAACTTGTGTTGAGGGTCACATTAAAAAGGCGCTCTTGAAAAAACCTTAAAAGGTGCAAAACCAACTATCTAATTATTTACACACAGAGAGACAGAAATACAGGGAGAGATTTACATTGTTTTATTTTTTAAATACCATAATTGTTGTTTCAGTGCTGCATTTGTTTCTGTTCTCATTTCATCCATTTATTGTTTTTAATTGTGGTCTGTTGCATTTGAAGTATAAAACTGTATATAAATGAACTTATTAGTACTATTGTTGTTGTAATTTTTGTTATAATACACCAGTTAGATGCCAAATAAACAAAAATGAATGAATTCACTCACCAATCAGTGAGAAAAGTGACAGCGATGGGATGAGGAAATCCCTCTGAAGTATGTTGCATCAGTCAGTCTGTTTCTGGATTCTGTTAGTTTAAGTCACTGATCAGAGGTGAAGAACGCTCCTCCACTAAATCCTCCACTCTTCTTGTCACAGTATTTGTGAGTATTGAAACAGTATGTCAACAGTGAAACTTGCTCCAAGGTGCGTTTATACATCAGCACGATGAGTTACCAATATTATTGTCATTCCTGACACATTCCTGACATTCTTAATGTGACATAATGCATCTGATTATAGTTCTTAAATGGGCCTGACATTCCTGATATTCATGGCACATCTTTTTGGCTGACAATAAATATTCCCATATCAAGAATCATCTGTATTCGTGAAGTTTGCAACTGAGCGTGTGGATTAGTTTTGATGCGTTATACAGCGTGACAGCATTCGCTCCCTGCAGAATCCTCTTCCCTGATCAACAATGTGCGTGGGCCAGACAGTTGGCTCCCCGCGGGCCGCCTATTGAGGAGCCCTGCTCTAGAGTTTGCATGTTCTCCCTGTGTGTGTAACTTTCCTCCTGCAGTATAAAATGTGCTTGAGGTTAATTAGTGACTAAGTTGGCATTATGGTTGGATGGATGTGTTAAGCCCCGGTCACAACCCGCCGTATTTGCAAGTGCGTGCTGTCTACTTGCAAACACGTGGGCAAAATTTGGGGATCCATACATGCTGGGTACCGCCTCCGTACAGATTTGGGAGCACGCAAACACGCGGGAGCACTTTTCGTGCATGAGGAACTTTCGCTGCGTTCAGGCTGCGTTCGGACTACGGATCTACAGCCAATGCGCGCACGATGCACTGACTCCGTGAGTCTTTTAAATTTTTCCCACGGTCACTTGCTCTATGGACAGCGCACTCATCACCTGTGTGCTGCGCAGGTGATGAGTGCGTGGTCTCTGCTTACTCGGCACTTCTCCAGTTCTACTATCCAATGAGCATGCAGAACTTACGTGGACCGTACCGAGTAAGCACTTGCTCCGAAGTTACAACGCACGTTGCGCGCACTGATTTCTGCATGGACGAAACCACCACTCCCGTATCTTATTTTTTTCCCATCTTCTGTACCAAGGCAAGTAATACCACGTCAATGCCACTTGAAGCTGTTCTTGCCGCATCAGAACCCGGAGTCTCTGCGGTAGAATGGGCAGCATCTGGAGGCAGCAGCAGCTGAGACATCGGACAGAAAAACTCGCGTTCATTGCACTTGCACGCACTCACAGCATGCAAGTGAGTAAGGACACCGTACGTGAGCAGCACGTGTAAGTATGGCCTCCATAGGATACATGGCAATCGCACGGAGATCGTATGTTGTAAGCACGTTGTAAGCACGTTGTAAGCACGTTGTAAGCACGTTGTAAGCACGTTGTAAGCACGTTGTAAGCACGTTGTAAGCACGTTGTAAGCACGTTGTAAGCACGTAACACTCACTTACCACGTGTGCAATGTACGATGCACACAACCACTCACGGCCAGGCGTGGCGTGCGGGCCTCGTACTTACACCTTGCGCAACCATGCAAGTGACGTGCGCTGACATACTTCTTCCCTGCTCTTGCCACTCCCTCCCCACGTTTTCAGAAAAACGTGGCGGCCGTGGCGTCCCCAAAAAAACTTACGAACTAAAAACACACAAGGTGGGTTGTGACCCGGGCTTTAGGGAGTAACTGAAAGACACCTCTAGATGGTGCTGTAGCACTGCATGTTGTTCTGCTGAACCAAGCATTTCCAGCTGTTTGTCTTTCCCAGGACAGAGGTATGAAATGTTTTGACAAAACGCTCCAGCTTATACTGAAACGGCAGTGATCGTACAGGTACTACCGTCAGGTGTACCGGTGTTTCAGCAACATGTCACTGCACAACACATTATCAATGTAGGGAATAGTGTAACATTATTTCAAACAACATGCTCTCAACTCTGGTTAAAGTTGTTGGTTTGAATCCAGGCCTTCTTGGGTTGGGTTTGCGTGTTATCTTTGTCCATGTGTGCTTTTCCCAGGTATTGTTTCCTCATACAGTCCAAAAACATACAGATTAATTGGTGTAGTGAAGTTTCCAATCAGGCCAGTCTGATATTTTAATTGTACTAATAGCAACTATTTTGTGCAGTCATATCTCATTTTTCAAGCCGATCTGGTTGTAAATCGTACAAATTCCATTTGATGTTGACGTTTCAGGTTTGACCCCCAGAGAACAAACATGAAGTCTCACTGAGCTTAATACGGGTCTACCCAAAATAATAGGAAACACTTTCAAATCTATGTTTGCTAACTATTAGACATATCCAGGGTATTTGAGTATTTTAGGTAGATCTGGCTTTGTGTTTTGAATCCCCTGTAAATGTCAGATTTGTAAAGGTGTTGATTTAAGATACAGACACTTTCACATATTTTATTTTCTGTAGTTCCTCAAGGATATAAAAAGATCGACTGCTTCAGCACAGAAACGGCAGGTGTCATCATTAGAAAAGGAAGAGGTTTTAATCTCCACATCTCTTTTACAACTCGTCTCTGACTCATCCGACTGTTCGTCCCCTGGCCTCCTTTCGTTCTGTCTTTTAGTGAGCATTACTGCAAACATCTCATTTGAACTGAAATTGTTTGATATCTGATTATTACTCTCCCCCTGCCCGTCTTAGTCATCCTCCTTATTCCATCAGACCTTCCCTCACTGGAGCCAACCAGTCACAAAAATGTCTCCTTATAATGGCCCATAACTTTAATTAATAGAATTCAAGATCCTTCTGATCACATATAAAACTCTTCATCAGAAGGCTCCGTCCTATATCGAGAAACTTCTAGAAGTTTATCACCCTCCACGAGCCCTTCGCTCTGAGGATGCAGGACTGTTGGTAATCCCTAAAGTCCATAAAAGTAAAACAGGAGGCAGGAGTTTCAGCCATATGGCTCCTCTACTCTGGAATCAACTACCAGCCTCGGTCCGAAGGGCCGACACCATTAGTTTATTTAAGAGTAGACTAAAAACCTTCCTCTTTGATAAAGCTTATCAATAGGAATAAAATAGGACCACTAAGTTGAGCTGCTATCGGCCTAGACTGCTGAGGGGATTTTCTCTCTCCCGTTAAAAGGGAGAAACTGTCACGGGACGGAACTGAGGCTCAAGTGCAGACAGCAAAACAGGAGACACAGAATTTGAATTACGGATTTATTTTAACTAAAAGGGCGGGAACAAAAACCCTACTAAAGGCAAAAACTAAAACTAAGAAGAAAACGATCGGGAAACTCCTGACGGAAAAACTATTAGAAAACAAAGTACAAACGATCGCAGCCAAAGAGGACGGGCGGAGGAGTCTGGCACAGGAGTGGGGAGACTCAGCTGCAGAGTGGGAAGGTTAGAGGGGATCGTAGTTCCAGGCAGGGAGGAGGCAGGCAGGAATCCAGTTACGCATAGGACCAGGCTGAAGTATTTTACGGTTTGGCGTCGGTTCATGTTCAACTGGTGTTTATATAGAGGTGCAGGTGGGGAGGCCACTCCCCGCCGCAGCTGGAAGCAGTTGAGTTTATTGGAGGTGAGGTCATGCCCATGAGGCAGGGAGGCCACCAGATGGTGCCAATGGACCAAATTAGGTTTGAGAAGTGGAGGGCATGACAGTACCCCCCCTCCTACGTGCGCCTCCAGGTGCACGACTGAAACGTTCAGCACGCCGCCGTTTGAGGTCCCTGATCAGGTCAGGGCAGAGGATCTGCCTGCGGGGGACCCAGCTCCTCTCTTCGGGCCCGTATCCCTCCCAGTCCACGAGAAACTGAAGGCCGCGACCCCTGCGGCGGACATCCAGTAGGCGCCGAACCGAGTAGGCGGGTGAGTCATCCACCATCCTGGGAGGGGGGGGGGGGCGAACTGGGGGAGCCAGGGGGGAGTCTCTGACGGGCTTGACCTGTGAGACATGGAATGTAGGGTGGATTTTCAAAGGTCGAGGAAGGGTGAGACGTACCGCCGTAGGACTGATGATCCGCTCCACTGGAAAGGGACCGATGAACCGTGGCGCCAACTTCCTGGATTCCACCTTTAGAGGGAGGTCCTTGGCCCTCAGCCAGACTTGTTGACCCACAGTGTAGGTTGGGGCCGGGCGACGATGGCGGTTGGCATGACGCTCCATCCTCCTGGTCGATTGTAGGAGTGTGGACCTGGCCCTCTCCCAGATCCTCTTGATCCGGCTGACGGATGTTTGCATGGAGGGAATGGCGATTTCTTGTTCCTGGGAGGGGAACAACGGTGGCTGGTACCCGAGGGAGCACTGAAAAGGAGACATTCCCATCGAAGAGTTTATTTGTGAGTTGTGTGCATACTCCACCCAGGACAGATGCTCAGACCAGGCCGTCGGGTTGGAGGTGACCAGGCACCGGAGGAACGTCTCCAGGGACTGATTGGCCCTCTCCGCTTGTCCGTTAGACTGGGGGTGAAAGCCAGAGGTGAGACTGAGGGTGGCCCCTAGTGCCGTGCAGAAGGCCTTCCAAACTCCGGAGGTAAACTGTGGCCCCCTGTCTGAGACAATGTCTGTCGGTATCCCATGCAGCCGGAAAACGTGGTTTATCAGGAGGGATGCCGTCTCCTTGGCTGAGGGGAGTTTGGGAAGGGCGACGAAGTGTGCTGCCTTGGAGAAACGATCAACAATGGTGAGGATGGCTGTGTTACCTCCAGAGCGGGGTAGTCCCGTGACGAAATCCACTGCGATGTGGGACCACGGCCGAGAGGGCACAGGGAGTGGCTGGAGGAGGCCCGTGCTGGGCTGGGAAGGCGTCTTGCCCTGGACACAGGTGGGGCAAGCAGCGACAAAGTCTCGAGTGTCCCGTTCGAGAGAGGGCCACCAAAACCTCTGCCGAAGGATGGACACGGTCCGGAAGCCTCCTGGGTGGCAGGCAAAGCGGGAGGCATGGGCCCACTGGAGCACCTGGGTACGCACAGACTCGGGAACATAGAGAGCATTAGGTGGGCAGTTACCTGGGGTTGGCTGTTGGATTTGCGCCTGGCGGACCTGATCCTCCACTTGCCAGGTTAGAGAGGCGACGAGGTGAGCGGGGGGGAGGATAGGTTCGGGGTCACCGGAGGGCTCATCGCTTGAGAACTGGCGAGATAGGGCGTCCGGCTTGATGTTACGGGACCCCGGGCAATATGTGAGGGTAGAACTGGAAGCGACCAAAAAACAGTGTCCAGCGGGCCTGCCGAGAGTTCAGTCTTTTGGCTGAGCGGATGTACTCCAGGTTTTTGTGATCGGTCCAGACTATGAATGGGTGCTCCGCCCCCTCCAACCAGTGACGCCACTCCTCTAGGGCAAGCTTGACCGCCAGCAGCTCACGGTTCCCCACGTCGTAATTCTGCTCTGCTGGGGTCAGGCGGCGAGAGAAGAAGGCACATGGGTGCAGCTTTTGGTCTGTTGGGGTCCTCTGGGAGAGCACGGCCCCGGCTCCGGAATCAGACGCATCCACCTCGACCACGAACTGAAGGTGGGGATCTGGCTGAACAAGGATTGGAGCAGAGGTGAATCGTACCTTGAGGGACTGGAATGCTTGCTCGGCCTTGGGGGTCCACTGGAATGGGATCGAGGTGGAGGTCAGGGCTGAGAGTGGGGCTGCCACCTTACTATAATCACGGATGAAGCGGCAGTAAAAGTTGGCGAAGCCCAAAAACCGCTGCAACTGTTTCCGGGTCTCTGGCTGGGGCCACTCCGCGACAGCCGAGAGCTTGGCCGGATCCATCCTGATTCGTCCTGGGGAGATAACGAAGCCCAAGAATGGCACAGTGGTGACGTGAAACTCACACTTCTCCGCTTTAACAAACAGGCGGTTCTTCAAGAGGCGCTCTAGAAACAGACGGACATGGCGGACGTGTTCCTCCTGGTTCCTGGAATAGATTAGGATGTCGTCCATGTACGCAAACACAAAGCGGTTGATCATGTCTCTGAGCACATCATTAATCAGATTCTGGAAGACGGCGGGAGCATTTGTGAGGCCGAAGGGCATCACCAAATATTCGAAGTGTCCTAGGTGGGTGTTAAAGGCTGTTTTCCACTCATCCCCCTCTCTCATTCTCACTAAGTGGTAGGCATTCCTCAGGTCTAGTTTGGAGAATACCTTGGCCCCATGGAGGAGGGTGAAGGCTGAATCTATAAGAGGAAGTGAGTACTTGTTCTTCACAGTTATATCATTTAGGCCCCTAAAGTCAATACAGGGTCGCAGGGACCCGTCCTTCTTGCTCACAAAAAAGAAGCCCGCACCTACCGGAGCAGTGGAGGGCCGAATGATACCTGCTGCCAGGGCATCCCTAATGTACACCTCCATAGCGACCTGCTCGGGTTTAGTGAGGTTGTACAGACGACCAGAGGGCAAGGTGGCTCCGGGCAGGAGCTCGATGGCACAGTCGTAGGGTCGGTGGGGGGGGGCAAGGATAAGGCTTTCCTCCTTGCTGAAGGCCGGAGCTAGGTCCCGGTAAACATCAGGGATACAGAGCGGGTCCGGAGGCCGGGGAACTGGCTTGGGAATTACCGGAGCAGAGGGTGAGGCAGAGCGGAGACAGTTGGCATGGCATGCTGTACTCCAGGACAGAATCTGGCTGCTGCGCCAATCAATGGAAGGATTGTGTTTTGACAACCAGGGGTGCCCCAGCACCAGCTGTGGGCGAGAATTTTCAATTAGGTGAAAGGTTAATGTTTCATGGTGGTTACCTGCGAACAGGAGGGTGACCGGAATTGTTCTCCGCCGGACCGTGGCCAGGGGAAGACCGTTAAGCGAGCGGGCCTCCATGGGAGAATCCAGTGGAACAGATGGAATGTGGAGCTGTCTGGCAAGGTCCACATCCAGAAAGTTCTCCTCGGCCCCGGAATCCACCAGCACAGGCACGGAGAGTGAGTGAGTTAGGTGGATCAGTGTCGCTGGTAGCTGCAGCAGATGAGGGGAGGTTGCCGCAGTTCGGCTCACTCATAGACTCCCCGTCACGAGGGAGCCCTCTCTTTTGCCGGTCTCTGGGGACGATGTGACCATAGCAGGCTGGGGAGTGGGCACGAGATGGTGGAGGCGTACCTGGTCCATCTGGTGTGCGCGCTCTCTGCGCCTCTCTCTCAACTGATTGTCAATCTGGATGGCGAGAGAGATAAAGGCCTCCAGGCTGCCCCCCTCCTCCTTGGTGGCAAGCTCATTCTTCAGAGCCTCGGACAGTCCCCTATAGAATAACCTCCGGAGGGCCGGATCGTTGAACCCACTGGTAGTCGCAAGGGCCTGGAACTCCACGGAGTATTCGGCGACACTGCGGGACCCCTGGCTCAGGGTCGTGAGGCGATCCCCAGCATCTCGTCCTCGAACTGGGTGATCAAAGACACGCCTCATGTCTGTGGTGAAGCGGGAGTAGGAGGTGCAGACACTTCCCTGTTTTTTCCACACAGCGACTCCCCAGTCCCGTGCAGACCCCCGTAGGAGGCTGATCAAGTACGCGATTTTAGCCCTATCAGACACGTAGGACGTCGGCTGTAACTCGAAGGCGAGTGAAACCTGCGTCAGGAAGGCCTCGCAAGAGCCAAAATCCCCAGCATAGCTCTCTGGCACCGGAACCGTGGGTTCACGGACAACTGTAACGTGCACCGAGGGAGAGCTACTACTCGCTGTCTCTGGGATGTTAGCGTCGGTCGATTGAAGCCCTGAAGCGGCTAGGGGAGGTACTAACGTGGACAGCTGACCAGTTAAGTGTGACACTTGACTAATTAGTGCATTCACACTAGATACAAGACCCCTAAGGAGCTCATCATGCTGTCCTATGATTGCCTCGTGGCTATCTACAGCCTGATGAATGGCAGAGGCAGCGCCTGCCTCCGTTTTGCGGTCTGCTGAGCTCATGATGGCCAAACCGTACTGTCACGGGACGGAACTGAGGCTCAAGTGCAGACAGCAAAACAGGAGACACAGAATTTGAATTACAGATTTATTTTAACTAAAAGGGCGGGAACAAAAACCCTACTAAGGCAAAAACTAAAACTAAGAAGAAAACAGAAAACGATCGGGAAACTCCTGACGGAAAAACTATTAGAAAACAAAGTACAAACGATCGCAGCCAAAGAGGACGGGCGGAGGAGTCTGGCACAGGAGTGGGGAGACTCAGCTGCAGAGTGGGAAGGTTAGAGGGGATCGTAGTTCCAGGCAGGCAGGAGGCAGGCAGGAGGCAGGCAGGAGGCAGGCAGGAGGCAGGCAGGAGGCAGGCAGGAGGCAGGCAGGAGGCAGGCAGGCAGGAGGCAGGCAGGAGGCAGGCAGGAGGCAGGCAGGAGGCAGGCAGGAGGCAGGCAGGAGGCAGGCAGGAGGCAGGCAGGAGGCAGGCAGGAGGCAGGCAGGAGGCAGGCAGGAGGCAGGCAGGAGGCAGGCAGGAGGCAGGCAGGAATCCAGTTACACATAGGACCAGGCTGAAGTATTTTACGGTTTGGCGTCGGTTCATGTTCAACTGGTGTTTATATAGAGGTGCAGGTGGGGAGGCCACTCCCCGCCGCAGCTGGAAGCAATTGAGTTTATTGGAGGTGAGGTCATGCCCATGAGGCAGGGAGGCCACCAGATGGTGCCAATGGACCAAATTAGGTTTGAGAAGTGGAGGGCATGACAGAAACTCTACATTTGGAGCTTCTGTTTCTTGTCTTTCTTTCTTTCTCTCTGTGTAACAACATTACTGTAGCCACCAGATACTGCCGCCGTCTTTTTTCTCCCTGACAGGAGGGGAGCAGGATCCAGGGGATCAGACCCAAGACTCACAGAGTGGAGTTACGACTGTCCTACTACCCGACCCCACCACAGCACCGGGACCCCACCGCAACGGCATGGCCCTTAAACTCCAGACTGAGATTGGTTCATCATCAGACCAACGCTCATCATAGACTTTTCTTAGTATTTGTACTTATCTGGCCTGACTGCCACTCTCTCTCTCCCTCTTCTATTCCTCTCTCTCCCTGTCCTATCCCATGTACTTCTCCCCCCAACCGGTCAAGGCGGATGGCCGCCCTTCCAGAGTCTAGGGTCCACCCCACGGTTTCTTCCTGAAGAGGGAGTTCTTATGAACTTCTCTCCATGCGAGGGAGTTTTTCCTGGCCACTGTTGCTTGTTACATCTGCTTGCTTTGGAAAGGTTTAGTTGGGTTCTGTTGTACTCTATCATTGTAAGAGCGTTTTGAGATGTTTGTTGATGTGATTTAGCGCTTTACAAATAAAATTGAATTGAATTGAATTGAATTAATTCTGTCTTGTGTCACTCAATGGGGTGATTATCACTCCAAGTTGTTTTCAATTTGTTAGCAATGTCTAAAAAGTCCCATGCATCTCAAGGCAGGATTAAATACAACATGCAGTGCAATGGTGGGAATGTGATGCACAAATACCTAAATTTCTTCAAAATTAGAAAAAAAATAATCCATCTGTGCAAGTTGGCTCATTGTCAAAGTCCTCTGTGATGTCATGGCATGTTGAAAAATTTCATTTCGTTTCTGTCTGTAAGCTAAACAGTTTAAAAGCAGCGTCTTGGCCCGGTGACAAATATCATATCATCAACTTTTGTCAGTTTGTGTGTGTCTGCTTCACGATGGCTGGAAAGATGACCCACAGCTCATATAAAGTCCCACCTGTGATTAAAGTATTGACAGCGAACACTGATAGAAATTCTCTATCAAAGACTGAAGGGACACAAAAAACCCAACTCATTCTATTGTGAGTGACAGTCGGATATCACCAGACGTGTTAGAATAAAAGAAGCTGAGCTTGAAGTTCCTTCTTTGCATGAACAAAGAGATAACAAGAGGGACCCTGCTGTACAGTGAACACAGATTCCAAACATTCTGTCTGCAGTATGACAACATAACAGATGTATACATATTGGATTCTACACCTGAGGTTCTTTACAATTTTCCCCAAACGGCCAAACAATATTAACTGGACTTTATTTGACTTTTAACTTTAAATCCACACATAGCAGCTGGCACGCAACGTGTTGCTAGATGCAGTTCTACAGTTTCTCCTGTCTTCCTGTGGCTGTCACAGCATTGTGTTGCACATTCATCATCATAATCTCAAACACATTGTTCTGGACTGTCGCAGGAAGCTGCAGTACCCAGAGAGAACTTGCACCGGGGGGCAGATGCGATCCAGAGTCGAAAATTCTCACTATCAGGCCTGTTTGTTCACAATGACATCATTGTGTAGTGAATTCTTTTTTTATGTGTTTTTTTGATAAAACATAAATGTGTTTTAGTGTCAAGGATGTCACTTTACTTTCACTCTACATTTCTTTCAATATCAGAAGGTCAGACAATGAAACAAAGTGGATGAGATTCATGGACTGTGGATGAGTGTAAGTGGAATGTGGAGAGGCCAGAGAAAAGGAAGTAAGGTGAGTTCAGGCAGGAAGACTTTTCTTTCTTTGTGAAGAAATGTTCAATTTGTGAAGAGCCTCTGAGTTTTTGTTTCAGGTGCATCGGGTTACTTTTCTTCCACCTCAGCTCCAGAGATCAGCTCATAGATTTAGCAATCACTTCAAACTTTATCCAGCTGGCTCTTGGGTACACAGATTCTTATTTTTCTTTCTTCTGTTTGTCCCTTTAAAGACATTTTGGAGTGTGAGGAACCTGAATAAATGCCAATGTTTGTTTACTCTCACTACTTGTTTGTCTCTGTTACTGGTGAGATCTCTGTTTTCTTCACAGGTGTGATTCATGTTCCTCTTTTACCGCATTTCCCCGCCTCTTCCTTTCCTACCAGGAAGTCAGAAGCTTTTTAAACCCTGTAACAACATCTCATTCTATCACCTGTCTCTTTAATAGAGTCCCCCTGAAAGAGAATAGAAACTTTGAGCTAATGTTATAAATAAACCCCCCAAAAATAAATAACAGCATTGCAGAAAGAGATAAATATAAACAGCCAGAAAGTTTTACTTCATAGAACATTCCTAAAAATAATGTGCCTTTCTGCCTGAAGGTTTTTCTCTTGACATTATAAACATTCACTGTTATTTTAATTATCATTTATTCTATATTATATTTTATTCCCATAGCTTTAAGTTAATTTGAATCAAACATTTTGATCACCATTATTTCGTATATTGCTCTGCTTTAGGGTTTTGCTCTTTTACGATTTGTTATTAAATTAACATACATGTATGTCTCAAAATATTTAGTCTTTTACTGACTTGTTTAATCTGATTGTTCTGGCTTGTATTGGGATACCTGTTTGAAAATATCCAGTATATCAATGTCTAAAAATTCCTAGTGAAACCTCAGGAGGAGACAAAGTTCAGAGAAATCAGACTGAGAGCAATTGAAAAGATTAAAAATACACAATCAATCCGGGTGCAGACACATGACAGTTGTAATTTGAACCTCTGCTTTGGCAAAGCTAAGACAAACATAAAAAAGTTGAATCCTCCCGTAATTCCGTCTCTGGTTCCTCATCTGAGTAGCCTTGGATAATGATGAGAAAGTACAGAAGAAACATCATCTTTAACAAGTAACAACATCTTTTAATCACATTTTTCAAACACTAAGTCTGTATTTTGCATGTGCACTCACACAAATATGAGCAGGTATGTATTCTGAACCATTATTTGTGGAGCATTATGATTTAAACTATGGTTAAAAGCGAGCAATTGCGTGGAGCAAAACTTTGAAACCACATACATATATAGATATATATCTATATATCTATATATATATATATCTATATATGTATGTGGCTTCAAAGTTTTGCTCATGCTCATATGTCACAATTGAAGCCAGAGCTTGCAGTATATCAAACAGTTTGTGTGAGTTATGGACACAGACTGTGAACAGCAGGGCCACTATTTAATGATTACTAAAACAAGTGAGAAGCTGGAGCCACTGTGCTCACGAGATCATCTATGATGGTGTGGAATAGACTGAAGGTAGGACTCAAAAGAGACCTTGATCAGTGCTTCTTTCAATTTTAATAAGTACAGCCACATTAAAAAATATCTGATTCTTGAAATTTGAAGTCACATCTATGAAAGGATAAAAGCTTGTTATGGTAACTTGATGAAGGTTCAGTGTCACTCCGGCCGAGAAGAGAGCTGATGGTAACTGGTTTCAAACGCTGGAGCACAAAAAGTCTCGTAACACCGGAAAACATTCAATGCTACTAAAAGGCAAAGCAAGGCTAATTTATTTCTACAGCACCATTCAGACACAAAGCTATTCCCAGTGCTTTACAAGGAAATAAAGCAAGTACATTAAAACCACTCAATAAAGAAAGGCATTAAAAGGAGAATAAAAAATGTAAAAAAAAAAAAAAAAAACTTTATTAAGATCAAGACTAAGATAAAGTAAGTAAAATCTATTGTTTATTGGAAATCCTGAGCAAATAATAATGTTTTAAGTCCTAATTTAAAAGACATCAGTTTGTCAGATGTTTGTTCCACAGGTGAGGAGTGTCGGAACTAAAAGCTGCGTCCCCTTGTTTCTTCTGACCCTGGGAACACTAAGTAAACCTCTTCCTGAGGTCCTCAGACGTCTGGATGATTCATATTCTATGAGGTAATCTGAGATGTATTCAGGCCAGAGACCATTCAAAGTTTTATAGGCAAGGAGTGAGATTTTGAAGTGGATCCTTTGACACACCGACAGATTAAAGCTCAAGTATAATGTGTTCTTCATGTTGGTGAGGACTCTGATGAGCTGCAGCTGTCAAACAGCTTTGTTTACTGAGGCCTTTAAAAATCCAGTTACAAACATCCAGCCGACTGAAAGAAAACAACATTCACTCTCCATATAACTTGATATTTTTCCTCGAGCTCTGTTATGGATGTGCTTTCTGTCTTGATATGTGTTATTGAACATGTCAATCAGGCTGAAGGAGTTTTATGCTGTATCAGTTGTGTACCATATGTATTAGGGATGTCCCGATCCGATATCTACCGATCGGCTCGGGACATCCCTAATATATATTAATGAAAATTTGGGTTACTGTCTCCGTTAGTTGTTTATTTGCAGTTTTCACTCCTTCTGAAGAGCCTGTTGTCATTGTTTTCTTTGTTCTAATAATTCATTTATCAATAAAAATTTTGTTAATTGTATTGTTATTGCAATTTTCCATAAGTTTTATTGTATTTTATCATTTCCACATAATTTAATCATTTTAACATGTGTGAGTTCTGACATGCTCAGTCTAACTACTTCATGGAGTCCAAGGAGCAGAAAATAGGAATTGATTGGAATTGAATTTCTTCTTTCTACACAAGCTGAAAGTATGTTTCACCCCATTGTCACATTCAATGCATAATCTATACATTCCTTGTTTAGCTTTGGTAAAAGTCATTATTTTTTGTTGATTGCAGGAGGAAAATATGGTATTCTGACTCTGTATATCTATCCACCTTTCTCATGTCTCCTGTCAGGCGTCTGTAGATCTCAACCTAATCAACTATTTACAAGATTTCCAGGAAGCATCAAAAAAACAATCTGTGATTCTTTTTGACTGAGTTAATTTAATGTTCAACTAAAGAGGAGACTTCAAAAAGGCAGACCGGCTCCACCATAAGTAGATTTTAACTCCATGTAAAGAGTATTGCTTTTATGAGTATGTCTAAAAATAGGTTTGATTTGATTTACGAGTATTTATTGCTGTTTTCGACTGATCTCATCGGTTACCTTTCTTTTTGGGTTGTTTCGTGAATACTAATGGTTTGGATACTCATAAAAGTGTCAACTATTTGGTGGAGATTTGTGGCACATCTCTGGCATTTTAAAAATAAAGTTCTACATTAAAAACCATGAGTACATTGAACCTGAAAGGAACAGAATAAAAAAATACATTTAATCATTTTCTAAACATTAAATATTGTAAAAACTGATCACCGGGATACAAAACTATTTGACTCTACAGAAGCCAATTATTTGATTGAGGTGTTGGAAAAGAGAGCTTCATATTGTGTTGGGCGGCACACAATCACAGTTTAAACTAGTCTTTGTGTTTCATCTGTAGGTTGCATGTGAAGAGCCACATACATTGATCTGAATGTTGTCACATGACCCCCTTTCATCCAATAAAGGTGCATCGACTCTTTAAATCACAAATTAATAACATGAACTCAATGTGAGCTTACGAACACCAGACAACTGTCAACATCACTTGTATCAATTTGAAGACTGTTTCTTACATCGTATTCTGTGTGCCCTTTAAGACGCAAAGCCCAAAGATTACCATGGCGCCAGTTTATTTTTCTTTGTCAGCTTTTTCTTCTGCCAGAATTTTAGTGCGTAACTAGTCCCACACTGTTGGGAGCATGTACACTGAAAGCCAATCAAAACATGGGGGAAACTTGGGAATAGTGTACTTTGACTTTTGTCAACAATACCAGAAACTGCAAAAATTGGAGGGAATAAAATTGCATAAACTTGGCCATATGAAGCTGATGGGATTTTAGTGGAAAACACAAAATGGAGGAGAAACTAGTCAGCAGCGAGCAGCAGGCTCACACAAAATGTCATCTGAAATGTTCTTGTTTTCTTTCTTTTTCTAGATTGACTCAGTTCACAATTATGGACTGCTGTTCACTTTTAGTTCAGTAGATTTTTTTTTCACACATTCAAATCATATCAAATTTAATACCTCGGCCAATTTTTCAATCTCCTTTTTCTTTATCTATTTTTCTGATGACTTCTTTTACTTCATCTCCCTATTTGCGTTCAAATGTCTCCAATTTCTACTTGTTATCTTCTCAAACTAGCCTATGACTGGTGAGAATGATTCAGAGCTCTTAAAATTAAATTAAATGTTCTTCTGCTTCAGTTAACAACATGAATACTTTTTTCACCTTCGGGTACAGTTGAGTTAACAATGGATGAGGACAGCATTCAAATGAAAAAGAAAGTAGAGATTTTTCGAGTTGAGGAGATACTTCAAAATTCTACCAGAAGCTCATACTTGCTTGGCAAAGCACAGAGTAACAGATCCAGTTCAGACTGACCTTCTTTAATACTTTATGATTAAGATTACAGAATCAAGGTAAGCTGTTAAATATAATTTGGTTCATTGTTTTCATATATAACCTCTATATAACAAAGGCAAAAACATAATCCTGACGATTAGTCTATGAAATGTTACGTAGTTATGCAAAGAGAAAAAGCTACAGATTTATTTTTTATTCATGTTTTGGTGTTTGTATTGCAGATTAACTGATGATAATGAATCATTAGTACTAAAACTTGTAGCTTTTGTGAAAATATATGGTAAGTTCATACCTCTTTAATTCTCTTGAAAATGTTAAGTGCTCATATCGTAAATATATTCATTATGAATAGTAAAGGTTTTGCTCCGTTCATGCATATACTACTCTTGTATGCTGCTTTATTGAACTTGCAGGTCAGTAAACGGAGCTCTCTGACAGCAAATAAATAACATCAAGTTGTTGTCTAATCACTGTGAGAAGTTGGGAGGGTTGTGCAGAGAAAACGTTCATCTCTCCTAATGAAGTGAAGTAGTTCTGGGACTATCTGTTCCTTTGCAAAATAATAGAAAACCCTCCTCTGCAACCCAATTTGATTCCTACTTGTTGTAAAATGAAGAAATCAGCAGGAGACTATCACTTTGATGGGTGTCATCGTTCACATGATAGGCCCTGTTGCACTGCTCTGATTGTTTATCTTTTTTTGTTTTGTTTTTATGATGCTCTTATAGAGCAAATATTGAAGCACAGTATGAATTTCTACTTCTCTCATTTGAGCAGAAGCTGGTTTTGTGCATTGATATCTGCTTTATTTTAAAATCTGAACGTCACACCTTGTATTCTGACCTTTCAGCTGTAACTCTGTACAAAACCAGTTGCGAACAACTCGTCCACAAAACTGCAACCCCGGACAACTCGTCCACGGACAGCATCCTCAGAGGACAACTCGTCCACGGATGAGAGTTCTTTTGAGAAAATAAATCCTGTACAATGTACTTTTACATGTTATTTCTAATTGATATTGTATTTATTTTTCATATATCTAGTATATATCCATATATATTTAATATAGTATAAATGGCTTTGTTTGTCGCGATGGTCTTCGTTGTAACATATATATATATATATAGAGAGAGAGAGAGAGAGAGAGAGAGAGAGAGAGAGAGAGAGAGAGAGAGAGAGAGAGAGAGATGTGTAAAATGGCTAAAATGGGAAAATCCATGGGGGAAACAAACATTTAAAAATGGCCACAACAGCTAAAAATGTCTTAGAATATATATCAATTATACCATTTGGGGCTGCTGTGGCTCAGTTGCTAGAGCGGGTCATCTCTCAATTGGAAGGTTGTAGCTACGATTCCCTATCTGTCCACATGTCGAAGAGTCCTTGAGCAAGACACTGAACCTCAATGGATGGACTGAGTGCCCTGCGTGGCTTTGGGGACTGCTTATGTGGTAGCAAAGTGCTAGATAGCAGAAATCCATTTACCATTTGCATGTATGGCAATTATTTTAGATGTTTCTTTATTTCAGATGATTAGAATGTTTTGTCGCTCTTGATGAATTTTATTTGGTGGAACATTGTAGACCTCTGGTCTAGAAACCATCCTGCTTGTTGGTCTTGTGTAATATTGCAAGACCAACAAGCTTGCAATATGCCATTGTACTTATTAGCAGCAAACCTCTAAAGAGATATATGGTTTGTTTGTTTGTTTGTTTGTTTGTTTTGTTATTGTTTTTCTTAAGAATGAAAATCAGAAATGCTTTTTGTGGTAATAAAAATACAAAGCAGATTCTCTATTTGGTTCACAAAACAAAATAAATGCTGAAGAGTTTCATACAAGATCACAATTAAAATGTTAATGCAGATGATTTCTTTTATTGTTTTTTTGTTGTATTTTTATTTTATTATGGGATCGTAGTTGCAATTCTTGCCACATTTCTGGACTCGTCTCACATTTTAAGGACCTGCAAACCGTTAAAACGACAAGGCAGAAACAGTGAGGTCAAGAGTTAAATTGTTTGTATGGATTAGCATTTTCTGGGGTGGAAGTAATGCGTAAGTATGCATGGCACATTTATTAACTTGGCACAGTGTAACCTCTTGACTAAAAATGCAAGTGTGAAACAAACTGCTGTACATAGTAATCTGTGGTGCGGTACAACGGAGCAGGAGGTCAGCACAAACTCAGTTTGGGTGTTTAAACATGTGGAGTTGAAGCTCAGCACTGATTCGGCAACTACTTTCCCAAAGTCTCCGAAGTAGGAAGAACATCTCTTTCAATCTTACTGCATTGTTAAAGAAAACAGAAAACATTTTTATTCCTGCAGCTGACTTACACTGGAAAATACAGCCTTGTTCATTGGTGTGTGTTCATAACTGAAAAAGGCTCCAGCTCCCGTGACTCTCAGGTCACACTTCCAAAATGTTTTCAAGGGAAAGCTGTAAACTTTATGTTGTTTTTTTTGCTTATCGTTTATGTGACTAACACATTTTGAGTCGCAGAACATTGCACTCTGTCAAAATGGCTTCTGGATTTATTGAAACGCCTTCATCTCTGTCTGAACAGGGAAATGTTAGATATTTTATTTCTATTCTGCATGTTCCTAAACTGTGGCTGGCTTGAGAATTACAGACCTGAGATTGTTAAGAGTTAACACAATTGTTTATTTAACACAGAACATTCTCACCACATGTCTGCTTGCACAGGTCACGGCCGTGCTCTCCTCCAACTTAAGGTCAGAGAAAGAGAGAGATTCAACACAAACAACCAAATTTATCAACTCTGGGTGCTTCCATTCTTCCTGGGAACCGCCTCCTGTGACCATTTGCTCACTTCCTGTCCTCTCCAGCCCAATCAGAGTGGTGGAATGCTTGGGTACTTCCAAATAGTCCCTCCTCTCTCCAAAGGCGGGCTCCAGTTTCACTCTTTTTTTACATGTCAACAGGCTATTGTCTGTAACAGTGACACCACGGTGAACGGACAACTCGTCCACGTGATTCTGGACCACTCGTCCAAGACAATCTTTTTCAGCAATATTGATTCGAAGGATTGGATTTCAAAGCATATTTGACACATTTGGAAGGATTATTAAGTATATTTGACATAAACACATAAGATATTATGTATAATTGACACAAAAATATAAACATTGACAGCTGCCCAGAGTGAAAACTCATCAGGGGCGCACCGCACACCGGCTCAGATATTAAGATATTAAGTACACTGAACAAAAATAGAAACTGCACATTTCAGAGTGGCCTTTTACTGTGGCCACCCTAAGGCACACCTGTGCAACAATCATGCTGTCTAATCAGCATCTTGATATGCCACACCTGTGAGGTGGGATGGATTTTCTGGGCAAAGGAGAAGTGCTCACTAAATACACAATACTCACAGAAATACGGTTTTTAGAAATGTATTTCTGAAAACAAATAGGCTGTGCAGTTGAAAAGTTAAAACGCCACTTCAGAGCTGATAGCTTTGAGTGATGCGTTCAGGTGCATCACGTAATTCCGCCTTCCGACATGTTAACAAGCTGCGGGGCTCATACAGTAGTGACGTTACATGCTAAACATGATTAAAATATGACTTATGAAACATATATAAAATAGCAATTAGAAATATGTAAAAGTACATTGTACAGGATTTATTTTCTCAAAACAATTTTGAAATCTCATCGGTGGACAAGTTGTCCTCTGAGGGTGCTGTCCATGGACAAAACTGGACGAGTTGTCCTACAATCCTATTACAGTGAGGCTAAACTGGAAGACTACATGGAAGAATTATCAAGTTAAAATACTGCAACAGAAATCAAAATCTTTGTGAAACGTGTGGCACTCGCACATGTGCACGAATGGTGTCGATAGTTTTTGTCTTCATGTGTGAGCAGATTGACAACAGTGGCAGAGTCCAAACAGCTTTTTACACTGCAGCGTTTGAATTTAACACTTCTTCAACAAGGTCCACATTTACCAGCACCATGTTTACAGGTTTGTGGATGTTCTACAAAAAACACACAGCTGACTGTCACGATTCACACTCAGAGACTCAGGCGCGGACAGAGACACGGAACCAGGAATTCTCTCAAGACTATTTAATAAACATGCAAGGGAATCAACCCAAATAAACACAGGAATTATACTACTACTAAAGGTAAAGCTCAAAAGTATGTATTCAGGCCCAGCTAGGGACTGCGGGGAGCACACTGCCTGGTACGAAGCGGGGAGTTGTAGGAGGGCGTGGTCGGCGGTGAGGAAGCAGCATGTGCTGCAGTCCGATGGAGGGGGAACAAGGAGCCTTCCGTTGAGCTGTGTCAGTGAATGGAGTCACAAGCCGGGGCCTGGTGCAGCAGGGTTGGTCCAAAACTGCAACGGGGGGAAGACAGGATTTAGAGCAAGGCAGAGCAAGGCAGAGCAAGGCAGAGCAAGGCAGAGCAAGGCAGAGCAAGGCAGAGCAAGGCAGAGCAAGGCAGAGCAAGGCAGAGCAAGGCAGAGCAAGGCAGAGCAAGGCAGAGCAAGGCAGCAACTAACTGCCATTAGTTTACAGTCCGGCGCCAAGTCTTGATCTGAAGCCAGTTTTATGGGGAGCGAGGTGAATTGATTGTTGTAGCCACACCCTGCCTCAGGTGAGTACACTCAGGTAATCAGACTGCACTCCACACCTCACCAGCATGCAGCAGAACGCCCACCTGAGAAAAAGGAAAGGAGGGAGGGGAAGGGAAAACGCTGGGACTAGGCCAAGCCAGAGGTGGAGGTCCTGACAGTGACTCATGGAAAGCACAGCTTTGTTTAATTAATTTTTTATCTTTATTTTTTAAATTTCAAATCTTTTAATTTTTTTCTTATATGGAAGGCACAGCTTTGTCAATATTTCTTAGCATCCAATCATCCAAAAAAAAAACTTTTATCATGTGAACAGGGCCTAGCATCAAGCATGTGTAAAATATGAGCAGATGGACGAACGCTTGTTAGGGCAAGCACAGAGGGCACACAGGAAAATGTCTGAGTAATAGAGAGAGCTGTTCTCTCTTATCAGCTATAGCTTTGACATGAAACTATTGATTGAAGTTGACATCAATATCTGACCTTTGGGCTGAATTCAAATGCAGTCTTTTGTGCATGATTGTGGAATTGGGATGCATGGAAGTTGATGGTATGATACAAAATGTGATAAAAATAAATAAATGAATAAACTGGATTAGACATATACACCATAAGACTATTACACTTTCTTGTAAAGGTCAAATGCAGTGGGACCATTGTCTTCTGATTATTTTTCTATAAGAAGGCTCAAAAACTAAACAAACTAAAAATAATGTCAGCGCTCTACTGCTGGGGAAGAAATTCATATTTGTGAGTCCTTCTAGAAGCACCTTCAACCGATGCTGCCTGCGAGCAAACCCTCGGCTCCTCGTGGTCCGTATCAGAGAAACCACGTCAAACACCAAAGCCTGGAAAGTGCTTCACAGTCAATTTCCACCAGTTGAATCACACGTGCATCACTTCAAAAAAGAGCTTTTGAAACATGTTTATAGGTTTTTGAGCACTCAGAAAGAATGTTTTCTTTTTTGTTATGACTCTTGAATAAATGTGAGCTGGAGGCAAAATGAATATTTCAACAAAAAGTAATTTTCTTTCCAGATTCATTCATTTACTTCTGTAAAGATCCTGAAAGTTAAAATTTATAAAGGGGGAAAAAAAGATGAAAACATAGAAAATAGTATCAGGGATTGTTCTCTAAACCTACAAAATGATTTTTGGTTACACTTTCTATGAAGATCTTTTGTATAATGTATTTGGAGCACATTGGTAAGAGGACATTATCAAAGTGCTCATAGCAACATTTAACAAAGTTCTTTAAGAATTATCAGTGGCTAACCTAAAAACAATACTTATTTATGAATCAATGTATTTGTATGAATATACAGAAATATAAAATTTGTTGTAGAAAAAGATATAATTTGTATTTTCTTATAATAGATTCACATTTAAAATACGATAACACTGAGTGTGGAGGGTTGACATCAACATATTTGATTCAGTTTTGTACCAATCGCTCATGTAAACACAGACATGATAGGATTTACTTTTTAGTTTTCAAATATTTTGAATATAGATTTGTTTCCTCATAGTTGGTTTCTGTTGTATCAAATGACAAAAAACCCTAATATTTACCAGCCCACTGTAGCTCTTCTATTTTGAGAGGACACATTTTTTCACATATTGGCAGTGATTTAAATTCACTGTTAAAAACCTGTGAGCTTATTTCACTTTGTGCTGATGTTTTGTTTATTTCCTCATTGAACCCTGTGACCCTGACAAAGACGCTCTGCAGCACGTGGGCTTGTGTCCGTCCTTCCACTGAAATGTCATACAGTTGCTCTGTGTTTCCCAATGTGAAAACACCATTTTTAATCATCTGTGCCAATTCGGGAGTCTGATTGAGGCCGGCAGTAGTTTCTGTGGAGGCGGCACAGAAAAGGACAGTCAGACAGGACTGGCTCGCTTTGATTGTACTGGCAGGAGCTGAAATCAGGCCTTCTGTCGAGGTTTTTTTTCTTCTGTAATTCCCATTTGTCTTTTCATCATGTCTGCCTCGCTTTCTTCCATTCTCCTCATTTCTCACTTGATTCCAACTTTGCTTTGCATCTGTGTTCTTTTTTCTTTTTTTTTTTTCCCTCATGTTTTTCATCCCACGGCTAACTTTGCAATTGTTTCGTTGGCTCCCAGAAGCTGAAATTATGGTATATTTCTCACTGCCTTATCGAAATGTTGATAAAAGATGGTTGTTTATATGTTTTTTCTTCTTTTGTCTTTATGATAGAATAACAAAAACTCATCCTGTTTCCATTAAATACTTTCATTTATCATGCTGGATTTTCAGGAAGAGGCATTAATATGAATATTTGTCTTATAAAAAGAGAAAACATTTGTATTTTCATTTTTTGAGCTCTGGCACTAAGGTATCTTAAAGAATATATTTTCGCACAACTCATAAAATTTACTTATGATTTGTATTCTTTCATTGATAATTATCTCTAATATCTCTAATACTATAAATGTTTCTAATTATTATAACATGTTGTGGGGACAAAAAGAACCTATTTGTCGACTACACTTAGGAAATGTGTTAAAACAATTTTTTCTTGAGATTTTCACAGTTTGCTTGGTGGTTTGGAGCCTCTTGCAGGCTGGTTTTGGCCCACAGGCCTGATGTTTGTCACCCCTGGTCTAGGCCACTTCGGCCCCTCATCATTATTAAAAAAAAGTTCCTTAGTTCTACTATGAAATAATAAAAAAATTTCTGTTCTGTTTAGTTTAACATTGATGTATTCTGTATGGTTGTTCCGTCTAATGTCTTTTATTATTTTGTTTGATAGTAGAAGTACTCCTATGTGGTTCTTTATTTTTTGATTTTCCTGTGAATCGTTCTGTGAGGAGCTTGTAAGAATACTTACAAGGAGGAGATGTTTCAGGTGATTTGCAACAGCCAATAAAGTAATGATGACCAATAACACAATACCTGCCAATAATAAATTTGGTCTTTTTCAATGTTATGAAGCCCACAATATAATAACCTGCAATAGTGTAATGTGACATTTTATCCATTATCGTAGTAACATTTTACTGTTTGATTGAAGCAGCACAAAAATAAAAAAACTTTTTGCAAAATATAACTCCATAAATCAGGCTACTTTTCTTGGAAATAAAAACTTTTGTTTTTGCAGGTTTTGGGCAGATTGCTCATCAAAAATAAGTGCAGTAGTGGGGATAGTCATCGTATTAATTTATTGAGGATACATAGGATGCACTTCTTAATCATGCTGTAAGAAAGTCTTACAGTTAAAGTTATTACATTATTGTATACATTCTGAATGGACAAAGTTATGTTATTGGTTGTTACACACCTGCTTTCACCAAACGTTCGTTGCAGCCCTTCGTTGAATGATTGAAACCAAATATTGTGAACGTGGCTGGTACGGTGGAGTAATGGATAGCAGTTTCTCCTGACAGAAAGTGTGAGGGCTCTATTTGTAAGGTTTGCATGTTGTTCCTGTCCCTGCAGCGTTTGTGTGGGAATCTTGTGACGAAAGATGTCTTTGTATACACCGTACATATGTGTGGGTGGCTTTCTTTATCTACTGGGATTGGCTCTGGCCACAACAACTACAAATCTGACAAAGCAGATCCAGATGACTGGATGAATAAACACATTATGACCCGACACAGATTCAACATGTACATAACTGTCTCACATTCAGCAGGAGGCTTATTAATGCCGCAATTCCACTATGAATAGTTATCTTGCAACACCATTAAACAGAAATCCCTGCGCGATGGTGAAAGAAAATGCTTTAATTTTGAGAAGAGCAAAACATTTAGACCTTTGGAGAAGCAACTGACTTCACATGAGAAAACAACACGATTCAAACGTGAATCTACTTTTTAAAATGTCACTTTATGAATGGAGCGGGTACTCCAGCCTGAATGGAGGTTGCTCAGTTTTCTTTGTCGCTCCTTGTTCTTGGAGATAAATATAGTACCAATGATGCTATAAAGGCTTTTAATAAGGCGACAGAAATATCACACGTTTTCTGCGGTAAGCTGCTTTTCTTCCTTTGACTGGCAGTTACCATGGTTTTTAGTGTTGGAGGCTGGACTGTGGGCCGTGAGCCTGTTGATGGTCAGCATCCATCCCTGCTCGGTATCTCACAATATACAGAAACCCCTCGCGAGGCTCGGCTTCTTTGTATCTTCATTTCAGAGCCAAACTATTTTCTAATTCAATTGGTATTATGGATCAGCCAAATACTCCAAATAGTCTTATTGCACCATGTTTTCAATTTTGGTTTTTACTGCTTTTTTAAGTCTCCCTTTTCTATTGATCTCAAAATTTCTGTAATTTACTAATGGAACTGGTTATGCTGTAAAAGTGCACGCAGGCATTGTTTTGTGACGATTCATCTTTTTATAGCAAAGCAATGTCACCTTTGTGATATAGTTGCCATAGTTTCACAGTTTAGCTTGTAGATTGGAGTATAAAATGCTGAAAACCAGGACAAAAATTGAGCGAATTCATAATAACTTTTATTTGACATTACCACTGATTTAGGACACTTTGTCAAAATGCTTAAAGATATATATAGTTTAAAGCAAAGGTCACAAACAACCCTATTAAATCTCATTTGGGTCTGACCAGAAAAATTCGAGCATAGTGACTCACAAACAGACACATTCCTCTCGTTTCTGTGTAAAAAAGTACAAGTGCATTTGGAAAATGTTCACATTTAATGCATTTTTCTTTTAGATTTATGTTTTTTAATATAGTAATAAGGGAGGAGGCCTGTTGTTTTTGGTTGCTTTGGCTCAATTAATCGAGCAGGTCATTTGTTTTTTCAAGTTTCAAGGTTACCGGTTCAATCCCACAACTATCCATATATGAAAGTGTTTTTCAGCAAGTTAGCATGCATGGTTTTATAAACCTTCCTTCACAACTTTAGAGCTATTTATCAGCTCGATATAACTAATCTCTTGGCTGGAAGCATTTTTAACTACTTAGTTTTGGGTTTCTCGTGTTGCATTAAATCTTCTCTTCATGAAGCCGTGTGAAGCTCTGTAGACAAGTTAGGAATGTCTGTTATTTAATGTCTGCTTTGTTAAAATCAAGCTTTGCAAGGTCATCTCACAGGATGAATTTTGGAAGCAATTGATAGTTAATAGTTCACAAAGAGAAGTTAAAATTTAATGGAAAGCAATTAAAATTTATATATATATAGAGAGAGAGAGAGAGAGAGAGAGAGAGAGAGAGAGAGAGAGAGAGAGAGAGAGAGAGAGAGAGAGAGAGAGAGAGAGAGAGAGAGAGAGCAAGAGAGAAAGAGAGAGGTTGTTTTTTTTTTTTAGCAGTAATCTATATTAATCCCAGTATCATCTCTTCTATGATAAAGCAGTTGGAAAACATTTATCACACAATTATTTCGCCTAAAGAGAGAAATGCGGACACGCACTGTCTCTGCACAACGGGCTTCAGCCTTGTTTCTGCCCTTTCAGGATTGTTGGCTCGTTATCTGACAGTGTAGAGCCGTGTGGCTGCATGCCTCTTTTCCAGTGGCTCGGTCAGTAATGAGCCGATTAAATTCGAGTCATGAGTCATGTAAAAGTTTTCACTTTCAGCCGAGCAAGAATGTGACCGTGTAGAAAATCACAAGCTGATGATTTTCAGGCAGAATTCATTGTCTAAAACCAGCAGGGGACGAAGGGGAGAGTACCACTTTTTCATTATAATATAGATTATTGTCACTTATATATAGATCAGGGGTGTCAAAGTCATTTTTTTTCAGGGGCCACATACAGCACTATTTCATCTTGAGTGAGCCGGACCAGTAAAAAAGTGCCATAATAACCCTGGAAGTTAAACTTAAAAGTTTTTCTTTGTTGTGGTCCCGAGTACAAGTTTAACAATTAGTCCTGAAAATTGCTACAATTTCAACATAAACACAAATTTAATTATACTTTTTGGTGCAAAATGCAGTGAAATGTCCAAACAGCTTCCCCTATGACATTTGTATTGGCAGTTATAATGGCTGAGCCAGATTGGAGCCTCTTGCAGACCGGTTTTGACCCACTGGCCTTATGTTTAACACCTCTCATACAGAGAAACTATTACATTTAAAATCTCATACCAATGCAACATGAGACTTCTCATCCAGAATGGTCTAGTTGTACCTTTAAATATGCCAGTCAAACGAACCATTATGAACACTGCTTGAGTCTCGCTGTTATATTTCAATATAACTGGAATCATTTAAACGCTTGCATATTTCCCACATTGGTGGCACTGTTGACTCCTGTTTGGTGGAATGGATTAAAGTCAAGAAACAAATCACATCATCAATTTAATAAGTTATTCTTGTAACAAACAGGAGCAGTGTGTGGAAGGATCATACACAGCTCCAACTGGTTGGTATCTCCTTGTCATGGTGGTCATAAGCCTGCTCACACAATGTGGTGGGACGGATCCCATTATTCAAACAGCATTTGTTGCAAGTCAGCTAATGTGGTTGTGCTGGTTACTTTATCACTCACAACATGCCCGGGTTAATCAGTGGGTTTGAGGTCAGAACTGTGGACAGGTCATTCAATCTTCTCCCAAATGCCGGAGAAGGTCACTGATAAATGCGGCTCGGTGGTCCCAGAGTTTGGAGAGGTGGGATTACGACTAGTTCCACAATCTCACTGTGGTTTCTCCCTAAATGAAGAGGTGGCAAACAGTCACATTATTGTAGCACCTGTGGTACCAGAATCTCGAAACAAGACTCTTAAATTCTTAATGGATGCATCCCACAGAGGAACATTCTTTGCGAAAGTGACACGATTAAAAATGAAAAAAAGAAAATAAGTCTTTGGCAGACTTCATTGTAAGTTATTTTTGTAACCATCCCAAAAAGCTTTTTTTTTTTTTACTTTTTCTAAAAAGATGTAGCGACTGCTGCCATTCAAGGTGCATGACTGAGAGTCCAGTGCGCTGCTCAAGGACACATAGCAAAATGGAGGGTTGGAATATAGACCTTGGGATTGAAAAATTAAGTGTTTACTTGGTTTAAACAAATGACAGGTCTCATTCAGATCTATAAACTGGGCCAAACTGTTCACTACTACATTGAGCAGATATCTGATGGTGCCGTCTAACAACCAAGAGCCCGTTTGCCCAGAAACATCGTCTTACAACACAGCAAAGCGCCTCCACAATATCAAACTGGGCTGACGTACGGTCAGTGTTATCTGTTCCAGCACAACATCCTCTTCTTACAAGGTTCTCCACAAGATGTAAAAGCTACAACAATTAATTATCTTGGGTCGGGTGATTCCTATATCTTAAAGAAACATCCTGTAACATGAACTTCAAAGATAAAGAAGAAAAGTACAGTTACTAGACAATCAAGTTTCTCTATGTTGACACTTGTTTATTTTCTGCACCTCCAGCTTGCAGTGATCTTTCTGTGAGACATGCATTGAGCAGAAGCAACATAAGCTCCTCTGACAAACATTCAAAGATTTTATTTCGATCTGATAAGCATCTACAGGTCAACTGCAGCAATACAGGACTGAAGAGGAATAGTTAGGGAATGTTCCATCTCCTGATAGCCTGACATGAATAAAGCATGTGTGGAAAATGGATGAAAGTATAGATGAAAATACAGTAGGTACGTTTAAAATGACAGATATGATTCAGAAATCGGGAGAATAAATAAATAGTCACAGCTAGAAACACGGTCATGGTGAAGCCAACCTTCATACTTCCTTTCACCTTCTGGTTTCACCTGATGAGTGGCGGAAGGGAAGACGATAGTCTTACTCGCTTGAGTCCCAATTAATATCCTCGTCGAGTTTAGCTGTTGTTCTGCTTGAGTGAACTGAACACAGCCTGCTGTGCAAAGTGAGGGTAATTAGCTTCACACACACACACGCACATACCCACACACACACACGCACACGCACACACGCACACGCGCACGCGCACACGCACACGCACACGCACACGCACACGCACACACACACACACACACACGCACACAGCCTCAAGAGGACATTTACTGACACAATTCTCTAAACGTATACGAGCTGTGTTTCTAAAACTACAGAGGCATTTGCTGTTGACCTTGATATATGTTAGGAATACCACGATGCTCTGCAGCTTCGTGGTGTGGAGAAGACGCCAAAGTCAGCATGACCTCCACACCAGCATGGAGTTTCTGTTTAACTTGTCTGTTCTATTTAACCAGAAGAAGCCGGTGAGCTGAAGTGTGACAGTACATTTGAAATTAAACAATGACAAATTGAAAAGTGTAGGTAAACAACAACAACCATATTAAGAGAGACATTGGTCCCAAAATCTGTCTGACCTCCAGACTAAGTCAAATGAGGACTTAATAACACTCACGATCATAATTAAATCAGAATGTCCTCACAACAGTGGTCTCGACATCATCACACAGGCATGCACACACATACACTCACAGATTCAGCATCTGTAAAGATTGATGATTTCACGCACTCTCCTAAAAATACACATCCATCATACAAAATGTATAACTGCTTAGAGACACAAATACCTCATGGATCCTATCAGAACAGACTCTAAATAAAATTCAAATAAAACTGTATTGAACAAGGGCTGGTTATCGTACATGTTACCACAAACACACACATTCACACTATCGGCCTCAACATTTACACTAAAGAAGAATATCTGTGAAATGTGGGATACAGAGAACATGCAAACCCCACATTGCGAAGCTCGCATGTCGGATCAAATGGTGTTTACTGTGTATTGTCAATGAAAACGATCAAGAAATTTGCTTTTAGGATGAAGTGAAATGTTGTAGTCTACAGTATATCTATGGCATCAGTTTATCAAATGACATTCTACATTGCAGTGAGACAGTCGTTGCAGTGACGGCTGATATTTGGGACCTAAAGGTAGTCCAGCAAGACGCTAAGACCTCGTCAGAGATATGTGTATCATTCTTTAATATCGGATTTACCTTAAACCTGTCACTTATACTGAACTAGAAGTCCCTGTGTCGACAGAACTGTCAAACAAAAAGAGTAAAAATGAGAAACACCCAGCAGCTATCACATTCAACAAAGCACACTCACATGAAAGGAGAGAAAAGACTGATAATCTTTTAGTCTTTTTTTTTTTTAACAACCATCAAATTATCATTACGAAACTGTTTGACATATTGAATCAATCATTTGACCTTCAGGTCTTAGTGTCAGTTAAGAAATTCAATTCATTCAGTGTGCGTTGTTTCATTTCACAAACAAACAGGATTGCCAACTTGTGGCCAGAGGCCTGTACTACGAACCCTGATCAACATATCCAGGATGTCTCTGTTTCCTGGGTTGACTGATCCAGACAGGCGCGATCCTGATCACCGTTACTACGAAGCAGGTTATCAACTCACTAGTTCAACTCAGACCTACGCGTGCGAGTTCACATGAAAGGGGCGGAGTTTGCAGCGTCTGACCAATCACACACGGAGAAATCCTGCAGAGCAGTTTACAGATTACTGAAGGAGCAGTTATTCTCTGTGAATATGACTAATTAACACACATCCACCAGGTTAAAAACAACACTGTTTTTTTTTTTTTTCCAAAGCCAGAACATTCCCGACTCGTTAATGCGTGACTTTGTGAGATTATATGATTTTTATTCATTGGCGATGTGGCACTGTGATCACTCACTTTCACTTTATTACAGCAGAAATGTTTCAGGTAGGAATTTCTCACTGACCTTCTTTTAGTTTAAATTTTCCATCCAGTTGTTTTGAGGCTGAGTTTCTCATGTGTGAATGTTTTTTGTGTTGGAATATTAATTCATCACCGTGACGGCACGAGTAGCTCTGTGTTCCATAAATTCATGTTTCTGCAGTTCTGTCAGGTGTGATCATTGAGCTCATTATTACAGATAAACAGACTTGGAACCAGTCAAGAACAAAAACATCCTTCAAAGCCTCAGTGACCAGGATTTATTTTTTTATGTCAAAAAGATCTCTAAACTAATTTCTCATCTCCGCTCAGCTGCAGCTCAGCTCAGAACCGGAGCAGCAATCACCATCATTAAGAATGGGCAGCTCATTTTTCAAGAGATCTGATTGGTCAGGAGGCGGAGCTTTGACCTCTTTTCAAGAACATAACCTGCTCCGGAGCAGGTTAGACATTCAGCGTAAGTTGCCACGGTGATTTATCCTGGTAAGAAGTGAGCGAGCGTGGTAGTACAGAAAACCCAGGGTTAATCCTTGAAGTTATCTCGATAAGGGACAATCCAGCGTCGTAGACCAGGCTGCTGGTGTGTTGACGACATTGTTTTCAGCATTTCTGTTGTTTTAGTGTAAAAACGATGCCACGCAAACGTGAAACTTTTCTGAAAGCAAAACAAAAACGAGGCATTTTCATTTGAAAACTGAGGATATGTTAATCACAATGCTGTAATCCCATTGTCTAGATTAAAAAAAACGAAACGTTTTTATTAAAAGTATCACCCATGTGGATTTAACAGTTCAAGTGTATTGAAGCGTCTTTTACCGTATGTGTGCCGATTAGTGTCTCTATCTGTGCATCTGCCTTGTGTCAGTACAGGCTGTGCTTGCTCGCATGCCTCTGTGCGTATGTTTGTGTGCTTGTGTTCGCTTGAATGTGTATTGAGCAGCCGGACGGCTGCTCACAAACATAATTAGCTCTTTAATCTGAGTCTCTGAGCAGAAACGAGGGATTTGAAAGGGCTCTGTGATTTCCCGCTGTTGCTTGTTGCTGGGAGAAAATGGTCTCATGTTTCCCATTAGGCGGTTTGGTGGACGCCACACATTTAGTTCTCATAAAAATTATAAAGTGAAGGAATGTTTGTGACAGCTGCGCAACAATTGAAAACAGGAAGTGCCTTTTGTGCCACGTGACCTCTTGCAGGCAGCTGCGAGCTTCTGGAAACGAGAATGAAAATAATCAACAAAGAGCATCTAGATATGAGAAGAAACGATGCTGTAAAATGACACCGCCGCATCTGGAATACAGGAAAACTTTATATTAGTATTGAGGTTAATGAACTGAGGTTAACAAGAAAAACAAACCTGGATAACAGTGAAAAAAACTTGAGCAGCTGCTGCTGGAAAATACTTGTACTTCTTTAAAAACTAATGGAGTTATTTAAATAATTATTGCAAATAGAAAGTAATGCACTGTCTAGGTAATTGATTCTCTTATTTCTGTCAGCTCTGTGTCACTAACTTGAACAGTTTTTGGTTACTCACATGCTAAAATATCAGAATCTTTGATCCATTATTCACAGCAATAGTTGCCTTGGCTTTCAGATTTTGGATGGTTTAATCACAGTTAACCTTTTCTTTCCTTGAATTAATATCATTATTGAAGGTTGCAATTTGTTCAGCTCTCCTTGGATGCTGCGAAGGTCAGCGTTGTGATCATGAGAAGTAAATAATTGTTGCTTTAATTGTGGTTGAGGAAAGTTTATGATATTGATCATTGGAGCTTTGGGGTGAGAGCATTGAATCATGAGCGGGTTTTGGAGATTCCGCGGGGGCTAAATGAGAACCTTCCTCACCCCGAATGCCCTTGAAGCAGAAACAAAATGTTGAACTGGAGCGGAACGGCAGCGGCTCCCCGAGAGCAGAGTCCGAATGTGATGGCGTAAACATAAAGCATGTGATCCCTCAGCTCGAGCCCGGTTCAAAATATCAAACTGGGGAGTGAGTGTGTGGTGTTACCCATCAAGGAGTCCTTGACCTTCCTTTTTCATTGCTGCCCTGCTGAAATGTATGCATGTGAAAACGCATCCTCATTATGCCCCCGGAAACAAGCCTTTAATCACATTGCATGCAGCTGAAGTGCCACAAACAAAACTCTGTGTGTTAAAGAGAACACAAGAATGACAGCATTTTCATGTAGCCTCACTTCTAAAGCATGATGCTCAGCATGTTCACTGTTCTGTAAACAAATGGAAAATAAATTACAATAATTTGTCTGGAATTTGCTGATGATTTAGATCTGCTGTCATGAAAGTTAACTTCTTTTAACGGTTGTGAGAGTTTTGAATCTGAGACACAAATGTGAGGGTGAAACATAAATATGTGTGATTTAATGGTGAAGTTAGTAAACTAATGGCTGTTTATTGGTCAGATAAAACACAGGCACAATCCAAGCCATTAAAAATCATTTAAATAAAAATCAGACAGATGGTTTGGGATATCACAAAGTGTGTTTTTTTGATGGAGCTTTGTCCCTGAGCTTTGAATACACTCAAGATTTCGTCACTCACCTCCACCTGCCTCCTCCGTCTGTCAAGTGGCAACAGCGTTGAGCGCTGCTTTACAACTAGTGTCGTGTAAGTTAAGTAAAATTGATTGCAGCTGCAAATGATTTCTTTCAAAAAGTGGTGGTAGTTTCTGTGATAAAATAGCAATTACTTACATGAAAAGTAATTGAGGAGTTAAAAACGTGCATATATTCATCTTGTAGTGTTGGTGGGACACATTCGCTGAGCTGTCAGCTGTGTGTTGTTCAGTCTGATGACTGATTCACTCATAAGCTGAAGTTAGACAGAAGTCAAATGACAGTGCACACACATTGTTTTGGTCTGTCTGTTCGTTCTTAAATGATTAGAAGTTCCTAAAGTTCCCTGTTTTAGCTGTTCCATTTTTAGTACTGATGCAGAACTTTGAAATTAAAAAAATATGTATGAACCCATGTCTTGGAAGGGAGCTGCAATAACAAAGCTGAACTAAACTACCAACAGCTCTAATAAAGAGAAGCTTAAGTTTATTGAGTGCTGTGAATACACCCCGGCTACGGGGGATGCAGGTAATCCTCTTTTTACTTAAGGTCAGACATCTTTCATGTTGCTGTCAAGAGGACTTCAGGAGGCGCGCCTCCCCTAGTAATTGCGTTTATGACTTTATAGGGCATCAGTAAAGCATATGAGATTCTCAACATCTGAGTGTGGAAATTCATGAATGTCTTACAATTTATAGTTTTAAAAAACCTTATGAAATAGGTTGAAATTGTCACTGGATGTTTGCATAATCCTGTTTTCTCATCAAATTCACCACACGGTTCTATAGTGTCTTGTGGAAAATGTGTTTTTATCATAAAGGTAATGATTTTTTATTTTTTTTATTAACATATAATATAAAAGTTGGTTTTAAAGAAACAAGGAAAGGCTAAAAGTGACCACATAGTCTGTCAAGGGTGATTTGATAATTTCCCATTCAACAGCTTTGCTTAATAGTGGAGCTACAGCTATTAAACTAAATAAAGTGCTCCAAGTCAGCCCCCATCCTGTGTAATATTGGTAAGCCAAGGCAAAGTAGCTTTATTTGCATTGCACATTTCAGCATCAATGTCTTACATTTACAAACATGTACAGTTGGCAGTTGAAAAAGGTGGATAAAAACAAGAAAAGCACAATAAAATATCTAATATCAAATCAATCAAATTAAGAACAGTAAGCATAACAGCATATGTTCTGTCCCTCAGATGTCGGCACATTTATATATATTAAGTTCTTAAGTTGATTTATTTGGAATGGATGTGTAATCCTCTGTTTGCTCATAAGAAGTCACTGGTTAGTCAATAATTCTGTTTTTCTAACTTCTTCTATGGTATTTACTTTGTTTGTGTTACTGCCACCTATTGGCCTCCACCTGTAAGCAGCAGGCTAAGGACACCATTTTGAGAGCAGCACTGAAGGAGTTCACATGTAAATCGCTCCTCTTTGCACTTTTTCCTGAGTTACCTTGTCAAGACATAATCTGTAAGTTACCAACTACTTTTAATGTTTTGCAGTGCTTTATCACTTGTTGTAAATGTTTATTTACTTGATGTCTACATAAATCGTTTGCTATGCTGAGTTTAAGCTAAGCTGTTTGGATGTGTGTTGGCTGTGTTATGCACATAGGTTTTCTGCTGTGTCTAAACTAAGCTAAGCTAAGCAATTTTGAAACATGTTATGTGTGTTATGTGATATGTGACATGTATAATAAGTTATACACTCTTTTATTTGAGTTTTGTACGTATATTGAAATACTGATGTATTTTTGTATCTGTTTTGCAGTTTTACAAATTTAAGAGATGGTCTACGGACATAAAAGACACCCTGAGTCCTGTCGTTTCTGGGGCCATTTCTTTTGTGTTAAGCTCGCTGTCTAAGTTAAGTTAAGAAACACTTAGCTGATGGCAGAAGAGCATAAAAGTATGGCAGCATCACACTGCTCTGAAAAACTTGTTGATGTTGAGACGGACTAATGAAGAAAATTAATTTGGTTGAGAAAACTTTCATTCATACACACAATCTTCTCAAACAACAGCGAGACCTATTCAGTTAGCGCAGGGGTGTCAAAGCTGGACCACAAGAAGCCTCAATCTGGCCAAACCACTAAGCAAATTGTAAAAATTTCAAAGAAAACATAGAAGTTTTTTAAAAATAAATTCCCGTGCTGAGATATCGGTGACGCTGCAATGAAAGCTGGCTATCTCGTTGCTATCAAAGTAGCCTCAAAGCCATGCTGTCGGGGAGTTTGAAAAAACAAGCATAATACATCAGCTAGGAGAGGTTTGTCTGAATAAAATAAAATCTCTACTCTGCGCCACAACAATGAAAAACCTTAACGTTTAAATTAGAGTAATTATGGCACTATTTTACCGCTGTTTGTTATCCCTGAACAAAAATGTGTTTGACACCCCTGAGTTAGAGCATTAAAGTATAGTAGTAGATATCTTGGGAAAACATATAATAAGCATTAAAACTAAAAAACCATCATGATAAAAACCATATGAATAAGTCATTAAAGCAGTAGTTTAGCCATGAAGCATAATTAAACCAACATCTTCATTGTCTTTAATTGCATCAATTAGTCCAAGAAAGATTGAAATGTATTCAAACACTGGCTACACCTCGTCTGACCTTTATATTTAAAGGTTAAAGTTCACCTTCAGGACATCCCATGTCTCAGTTTACAGACTTTTGTTTTTCCTTCTCCTTTCCCTCGCCTTCATTTCTCTTTACCTTTCCTCGGAGTAATTTCGCCCACCCCTGACCACACCGTCTCAAAGAGTCTTCTGTTCCACCCATTACGCTCCCACCGTTTCATCTCCATCACGCTTCACACTTACAATAATATTTTCATACTTAGCAGCAATCATTTTCTCCCAAGAGCAGAGGCAGAGTATCAGAGTTTGACAAAAGCCAGACTTCTATGTTTGATGGAGTGCTGGTAAGAGGAGATTTCCCCCTCTGCGTCCACAGCAGCTGAACTTGCGTTGACTTTTCCCCAAAAGTTTGGAGGATTTTTCAGTCGGATCGCTGCAGTTGAAGCATTTTTAAGACTTAATGTCTTCCTCACAAACACCATCTGTGTCGTGTAGGTGGAGGCAGTAAGTACAATTGTTGCATCTATAATTCCTCCATTTTTCTACTCAGGGAGGCGATGATTTTCGTACGTCTGATGACTCAGATTTCCATACTGTTGCTACAAAACACAGCGTGACGCATCTCACAGGCTCTCAACTTGATTTGCTGTATAGTTCCACACAGCGTGGTCCCCTCGCTCCTTCATAACACGCTATTAGTGCTTTCCTCTTTTCACAATATGACATTTGTTTCAATTAATCACACAGTATTTTTGCATTCCTGTGTGGAGTTTGCAATTTCTTCCTGTGCTAGCAGCTATTCCCCGGGTATTTCAGCTTTGATTCTACATTTCTAAAGACATGATTGTTTGTGAAGTTATCTGTCCTGTATGTATCCTGCTTTCACCAACTGGCTGGGTGGAGACGATGGGTGGAGGACTAACATGTTCTAATAATATAAAACCCTAATAAAAACACTATGACTTAAGTTTACAATGAAAGTACAGTGCATTCGGATATTGAGTACAATCATTTTCAAGCCTGTTGGGGAGGCTCTGTTATTTTAAAATTGTGTCAAAAAGAATTTTCCCCAAAAAATTTTAAACGTTCTTTTTACTCAATAAGACAGAATTATATACGGACCAGCTATTGGGATTGTTTGTATAGACAAATATGATAAAGCTACTGTTGGCAGGTTTTTCTGCCACAAACTGGGATTCCTGATAATAATTAAACTGATCCTGAAGCTCAGATGACAAACACACCTGCACAGAAAACCAAACAGCATAATACTGTTCAGAAACAGCTATTGGCTTCCGATGGTGTTGCAGTGAACTGTCAGTATGTGCATATGCAAGCCATACATTCCTGTTTTGCATGAGGAGGCAGTATATGAACCGGTAATCACTGAAAATCGCCCCAACTGTTCAGGCTGTGTCACTGAGGGCATCTGGGATAAAACCTAATCCAAATCATAAATACAAATCACATAATCCAAAGGTACGACTTCGGAACAGGAGCAGCTAAAACTCATCAATACAATAAAATTATATTCTATATTATTTAAAAAATCCATTGTTAGAGCCCGATATGTAACAACGACCCAAAATGTAACAACGACCTGAATTTCTTGTAAAATATGATGGAATAAAACCCAAAAGGTAATAACTGGTTGATAATGTAACAAGACCCTGAGCCCAAAACTTAAAAACTTTTAATGATACATTGTACATGCACAATTACAGGTAGATGGTGTTATAATTGATGATAAAATATATTGGAAATCTCACATAAAACACATTCAAAACAAAATAGCAAGAAGCATTTTTTATTAATCAATAAAGTAAGACACATTCTGGATCACAAATCACTCCAAATATTATAATGGTCACTGGTGTTACAGTGTTGCAGAGGTCTGGGGCAACACTTAGAAATGTTCACTACAGCTACGATCAATTTTATAAAAAAGAGCAATATGGATATACCGGCCATAGAGATCATACAAATCCACTCTTCTTGAAAGCAAAATTACTAAAATTCTCTGACCTGATAAATCTTCTAACAATTAATGTATAAAGAAATACACAAGCAACTTCCGTCAAATATTCAAAACCTATTTTTTTTGATGATGGGGATTACAACTGGAAAGGGGATTTAAAGTTAAAACATGGAAGGTTTTGCACAACGCTGAAGTCCTTTTGTATTTCTATATGTGGAGTGTGTTTGTGGAACAGTTTGGGGGTGGAGCTCAGGCAGTGTCCAAGCATGAATCAATTGAAAAAACAGTACAAAGCAATGGTGTTCACAAAGTACAGGGAGGAAGGGCTGTCGACAAGGCTGTAAGGATTATTTATTTATTTACATTTCTATTTGATGGTTTGTTTTTGTTGTGGTTTTATTTTGTTTTTATCTTGTAAAGAAAATAGATATACACTTGTTGGTGTATGTGTATATGTACGTGTGTGTATGTGTGTATGTACGTATATGCATCTACCTGTGTTTTATTCTGGTACTTTCACAGTCCGTGCAGGGCAACGAGACAGTTTGCCCGAGCCAGGAGCGTGGAAGCGGTATTGGCGAAGGAGTGGATGAAGCGAAGCACGCAGATGGCTTGGCTGAGAACAATGGCTCCTGGACATACAAAATAGGTATTACTTAAAGCTCACACATTTGTTTTTAGTGAAGCCAAATAGATGTAAAGCAACAGTCTACCACACCAACTAACAAGAGTCTATCCATGCATCACTGGGGGCATGAGGTATAGGAACTTTGAACCAGATGAAATGTGGGTGTTTGAACTGATGGGATCGCACAGGATGAAACCTAGTGCCATAACCCTCCCATACCACCAAGTACTCGACACTGTCACCGGACATCGGACAAAGGTAGAGATTAGTTTTGACTCATGGCGATGCAACCTCCACCACCGCTTGGGTGGGAAAGAGGGGTAGATTACAGTGGAGGGTAACATACCTGTGGCCGTGCATGTGAGGCTGTTATAGGCATGTTCCACCCAAGTCAGATGTGTGCTCCAGGCTGAGCGGTTACTGAAATCTGAAATCCACCTGGTTCCTGATTCGCTCGCTCTGTCTGGCTGTTGGTTTGGGGATGATTCCCAGAAGACTGACTCACATTGGCACTAAGGACTCGACAGTAACAATAACATACTCTGCACACAGACCAAGGACTTCAGTCCCAAACCATGCTGTTTAGAAATAATGCTTCTTCCAAATCCGGATCCCTCCAAGGAGCCAAATATCCCCTGGCGAGTTGGAACAGATAAACCAGGGTGACAGCAGCAATTTCACTGCAGTAGAGGTGAAGTGCTAACCATTTAATAAACACAATTTCTGTGCATTTATTTGTTGATTTTGTGTGTTGATTACAAGTTCACAAATGGTGTGAATAATGCGGTTGTAATATTGTATCTGAATGTCATTCAAATAACTTTAATATTGAGGGAAATAGATCAAATTTCCAGAGCACTCCAACAGGCCCACATTTCCACTTGACCAGTACTTTGACCTCACAAAATGACTTTTTTCTAACTTCCTTCATTAGCTAATGATGGAAAAGAATAATTTGATTGTAATGATAGTTTAGTTAGGAGTATTATCTCTGTCATTACCATATGGTTTTAAATGATGGTCATTACAGCCAGGAGTTGCTAATTATTTGGATCTGAAAGACAGAGTCAAAGCGTATTAAGTCGGAAGTGATTTTTCTTTCTTGACTAAACTACTGTTGTTATTTTTAGGGAGTTCAATTTGAAAAATCAGAGTTAACTTGATTTAATCTTTCTAGAATAACATTTTAAACGTAAATCCACATCCTTGTTCTACATTGAATTTATCTTTTTCCCCAATTCCTTCCAGAACACCTGCATAAAATGCAAAGTTGTGACAATTATTGCAGAAAAAAAAAATAAAAAGTGCTTTCAGAAATGTTTGTGTCCTCAAATACACCTTGCAGAAGCGAGTTTTGTATAATTGAACTTGAGTGTGACACAGCGGTATGGTTGAGGTCAAAGAAGGAAATGAGGGGGGAGCGATTATTGGAAGTCTTATTGATTTAAGGACAGAGCTCAACAGACGTCTCTCAGCTCGCCTAATTTTATTAGTGTTTGTAAACAGATATAATGTGGGTGAATGAATGATGCTCATTGGATCATAAATTAGACTTGTTTATGCGTCATAGGCTGATAAGTTATTACAGATCAGACACACATAATTGCTGCGTGCAGTGATACAAAGGCTGCTTTGGCACTGTGACAGCACATTACTGGTGGAACACCGAGGACACAATGAGCCATGATTTATGCCTGAACAGAAGTGGGTCAACATTCATTTATGCAGAGTTGTGGGTATCCAGAGCATCCAGGTTTTCCTATTTAATGGTAAGTAAGATGAATGGCTGCGTGTTCACACTGTGAAACAAAAAAAAGGAAAAAAAGGGGAAACAAAGTGAAGTTTGAGAACATCCATTCATCCATCCATCCATCCATCCATTGTCTTCCGCTTATTCGGGGCCGGGTCGCAGAGGCAGCAGTCTAAGCAGGGATGCTCAGGCTTCCCTCGCCCCAGACACTTCCTCCAGCTCTTCCGGTCGGACCCCAAGGCGTTCCCAGGCCAACCGAGAGACATAAGGTACGTCCGAATTGTCCCTCCTAACTCCTTAACTATCGACTTTACCTTAACCCCCATGGATGACGTCACGGGGTTAAAGAAAGGTGTTAGAGGGTTTCCTAAAGGAGTTAGTGAAAGGCGATCACGTTAATGTGGCAGTTGGACCGCACTTTCACTTAGTGACGTCATAATAATGCGACGGCGGCAAGTTAGTGACGACCACCATGGTGGGGAAAGAACTACAAGTTTCTGAAAATGGACTACAAAAAGCGCATTTGGGTTTTAGATGATTTAAAGTTGTTCAAGGCAGATTATTGCTTCAGTAACTTAAATGATATGCTCCCTTTTTCCGACATCATGAGTTTCCCTGAAAGCTAACGGCAATTTTAAATAGTTAGCATGTTTGAATCCCATAGCTGGTCAATTCTGAAAAAAAAGGACTTTCCCCAATAAAGTATGATTAGGCTAGTGTAAAATATGAAAATAACAAAACGTGATAATGTTAAGAATCATATCAAACCGAATTTAACATAAGATGAATTGCTAAGATGATGAAATAATGGCAAAACTGACCCTAGAAAAATCTGATAAAACTATCATTTAAACGTAAAATTTGTTTTGATTGTGGCCAAAGAGACAGAAGAACAGAGTGAAGATTCAGATCAGTGGCACATACCTCAGGGCATTTATGCCAATGATTTTAATTCCTCTCCATATTTTTTTTGTACTTTTTTAACGTTTACAATCATAGTTATAATTCACATGTTGGACAAATACGTCTCTCTTTTAGGATTCTCCCAACTTTCACTCTTCATTCCAGTCTTCTTTCTGTTTGAATATGGGACAACTGAACTTGATCTTATCTTCACTTTATCCATATAAAATGCTTCCCTGCAGTGAGGATAAACCGCGTGGAATGCACACAAACAGATGTTTTTCTCTCAGGCTACACAGCAGGTAACAGTAACAAACAGGACCTATTGCAGGAGATCAATCATGAAGTTTCTTTTATGAAAACACAACATGTCTGGAAAAACAAATGCAATATGGTTATGTCAGCAAACTAACAATGGATCCTGAACCGATGTGAAAGCCGCTTTGAGGAGGTGGGGCTTAGTAGCGATCTCACCAATTACTGATTAACACCAGAGTGACTGACATGAACTTAAACCAATCAGCATCATTGAGACTTGGGGCAACTTTTAAATCGCCCATTGCCAAACCTGCTTGGTGATTGGCTTAGAAGTCAGTTCTGATTCATTCTCGCTTGTTTCTACCAGATGTTGAGTTGACGGCAACAAGCGGGGAGTCTGATTATTTACTCAGGTCAGGTTCAACTTTCCCCATCAGAGTTATTTTTAAATTCACAAAAACAGAAATGTGTTGAGAATTTTTCAAATGTGTCCCGGTTTTTTCATGTTTCTAAATGTTTAGATATGCTCTTATTTATTAATGACTGAAAATCTAAGAGCTAAAAAAAGCAGTTTATTTTGCAGCATTTTTTCAGGCTTCTTTCAAAGCATTCTAAAATGCTTTGAAAGATGGATTGATGTGTTGTTTGAAAATATACCTGATATACCTTTTCTTTTCCCTAAACTCAGACTGTCATTAAGTAAACCAGCCCCAAAACATACATTTTCGTAAAGGGACAAATGAACCATCTACTTGTATTTGAATTTGTTAAGTATGTTAATAAAATAGTCATTTTTATAAGTGCTCTCTATTTTTTAGCTGTTTAAAAGTACAATAATTCCCATCACTGGAGCCTCTCTCAATCTAAAAATAGGCAACATTGTTATAAAGTGCTTTATAAACGCACTGTATTTAAATGAAGTTAACATTGACTGAAATTGAATAATGATGAAGAGCTTCATCTAAGAAATTTACCAGCAGCCACCACCGCGTGTATCACAATCAAATACATATGAGGAGCAATCTTAACTGATTTTTTTTTGTCAAAAAATGCCCCAAAACAATCTCTCCACATAATGAAGCAAGGCATTGAGTGACAGCACTATCTAACAGATTTGTCGACCTTCTCCACAATGCCATATAAAAGGTTCGGAGTAATCCAGTGGTTAAAAAAATGCTGACTCAGTCTTTGCTGTCTTGATAGTTTATGTCTTCAAGGATAAAGCTTGGGGCACCAGTACTGACAAATCTGGGTCAACTCCACAGTATAGATGACCTTGGCAGAAAATAAATAAGACAGCATGATTGTTGTCACTCTGTGTCACATAGAAATTTATGACAAATGATGCAATTACACATCAAGTTCATTTTTCCAAACATCCATGTTACAAAGACATTTTCCTCAGCTTGCTATATTCACCGTGTCTGTAAACATTTGATTTGTTGTGCTATATGGAGGAATAAATCAGTGCAGACCTGCACTCAGCTACCAATTCGACATTTCCTGATTGCTATTAACCAAATAACAAATTGTCATGAGCTGCTTTGCCATATGATCTATATGTAAAAGGCTTCTTTTTCTTCCACAACTTACTGTCTATAAGCAACAATGTTTCGAAACTCAATGTCTCAAATGTCAACCTTCTAATTATACAGATTTATGCACCAACCTGTTTTAACAGATGCCTAATAATATCTGAAGAAAAAAGAACAAAAAAAATAAATAAATGCCCTGGGCCTTGGATCATTCCCTGACGTACTCCATGAGTTGCTAAGCTTTAACAAATATGTATGTCCACAAACAGCAGCACAGAATGTCTTGATTTTAAGATAAGGGTTAAAAAATAGCTGAAATAATGCTATGTAGTACCTCTGTTTTTATCCCATTGGGTATGCGTGATAGAACAATATAGAATTAAATAGAAGTACGTTATTAAACCAAAGGCACACCCTGGACAGACTGGTGACCTGTCCAGGGTGTACCCTGCCCTCGCCCACAGTAGGCTGAAATCGGCTCCAGCGCCCTGCGACCCTGAACTGGATAAGCGGGATGGAAGATGGATGGATGAAATTCGAAATAGTGGGTGCTCCAAAGCACAGTATCACGACAAAATAAATTTACATTAGATAGAATAAAATCCCACCTTAGATAGGTAAATATAATAGATGCATGTAAAATGGCTTTACAATTAAAAAAAGAATAATAATATTTATACAAAAAATCTATATCACAGCTTATTGCTAACACAGACCTTCAGGTATTATGGTAACTACCTGTTTTCCAGCCCAGAAATGTCCTTTTTTTGACTCATGGCCGCACAGACGACGTAAATTGAATTGGTGAGATATTTTTTTATAAAGAAAGAAAGACGTGGTTAGAAAACCTGAATGCATGCAACATGATAAAAGGCATTTTCACAACCTGCTTGATGGTTGCAGATTTTAAAGGGATCTTTTTGTTTTCTATATTTATTGATGGCTTCCCTTGCTCTTGGAATGAATCAGGCTGTACAGAAAATGTGCTCCAGTTTGACTTCCACTGATTTGTTGCTTGATATGAATTTAAAAGTGAAGTCAAACTGATGTTTGTCGAGAAACTACTTCCCTAACTTGTGTTACTTAACTAGTTGATTCGATGATTGACTGCTTTCATCACTCTGGTAATGTCAACCTTGCGTCAGTTACATTTGGCAGGAGGCACTATGAATAGCGACTGCCTGGAGGACCATGATGCATTAGTGTTTTTTATTGTGGCAGGGCAGTGAGCGTGGAGGTCTCTGTGTTGCTATTTGAGTTGGTGTCTCCGTACGCAGGGTTTGAAAAGCGCAGCGACAACAATGGCCATTGTAAGTTGGTGCTGCAGGACACGTGAGGTTGATTTGTAACCCGGTGTTCATGCTGCTCTTTATTTTATCCCCCAGGCAGTCGGTGGTTTAGTGCTCTTATATGGTAACCTATACGTTTTTTTTCATTATTCGTTCCTCTGAAAGGACTCTGACAGAGTGGATTATTGCTGCTTCATAGGTTCAGTTACAACACAACCCCAGATGGTCTTAAGCCAAGAGAAACTCTACTGAAGGTTGCATAAATTGAGCCTCATACTTTAAATATTATTAGTCCAAAGGTAGTCTAAGCAGACTACCAGGGATCTGAGCTAAACTCTAATTCATATGATGCGTAATTTAATCCATGCTACTACTTCAAACAAAAACATAGAATAGATTGGTCGTTTGATGCAGCTGCGAAAAGGTGAAAGGTCCATCGGGTCAGTTGTAATACTCTCCTCTCGGGACAAATCTGAAATTTGATTTTACTTTTACTGTATAAAAACATTTTTCAGTTTCTCAGGTGGAAAGAAATAACTCGAAAATACTGCTACTGCACAAAGTCAAGAGAGGAAACAATAATTGCTTAATAGCAGCTATTTGGATAAATTTTCCCGACAATGTTTCAAGTGAAAATGCATAATTTTTTGTTTCAGAAAAAGTTTTGCGTTTACACTGTATTGTTTTGAAAAACGATGTCCGTTTACACAGTAAGGTCAAAAGTGCTGAAAATGGTTACATTTTTATGTAGGCCCTCTCGTGGGTGCTGATATTTGTTTTGTAATGGAACCACACACATACACATGCAGCAGAGAACAAAATGCTATAAACATTAACGATAGGAGTACCCGACATTCTAGTGCTGCGGTCCCCAACCCCCGGGCTTGGTACCGGGCAGCCCAGAAAGAATAAATAACTTACATTTTTTCCGTTTTATTTATTATCCGAGTCTGAACAATGTTTTATTTTGAAAAATGACCAAATTATCTCAGTTACATCTGTAAAAAAAATATAAAGAAAACCTGTTTCCAACATCACGAGTTGTCCGGGGTTCCAGTTTTGTGGTCGAGTTGTCCTACACAGTGGATTCACGTTTATTATTATATTTACGAAATACTACAGTTTTTGTGTTGGTCGTATCGTTTTGTTTTGTTGCATTTATCCACCACACCTTAAAGGCCGGTCCGTGAAAATATTGTCTGACATTAAAAGTTTGGGGACCGCTGTTCTAGTGGACCGACGACCAAGTTGAATTGTTATTATGGTGACTGTCAACCATAAAACCACCAAGTCCATGGAGAATATGGACTGGGAGTCATGACATGTATAAATTCTGTATACGCAATACTTAACTTTCTGAAATATCTCCAAAGTGCCACCCCCCCATCCAAAAAAAATTAAGTTTGGATTTCTATGCTTTTATTCCTGGTTAATCCTCCATCACATAGAAGCAGAGGATTGAAGTGAGCAGGTTACCATCGCATCCCATCCATTCATCTTCTTTCCCGCTTTGTCCATATAGGGTCACGGTGGCAGTACAGGAAGCAAAGAAGTCCAGACATCTCAGTCACCCCCAACTTCCTCCAGCTCTTCTGGGGGGACCCCGAGACGCTCCCAGACCAAGCCAGAGATTGAAGGTACGTCTGAATTGTCCCTCCTAACTCCTTAACTATCGACTTTACCTTAACCCCGTGGATGACATCACGGGGTTAAAGAAAGGTGTTAGAGGGCTTCCTAAAGGAGTTAGTGAAAGGTGATCACGTTAATGTGGCAGTCGGACGGCACTTTCACTTAGTGACGTCATAATAATGCGACGGCCGCGCAAGTTAGTGACGTCCACCATGGTGGGGAAAGAACTACAGGTTTACGAAAATGGACTACAAAAAGCACATTTGGATTTTATATGATTTAAAATTGTTCAAGACAGATTATTGCGTCGGTAACTTACATGATATGCTCCCTTTTTCCGACATCATGAGTTTCCCTGAATGCTTGGATGAGCGGGTCCCTTTAAATGTTGTCATTTAGGGTTGAAACAGCCCTAACTGTAAGCTTTAGTAAATAGAAAGGTCTTGAGTCTGCCCTTAAATGTAGAGACCATTTCAGCTTCCCTAACTGAAACTGGGCTCTGGTTCCACATAAGCGCTGCCTCCATTCCACTTTTAGAAAACCTAGGAACCTCCAGTAGGCCAGCACTCTTAGAACGAAGTGTTCTTCTGGGGAGATATGGGACAAACAGTCCTTTAGGTATGATGGAGCCTGGTTGTTAAGAGCTTTATAAGTTAGTTTATAAGTAAGTTTAAATTCTATTCTAGATTTAACAGGGAGCCAATGAAGAGAGGTTAATATTGGAGTGATGTGACCTCTGATGCTGGTTCTTGTCAGGACTCTCACTGCAGCATTTTGAATCAATTGAAGACTTTTTAAGCAGTTATTTGGAGACCCTGATTATAGGGAGTTACAATAGTCTACTCTCAAAGTAACAAATGCATGGATTAGTTTTTCAGCATCACTCTGAGTCAACATGTTTCTAATTTTGGAAATATTACGGAGGTGAAAAAAGGTAGTCCTGCAGATTTGTTTAATGTGGGAGCTGAAGGATAAATCCTGGTCAAAAATAACTCCCAGTTTCCTCACAGTGGTACTGGAGGTCAAGGTTATACCATCTAGTGTTACTATATCTTTAGATCAGTTCTCTCTCAGATGTTTTGGGCCAAATATAATAATTTCAGATTTATCTAAGTTCAGAAGCAGGAAATTACGGCTCATGCAAGCCTTTATGTCTTCAAGACAAGCTTGTCTTTTAGAAAGTTGGTTTCATAGATTAATAGATTTGTGTGTCATGTGCATAACAATGGAAGTTATTGGAGTTTCTTTAAATAGTATTCCCTACAGGAAGCATGTATAAACTGAAAAGTATAGGACCTAAGACAGAACCCTGTGGAACTCCATGTTTAACTTCAGTCTGGACTGTAGGGTTATCGTGAACATGGACGAAGTGGAAGAGAGCTTTGCTGTCCATGATAGTGGTAAATATGGATTCATCACAAAGTATTGTAGAGTTGCACTGAGTGAAGAAATTATTCAGACACAAATGTGGACCCAATCAAGGACACACATGTTCAGAAAACTAAAGATACATTGTTTTTCTGTTGGGTTTTGGCATAACATTAATATTCAAGAATTATTTTCAAATTTGACTATTCAGGGAAAACTGCTTTTTCATAATCTGTAACATATGTAGAGCTTTAGTCAACAGGTTTCCCTGAAAGAGGAAACACCACTGGTTTCAAAAGTCATTATAAATGTCCTGCTGCCTTTCTCCTTCAATCCCCAAGCTTGACTTTAAATATCATTTACTGTTGTGTGATTTTTCACCTGTATTGATTATTTGATATATATTTGTATCTGATCTCATTGTCTGATGCTCTCCTTTTGAGCATTGTTGTAACTTTGTCCTGTTTGTTCTTGTCCTTTATTACTCACTAAATTGAATTTAGATATGGGTGCAACATGTACATGACAAATAGCATTTTTAAAGCTATAAACCTGCATGGCTTTTGTTCATAAACTATGCAGATCAAGTCTTGGGCAGCCTACCCAGAGGTGAAACCGAACTAAATGTGCCTTTGTTTCTTTTTGTCTTTGTTTGTTGTCCCTTCAAATGTGACACGAATTTCTGTCCTCAGCTTGTGGTAATCTGCATTAAACTGCTGAGAGAGTCAGCCTCAACCATACAGACAAACCACTGTGCATGGATGAATATGCAGACAGAGTAATCGCAGGCAGCCATGGATGACATCTCTAATGGAGTTAGCAAAATGGTTGTTCCATGCTGCTAATTTCTATCTTCACCTCTGCTCAGACTCAGAAACTATCATTTTAAAAGATCCATGGAGACGAGGCTTATTTACCAAATGTACATTGCGTTTTATGTGACTCCTCATTAATCTAAACTTTCTACACTGGAAGAGAGAGTACAAAGTTACCTTTACAGCCACAGTTTCGTGTTGAGTTTAAATCCTCCCCGCCAGACTAAGCTGTTATTCTACTTCAACTGTTAGTAATTATTGGAGCATGAAGTTTGAGCTGCTCAGTGAGGAGTTCATGTTTTGCTGACAGGATTTGAGTTTTACTTTTTACAAATGGCATTTAAGAGGAACCGGAGTGGCCTGTCAGCCCCACACAGCTCACACAGCCCCCCTGTCGCTTCACATTGACACTGAGCACATATGAAAAGAGCAGCATGAGAATGGGTGTTTAATATGATGTGCTAATACTGCTAAATGTCAGGGTTGAATATATGTTCTGTGCAGTGTCTGGCTGGAACAGGACTTATTGGCTGTTGTGGACGACGTAACGCTGTGTTCTCATAACTCCACAGAGTCTGGGTAAACAGCAGTCCAGGGCTTTGTTTTTTCAGCCCCTATTTTACCCTCTACAACTCAACAAGCTGTTACCCACTGTCATGTTTCCTATTTCAGAACTTTTTTTGCCATGTCTATCTCTTGGAAAATATATTCTTTCAATCTGTTATAGGTTCGTTTTCCACTTAGTTTGAGGGAAGACTAGTTTGCTAAAAGCAGATGATGTACTCTGGAGCTAAAGGTGCTAAAGGAAGTGCGATTTCTTCTGGGAATAAAGCCCCCCCCCCCCCCCCCCCCCCAAAAAAAAAAAAAAAAAAACATTCACTGTACTTCCAAGAAAAATGGAATGTGTCTGGGAGATTTGGGGCTTATTCAACAGGATATAAAAGACTTGCATGCACCACAAAGTTGCGTCCTACGCATCCCATAAAAAAATGCTGTAATTCTTCAAATCAACAAAAAAAAACAGCCTGTAACAGAACCAGTATCGTACAGCCTCAGTCTTAATTTGCAAATGGTTAAGTCAAATTTTATTACATCTGCTGATATTAAACTCAGTCTTCTTTATGTAACAGATAAGGAAGCAGACTATGTATTTAGTTAATATATATCCATGCTGTTATCCTGCAACAAAATGGTTTTCTTGTTATGAAATTCTAGTTTAATTGTATTGTGTATAACTAAAAGGAGATAGTGAGGTAATCTTTGCCAAAAAATTTTACATCATCCTCATCATTATCATTCATAATCATGAATGAATGACTGTCAATGCATGAGAACACAGTTCGGGACCAACTAACAATCTGGAAGCACCAATGATGAAATCCTGAGAAAGTCTGGATGAAGAAGAAAAAAAACAAAGATATTTGACTCAAATGTGTTTGTGTGTGTTTCTAGCATGGCATTCATTAAAGGATTTCGGATGAAGCCTCCTTTGCCAGAGAGGGAAGCATTAAGAACTAGAGAGAGAGCCAGAAGGCTGCACTTGATCAGCAACTTTCAGCTTTGACATTAAGCAGAGGTGACTCGCGGGGCGAACTTCATTACAAGCAAACTCACTCCCTCACAGGACTTTATTCCAGAGGACAAATGGAGTTCGAGGGATGCACATGTCTGTCTGAGCAGAGCGACTCCAGGGTCAGACGTCAATCACTCTCCAGCAATCTATTAAATGTCTGTTGGATTCCTGTCCTTTACGTCAAAATGACTCACGAGCCCAGCTGACTCTAGGTCAGAGATATGATATTAGACAAAGAGTATTAATGCTTATTTCAGGTAAAAACCCTTTTGTCTGCTCAATGTCAGTGTCTCAGGTAAGAACATAGATTTATGTTGGGGTTTCTTTTTTTGTGAATGATGAGCCTGAGGAGTTGATGGATTCAGCCTGTAGTGAAATGAAATGATGTGTGCTAAAGAAAAAAGAGACAGTGAAAAAAAGGTGCAGGGGACATAATGAGAGATGTGGGATACGTAGAAGCAATAAATTACAAGGAAACGAGACAGATGGCAAAGCTAAAAAAATAAAACAAAAGCAGTGTTTGGGAAGGAGATGGCAAGGAGAGTGAAAACCTCCCACATAATGAGAGTCTAATGAAGAGACAATTAACACTTAGTTTTAAAGCACTACTTTAAATGGAAAATTTAAATGTAAGAGTTATTGGAAAATATGTCCACTCTTTTTCGATTTAGTGAAAAAAAAAACCTTATTATAGGCCCATTGCGTAATCAATTGGAAAGCTTAAAACGGCCTAAAATAACATACATTTCATTATTATTATAGATCCGAGTCTCAGAATTAGATTAGACTAGATTTTTCATTTGGATGATGCAAATAACTATCTGAAATGAGCTTTCTTAAGCGAGAAGTTTGACTATGTGACTCAAAGTAGATCTCCTGCTTTTCCACATTGAGAGGATAAACCTGAAGCGGTCCAGACATCTGATTAGGACGCCACCTGGTTGCCTCCATTATAGGTTTACCAATCACATCTAGGAGACGTTGAGGCTGGTCCGTCACATGCTGAGAGATTATATTCACAGCTTGGTCATGGAGCAGCTTGCGGCCCACCCAGATGAGTTTGGGGAAGTACAACTATAAAAGTGTTTTTACTAAAAACATAAGTATCGTAATTGTGTTTTTCAGGATTCGTTGAGTATACAGTATGTGTGAACTGACAAATGTAGGTTCAATTTAAAGAGCCCATGTATGGAACTAATAGGTTTTTTTTTACAATTTTTTTTTTTCACACATTTGTTGTTTAACCGTTTATGTATACATGTTTGGAGAATCTTGAATAAAAGCTAAATTGAAGTCTTATATCTAACCGCCCTGGAACATTGCAGGCAAAACGTGCACACTCTTGGACATGACATCCTGGTGCACTACCTCACTCTGGGGTGTGTTTGTGTGTCACTGCAGCAACTTGAGGAATCAAAGCACTTCAGGTTTGTGAAAGCATTTATTTGTGTTCCCCGAGTGGCCTGGTGGTCAATTTAAAAAAAAACAACAAAAAAAACAACAACATCCAATTGGGTGCAGGCTGGGGATTTGAAGAAGCCGCGACTGCGTTGGTTGCATCCTTGAGTGTGACACCTCAACATAGTTGCTCCTTGAGGAAGCAAGCTGTGTTTCCTCTTTCATCTATTTGAGATGTGGTGTGCTTTTCTGACGGGTCTATAGGTGGATATTGGAATGACTCATAACCAAGACCTCGTTCACAGATCAGCTCAAGAAGCACGTCAACGGAGCATGACACTTATTTTCCTTTATTTCCTATTTCAGTCACAAAGTTCATCTTGATTATGATCGATTCTCAGGGTGAGTTCACTGGTGAGCGCCAAACAAAACAAGACCAAGTCAATTTAAAGAAGTAACTCTTAGTTCTTTCAAATTAATTCTGATGCTGTTCGATTGAAATCTGAATGCAGTGTTGGGGCCAGAGCTCCATGAACTCCTCCAGAGCTTCAGTGAGCTGTTTCTCCAGCTTGCTCCCCCGAAGGAAAACACCACAACAATGGATAGGCCATAAAACAGCAGGGGAGCGAGCCAGACCCCGGAAGTGGCCAATGAGGACGCTTGAATCCGACCCGAACACACCACAGGGGTCCAAACCCAAGTTGGGGAGAGTCACTTTCTCCCAACACTAACCGCTATTCTCAACTGGCCATGGAGGGAGAGACATCTCTTTCCCTCATCAGAATGGTAAAGAGAGCACCAAGCAGAAACAAAGAGACAGAACCAACGCCAGCCTGCTGGACGAGCAGGACCCAGTTTGGACTACATCTTCTGTTTTCCGCTATTTTTCCTGTTTTTGGGAGATTCTGGAGACCAGAGCCAGTGTCGTCTCCTCCCAAGATCATCCTCTCAGTTGCACTCCTGCAGCTGGAGCCAGGCCTCTGAATTTCAGGACGCTGAAATTAAGACCCGGTAACCACCAGTTACCACCGCCTCCCAGAACCAACAGCACCACGGACGGTGCTGTCCAGAACCGGAGGGTGAGCGCTTTTGTCTGGGTAGAGAATAGTTAGAATGATGTTCTGTTGAAAATGCAATATGTTTCCCTGTGCCGCTCAGAAGGCCGCAGTATCTCATATGTTTGTGTTGGCGCGTTCACGCGCACCAACCAAGTCCCGGACTCTGGTTTTCCACCTCAGAACCAGAGGTCCGAGTGAGCTCCAGGCCCACTGGGAGCTCTGTGTGGAGGAACCAGGGTTCAGAACCGAGCCTCACAGAATTCTCTGTCTTTCTCTTGTCTTCCTCCTCTCTCATCTCTCCCTCTCCACTAACCCGGATCTCCTCGCAGCAATGCGCCCCCCTTACCTGATCAAGATAAGCTCACACACACCACTGCATGTAACACCTACATGTCAGCTGCTGCAGGGCAGATCTGCCGTGATCACAAGAGCCCTAACGGCCGGTCCCGACCTCCACTTAGGTGCTCAGAACCGGGCCAACGGAACCGCCCGTTCGTTATGCCCTCGGTAGACTAACTCACTCCGAGACCGCCCTCGCGCACGCGCGCTCGACGGACGTCTTGTTTATCTGGCCGCTAAGCAACCGCCGCGTCCCCAGAAAGAGCGAGTCAAACGCCCCTAGTGGTCGCGTGGGTCATCGCAATCCCTCCTGACATCCACCGGGTGGACACATCAGGTTATTGCGCTCTCCCTCTGCGCGCCGCCGCACGCCCCTAGTGGTCGTCACAGTCACCGCATTGACCCGCCGACGTCTGCCTCCACCTGGTGGACGTTCGAGGTCATTACACCCCCTCACATTGACCCCCCCGACGTCTGCCTCCACCTGGTGGACGTTCAAGGTCATTACACGACCGCATTGACCCGCCGACGTCTGCCTCCACCTGGTGGACGTTCGAGGTCATCACGCACGCACGCACACACGCACACACGCACACACACACTCTTTGTACATAGTGTTGCTGTTTAATAGATTAGATCTCCGTGTTAGATGTCGTTTGCTATTTGAATGTGTTGATTTATGAGATGATTTCTGAATTATTTATGAATTAATACATTTTTATTAATCAACGCCTGTTAGCTGAATTGTACGCTTCTTGGTGATTATTGTGTATTTATTGTTGACAATTCACTGGTTTGTAACAGTCTGTGCTCGGATCTCACACCTTCCAATCTATTTAAGATGGTTATATTTTATGCAGAAATATTAACTAACTTAAATAAACTTTTTACAAACGAGACTGATATTTTGGTATTAGCTATTTCCAGTTTATCTGGTGGTGCCCCGATTTATTATTAATACATAAATAAGAAATTTATGCAAATTAATAAAAAAATTTATTAAAAATTATTTTCGATAATTTTTCATTTTTTTTTGTTTTTAAAGTAATTATTCAATTACTTTAGGAGTTGTTAATGAGTAAATGACCGTTTACTGCCATTAATAATTTCAATTTTTCATAAATTACTTCCAGTGATTTATTACTTTTAGTAATCTATAACTTACAGTAATTATATGCTAATAACCAACCATAAACCCCAACAGCAGTATGGACCTGTCATGGAGATAACCTGTTTTGTTTACCATGTCCGTGTTTAATGTTTGTATTTCTTATGTTTAATGTTGTCTGTGCCTGTTTTCTGTCTCTCTTTGGACTCATGTCCTCTTCTGCGCTCCCTCTCCTCCCCTGATTATCCTTGATTGTTGTCTGATGTGTCTGCCTCCCTGTGAGGCCACGTTTACATGTACCTTGGGATCTGAAAAAACTGATATTTCTCTGCGTTTGGGCCGCGCATTTACACATAAACGCAGCTACGACTCACCAAGCACGATGATTCCTGAAAAATCTGGCCACAGTGGAGATCTGTATATCCTTAGGAGATATTTACGTCACAATTTGTGAAGTCTTGTATTTTGTCCGGGATTCTGATTGGTTATCATGGCTTCATGCCTCTTGCTACACTGCCCCCTACAGGTTTGGCATGCTCATAGCAGCTCTGAACCAGGTGTAGATGTGGGTCAGTGATTTTCAAGATTAAATCAGCCTGAGCAGCTCTATCGAGACACTAACATGATTTTCAAGCAGGAACATGAATTAACAAAGAAGCAATAACAGAAGAGGAACATGATTTTGAAAGTTGAACAAATGATGACGGAAAACTTCAACAACACATCTCATTTACGTGTGTGTGTGTGTGTGTGTGTGTGTGTGTGTGTGTGTGTGTGTGTGTGTGTGTGTGTGTGTGTGTGTGTGTGTGTGGCCGGAGGGGGGCCTGTAGCGACACCCCGGGGCCCGAGGCCATCCGGCCCGGACAGCGCCACCCCGGGGCCGGCAGCCCCGCAGATCCGGGGAGGCCCCAGCGAACCACCCCAGAGAGCCACGCCCCCACCCAGAGAGCACCAGATGGAGAATGCAGAGAGGAATCCCCCCCAGGCAAGAAGAGCCCACAAGAGAAGGATAAAGGGTGCAGGGCCCCAGGCCCCGACCCAACCCGCCAAGCCGAGATCGGCCAGAGCAGGGCCTCCGGGCCGAGCGGGCCGGGAGCCCCCCAATCTCGGCAGCGTGGCCCGCCGCACCCCCGGGAGCCGGCCCCCCCACACCCCCAACCCGGCAGGGCAGAGACGGCCCCAGCCGCCGCGCCCAGGACCAGCCTGGACCCCCCCACCCTAGGCACCACCCCATTGTTCCCTGTTGTAGAGTGAAGTAAGGTAGGCAGGGTTGTGAGGAAGGGAGGTCCCCCCCGTCGCTAGGACCTTGGCCTTTGAACCCCCCAAACCCCCTTGGCAGTTCCAAAGTTTTCGCTCAACTGAGGGCACTTTAACTCAAAGCCACTTATGTTTACTTGTATAGTGTTGAAAAGCTGCTATTATGAGTTGTTCCAGTCCAGAAACATGAAGACCTGCCTCCTCAGAGACTGGACATGTTTCAGTTTCGCGTCCTTGCAGCCCAGACCAACAGTACGGAAACCACTTGCAAACTTATCGATCATCCTCAGAACTTCTTCTTTTTCAAGGTTTTCCCACCAGCCAGCAGTTCGCCCAGGTCAGATCCTAAATCGACGCTGGCGGCGATGACGTTGGCACGCAAACATAGGTCTTGATGTGAGGAGAAGCTCACGAATGATTGCTGACCTTAAAGCCTTCTTTATCCTGTGCTCCTCGCCATAATATAGCATTTGTGCGTGGAAATACAATAAAGCCAAAAGACTTTATGCATACGTAAAAATGAGCACTGCTTTCACTGGATCCATTATCATAGAAAAACTGTAAACACGGGTTGAACACTGATGACGCACACGATGCTGAGGTTGCAAATTGTGATGTCATTATCTGCTTTTAGATGCCACTGGAGACACAGATTTTATCCAGATCTCCACTGTGGCCGGAGTCTATAGGAATCATCGTTTGTGCTGTGTCGTAGCTTGTTTACGTGTAAAAGCAAGGCCCAAATGCAGAGGAATGTCACTGTTATTTTGAAAACCCAGGTATATGTAAACGTGGCCTCAGTGACATGGTGTTTTCTTTTCCAGTATTCTGATTGGCTAGCATGGCTTCATGCTTCTCGCTTGTCGTCATTGACATTGTCATTGATTTTCTTTGTAAATGTACAGGGGTGTTAGCCTCGGATCCCCGATATGGCCTCAAGACTGGCCAGAGAGCGGTTTGAGCAGTGAGAAAACAAGTGAGGACAGAGTCAGCTTTTTGGGTGGTCCACATCTTTTTGTTTTTTATTTCCCAAAAGTGCACAACAAAAAGTGCAAAGTGCAAAAAAGTGCATTGGCGGATTCAGGAGTGTGGCTTCTCCAGCAGCAGAAACCTGAATGATGTAAAATGGCGCCTTAAATACGTTTCACTCAACTGGGTGAAACCATTAAAACTCCATAGGTAATAAAAGTTAACCTTAGTGTCTTAAAACTATGTTAAAAATCCTCCAAACCAAAACCAGAACTATAACTTAATGAAAAGAAAAACACATTAGCAAATACACCTAACTATCAAACACCTAAATAATAAACTAAATCCTAGACCCAGCTAAAACTATATGTCACCCCCCCACTTGTTCCTCCTCTTGGTTCAGCCCGGAACCTTCTTTAGCAGTGTCCATGCAAGGGGGAATCTTTTGCCTGGACACCGGCCTGAACACAAGAGAAGAAGGTATGTGAAAACTCTCCTCACACACCACACAACTCTCTCACCCACATCTTAAAACTTTCACAGCACACACATCAACAACTTAAAGAATCAGCCAGTCTAAAATACACATATTGCACGATGCTCAATTCATCAATTAATTGTTGCGTTGCCTCCACAGATGGCCGGATCTACGGACGACAACAGAAAATTCAATAAATAAGTTAAAACAATTGTGTGCAAACTTATTTATATGTGCAAATAGCATGATCTTAAAGTGCTGGTGAACATTTAAAGTGCTGGAATAAAGTGCTGTGAGTCCTTAAATGAGGAACGAACTGCCTGTTCGTTACAAGGAGGAAATATCAGTTTTTGTAAAAACCTGGGTACGCGTCAACGTGGCCTGAGTCTATGGCTCCATTTGCAGGATGTTTTCAAGTGAAAACGGAAAGATTTAATTTTGTTTTGGGTGTCCATTTATTAAACAAAGGTGTGCGGAGCCACTGAAAACAGGACAATTTGAAAACTGATTCAAAGGTGTTTTTTTTTTTTTTTTTTTTTTTTTTTAATCGAACTGACTGTCTCTGTGGAAACGAGGGAAATTTTTACTTTTTTTAAAGATACTGCTCATTTTGCCTGATGAGGACAAAAGAAAAAAACCACTCAACCTCTGATGTAACTGATGAACACAACAGAAACATTCCGACCGCTGTTATTACAATTTTAGGAATTTTTTATAGTGGTGTTGAGTTCTCGGTTGACAATCTTTCCACAATAATCCAGCATGTGATTCTTTTGCCTTTAGAAATAACATTATTGTCCAGGTAAAGTCACAGAATATGTCACAACAGCTCTTCTGCATACATTTTGTTCTCATTCGAGCCCATGATAAACCTGTATAGTACACTAATTAGCACACTTGGATGTTGAAAATTAGAAGCATTGCAACTTTGTAAAGGACAGTAAGGATCTGTTTTTGCCCAATGCATTTAAAAAGAAGGGGAAAAAAAGTTTGTTTTGGGTGTTTCTTTCACTGTCTGAGTAGGAGTGCTGAAGATACAGATGAAATGCATCTGACCCAAGTTCCTTGGATTGCTTCTCCTGACCTGATATTTCTGACAACTCTTATTCCTCTTGGCTACCTTAAATTTTCTTTGGCTGTGTTTATGGTTTTGTTTCTCTTATTTTTTTAAGCTCACCACATCTCTCTTATTCATGCACTGATCAATGATGAGCATTTTGAGGTCTTCCCTGGTTTGGTAAAATTGTTGAGGAAAAACTATTTCTTTACACCTTCCAGACCTGTGTGGGCTCATCTAAACCTTCACAAGAAAAGTACAAGTACTTGTGACTTTAGACATCCCATCAAGATCACATTGTTATGCATTGTCTCACAACATTGCCAGTAAAAATGTTTAGATCTCGCAACACCACAGTTTCTTGTGATTTGGCTGTAATGCATGCATAGTTTTCATTTCTGTGACGCATGATACGTGCATGTCTCACTTAGTTCTACGTTCTCCTCTTGATAAAATATTAACACCAAACCACATAATTGTACATTTTGGTTTTTCATTAATTCATCTGAATGTTCTTCCACTAACCACTTCCACTACATACTACAGTGTCTCCAATCAAACCCTGCTTCATTAGCATTACATACTTTCCCAACAAGAGACCTTGAACAAGTGTCATATTAAATACCTTGTCAAAGTCTTTTAATTCAGAAATGCCTATATTGATCCTTCTTTCCTTGGTTGCAGCATCAACACACCAGCAGTTATTAATTGTTGTGATTCAGAGGCAAATCAGATCACATTTCATAAGTGATTATTGCTGAAAAAGTGAATGTATGTCTTGGCATTTTTTGTTTGCATCTTTTAAAAGCTTTTCTTTGAAATAATATCATCAGTGGTGTAATAAAAAAATAAAAGAATCATCACATTGGTAGTGACGTGAAAATTGAACCAGGTAGTGTTTCCATGCAGAGTTTGCAGGTCAAGTTTTTTTTTTTTCTAGGCACGGTTTCCTCCCACAGTCCAACAACATGCATTCGGTGACTCTAAAACATCACGAGGTGTAAATGTGTGTCGTCTGTGACGTACTGGTGACCTGCCCAGGGTGTACATCGTTATAGTCAGCTGGGAGCGGCGACAGTACTCCATGACCCTGAGTTGGATAAAGCAGTATAAAAGATGGATGGACCACTTATGCTTTGACATTGCAAGACAAATATTAAAATTGTGTGGCTGTGATGATTCGCAGTCATTCAGTTTATGGTATTTTCGGACCTCGAAGGCAAAAAGAGCTCCTTCTCATCTCATCTTTGAATGTGTCAAATAGATTGCACAAAACTGCTAAAGTATCCTTAGCATTCCTGGAGAACCGTAAATCCGATCTCATCATGTTCATCTTCTGCTGTCTGTTGGACTCAACCTCAGTCACACTCCTCAAGCTCATTGATATTATTCTCGGCTGCCATTCCCCCACTAGTCAGAGTTAATGCAAACTCACTGTATGTCCCCCTAATGGAAACTGCTTCCAATTACTTCCTGACTGCAGAGTACCACTGTGTATTTCGGTGGTGATATGTTCAATTTCTGCTCAGTGACGTGTGGAAATTATTTTAGGATAGAGCTCATATATCTAAGGTCTTCCTTTTTTCCGCTTTCCTATCATTTCCGTCTCTTCGGTATTCATTTGCGATTCAAATGAGATGGGATATGCCACGATTTTTCTGAATTTACTGTCTACATCTGGCTTGATGACTCGACCTGTAATTAAAGTATACAGAGGACTGTAGTTAGTAACAGCAGCCACTGGTACATAACTACGTCACAGTTTCTGTGTAAAATGAATATTGTTTTCAAAACGTTGCCATGTAAATGCAACTTTTCTGTAACAAAAATGCAAAAATTATGTTTTCACCTGAAACACTGTGTAAACGGGGGCCTAAGAATGGTCAGCAGTCTGACATGGTCCATGACCCAATTCAGATTTTTTATTCACAAGTGACCCACATCCGACTTGTATGGTGGCCGTGTGAAATCTCTAGTTCTGATGTCTTCTCACCAGACCCAGGCCTCAACCATATTACACAATCGCCGTGTTCCTGTAAACATACACCTGTATGGAGCCTCAGCATTGTGGCATTGATGTGTTTGCAAAGCGATCCCCAGAAAATAGAAGGAGGAGGATATAGAGCCAGCCTTGGCTCAGAGAGAGAGGAAAACCTGGAGGGTAATGTTGCAGCGGGCGCTTGAAGTAAGTCTTGTTAGCATTTATTAGCATCTACTAGCATTTTACGTGAGCATCTAATGTTGTGGTCTTTAATTTTCCAATAATACACACTCAATGTAAATGAAACAGTTTGTTTCATGAAAGCTGCAGGTTGCAGCAGCAGCTAAGGTGATCACATCTGCTGCTGTGAGCTGCAGCTGCCGCTACGACTCCCCAAATATCAGACACAATCCGATAGTGATCGTGGGCTTCCGACCGGTCCCTCGACTGGTCCCTCGGCCGGTCCCTTGGCCGTCCTACAATTGTGCACAAAGTTTGACCGGTTTGAGCCGCAACCGCGGATTTTACTAACGATTCTTGCATGATCTATTCTTTCAGCTCAGATGGCAGAAAACCGCGCTGTGTGTGGGAGCATTAAGTCAGCCTCTCACGTGATAACATGTGTACACACTCAGCACCAGATTGAAATGTACATAGTAACTTTTAAAACCCAGGTGTAGCATATAAGGCATTCAGCATGAAAACTAGCAATGTTTACAGTGCAAATTATAAATTCCAATTGCAACATTGAACAAGGTGGCTATAGAGAATACCTCTAAAAGAGAAAAAGATACTCATCCAATAACAATAGATATACAAAACTCACTACCGTTGGATTTTGTGTCTATTCAACAAACATCACTCTCAAAAAGAAAGAAGAAAAGGCTTCAAAGTGCTTTCTTCTTGAACTGTGACCATAGAGGTTGAATCGAAGCCGTCATGACAGCTAACATCTGTTGTACTGTTGTGTCGATGCGTAAAACTGAAACACTGCCAGGTCTCGACATTCTCCTCTGCATGCTGACAGTACACCAAAATAAATTGATGTTGTGAGTCTTTCAAGGTGAAACAACAATCTCTCACCACATAGATCCCGACTACAAGTCAATCTATTTGACTTTGTTCTGATTTCTTCTGTTGCTGCAGCATATGAGGCTAATACCAGCTCATATTATACATAGGCTATCAGTGCATATTTAAGAGCTGATATATCTGGCCCACACACCTCACAGTATGTCCATGTATTCCGAGAAGCCCCTTGACTCCAAAATGTAAACTTCTGCTGCAGCTGAAAGTCTTCTTCTGTTTGGTCTATTCAATGTACATCAGATCCTGTGAAAGTCTGGAGGGACTGTGCATTCACTCGACTGTCACATCCCATGTGCAAATGTCTTCCTTGTGATTTTTCAGAGTTAAAAAGCAATTAGGTCAGAGTCAAAAACAACATTCATTTTATTAAAAACACATTGGATCCGATTTATTAATTTACATTGGCTGGATGGATGGATGGAATGACCACACTTCTATTTTTGTCTATATTTCTTGAGTGTCTGAAAGTTACATCTAAACTTCTATTAAAAGTAATTTGGGGTTAATAAATTATTTTGTATTGGATTGTATTGTAGAACAACAGAGTTTGTGTAGATCACAGCTTTTTCAACTATGCTCTGAACTTTAGCCACACATTAACTTGGTGGAGGGAACTGCATGTTTATCCTTTACATGGCTGTTTAAAATCGCACAACACTGATCCGTCTCAGCTGCATTCATCTTTAGAACAAGTCTAATAAATTTTGAGTTGAGACTCTTGGTGAACTGGAGCTGATTGAGGCTGACAGCGGGTAACAAGATACACCCTCGACTGACACGTATACTAGTACCTGCAAATTAACTCAATTAGAAGTGACCTTTGTCATGAACCACACCACAGTGGTGAAGTTGGCCTTTGTCTGGGGTTAAGCAGAGGCTTGTGGAGGATCATTTGCAATGATTCAATAAACACACTGTACCTTGACAGTGAGCACAGTGTGTCCCATCATGCATGCTGACAGTTCCATGAAGTTTCAAACCCAGATTCACTAATCTAGCGGCATTGCTTTTTTGTTAAATAGCCGTATTAGGTTAGTTCTCCGTGGGTCTTGTGCTGCCTGACATTGAGATGTAATCAAAGTTAGATTCTGTTGGGAAAGGAAGGCAGAGTGCCAAATGAGTGAAAAGAAGGTGTATAAAATCGTTGAGGATCCATATGAAGTAAGAGGACTCCTGATGTACACGAGGTGATTTAACTTGATCAGTTCTGAACAGCCTAATGAGAAACATCACAGATCTCCAATTTGATAATTGAGATATTTTAGGTCTGCAGCCACAGTGTGTCCTTGACATTTGAAGGCCGGCACGTTACTTTAATATCAGTGGCCAATAGAGGGTGCTAGGGTGCCGCCCCCCCTGGGATCATGAAAGAGTATAAAAAAAATATATGTGCGTGTGTCTGTGTGTTTTTAATATACTGTAATTCTGAAAAAATATGTTAATGACAACAAACTAACAAAGGGCCCTGAACTTCTATTCGCTTCATTTTCTACAGATAATCTTCAATAAAAGACAGGATTTCATGATTTCTCTCTCTCTTGTACTCTGTGTGTGTGTGAGCAGCCTGGGGCGATGTGAAAGCCGCCCTAAGAAGGCGGGGCTTAGTAGCGATGTCACCAATTACTGATTAACACCAGACTGACTGACATGAAAATAAACCAATCAGCATCATTTCATGTCAGTGACTTGGGGACTTTTAAATCGCTCCTGGCTCGGTGATTGGCTAAAAGTCATTTTTGGTTTGTCGTGCTGTCTCTATGACATGTTGAGATGAAGAAAACAAGCGGTGAGTCTCTGATTAGTAACTCTGTCACATCTCTTCTAATTTACAATTTGAAAGGAGAAATTTGGCTGAAAAGCTGCAGGTCAGGTTCAACTTTCTCCATCATTAATGACTGAAAATCCAAGTGCTTATAAAAAGCTGTATTCTAAATTGCTTTGAAAGATGGATTGATGTGTTGTTTGAAAATATACCTGATATACCTTTGTTTTCCCTAAAACTAAAAATTTCAAGTAAACCAGCCCCAAAAAAACATTAATTTTCTAAAAGGGACTAATGAAGCGTCTGTTTGTATTAGTTTCTAAGTGTGTTAAAAAAAAGAAAGTGTCTTAATAAGTGCTATCTATTCACTAGCTGTTTTAAAGAACAATACATTTCATCACTGGGGGCCTCTCTCAATCTAAAAAAGGCAATGATTGTTGTAATGTGATTTATCAACCCACTGTATTTAAATGAAGTTAACACTGACTGAAATTGAATAATAATGATGAGCCCCACCTAAGAAATTTACCATCAGCCACCACTGTTTAATATGTTGACAAGTAAATATTTTCTAAGAGCTTCGACGTCCGCAAGGCAAGGCAAGGCAAGGCAAGGCAAGGCAAGGCAAGGCAAGGCAAATGTATTTATAGAGCTCCATTCAGACAGAAGGTCATTTGCAGTGCTTTATAAAGAAATACAATAAATGCATTCAAACTACGCAATTAATAGTGTTAACCTTAAGTGATTAAGGATAGGAAATGCATGAAAACAAAGGAATTAGAAACCACATTAAAAGTAGAATAAATAAAGTGAAAGTGAGAGTTATATCTAATCAAGTGGGAAAATGTCCAAAATATGCTAACCTCTTCTGTAAATAATATCTGAAGTGCCAATAGAAAAACACATGGCCAATATCTTTGCATTGAATCCATTGATCACATTTCACTAAACCAGATCACAACAAAACTATTAAAATGAATTAAAATGAATATTTTAAATAATACACAGCAACGTCAACTGAACGAGACTGACTGACAGGCATTAGTTTAAAAACAGCCAATTTGTTAACTACTACTAACTGTTACACACACACACACACACACACACAAAATGTAATTCTGAGTGACTCTTGATGATGGATACAACCACTGGCAGCATTTAATCCAGTTCACTGACTCCCTGACTGGTTGGGACCGGGAGACTGAAATTACTTGAAGCTTGGGGGAGAGCCATGGTCCTGGTTTCCTTCAGTGTAGATGTCCAGGATGGGTTGAGATATGAGCTTTACAATGGCTATTGGAGCATCTGTTTTGTTTTGGAAAGAAAAACAAGAAAAAAGGGAAGAAACTGATGTTTTTTGCTTTCATTGTGGTAGCGCTCTGCAATGTTTTCCCTCTATGCCAGTCAAAACCTCTCTTTGCTTCTATTTTGGTTCATGGATTTGATTTGATTTGTCCGCCCTAAACTTCAGGCTTTGCTTTCGATGTCATACGTATGTGTTTTGATCGCTATTGATGGTCTGTCTCTCTGTTGTTTCCTCCTTGTCTGATTGTCTGACGTCACTGTTACTTCTGAATTGCTGGCTGCAACCTTTTCCTGCTTTCTCATGTCACCTGGTACAACAAGGCACCAACTTTAGAGTGCACATCATCAAGTTACAGCTCGGTTCTTGTGTCCACAAAAACATTATTCATCTTCCATACCGGCTTCATCGCTTTATCGCAACAAAAACTGATCAGAGATAACTACCTACTGCTTTGAGTAGCATCTTAGACTGTTTCGATTAATTGGCTGATTGGAAATGAGACTTGTCAGTGACAAGTGCTTTCAGTCAGTTATCTGCATTTAGCTGAGAGATCATTCCTGACAGCAGTAATTCTGACTTTGAATATGACATTTTTGTCTAAAATAAAGTGAATAATATGATTAGCATTCAGTTTTCAAGATGGAACTGTTCAGTTTTGAGTCAATGCAATTTACTCAAAAAAAATTACATTTCTGTGGTTGGTAACATTTAACAAAACTAAACATGATTTATTGCAGAGAGAAAGTCAGGATACATCCTGAATATTTCACGTTCATATATCACGTGATATTTCAAGTTCATCACAAGGCACAAATAGAAACACACAGGCAACTTAACAATCAACTGAAGAAGCTATGAGACCCTCAAACCAATGCAAACACAGGGTGAACATCCACACTCAACACATAAACGTCCCCAAAACTTCAACCACAATTTTCTCGCCATAAGGCTAACCACTATACCACCGTGCAGACTTTTCTCATCCAAACTCTAAAAGCTGCTGCATGAATTTCCAAAGCGACTCCTCTAGCTCTGCATCGCCCTGCAGATTTTTAGTCAAGCTCTGCCCTTCAGGGGTGGCACAGTAACATCTTCACCCCCTACTGAGCCGAGCAGAGGGGCAAGGACAGAGCCTACAGGCCAGAAATGTATTAAGTGCATACAAATTCTTAATTTACATAGAAATCCGATAAATACCAGAACTTGTGAGAAGTGAGACTCTGATCAGACAGCAGGATGGAGTCGCCATGTCAAGGCTCAAACTTATTACACTGCATTTAAATAAAACGGAATTGTTTGAGTCTAATCTTGAATTTGTTTGACCAGAGTGGAGTTACAACTAAACACATTATTTTAACATGATTTTACTGTTTAATCCACTGTAGTGGAGTTGACTATAGTGACGATTGTGTTAAAGAGCATTAACATCCACTGTGTGAGGATGCTGTTTGTAGACTACGGTCCTGCATTTAACAGTTGTCTCTCTCAAGTTTGTGAGTAAGCTGACCACCCTGGGGTTCAACTCCACCCTAAGGTCATAGATTTCCTCACAAATAATCCACAGCAAGTTACAGTATGGAAGGACACCTCCTCTACCCTCATCTTAACCACAGGGACTCCACAGGGCTGTGTGCTGAGCCCTCTGCTCTTCACACTATTCACACATGACTGCAAACGCATCCATACCATTGATTCCAATGTCTGCCTGCCAACATGCCGAAGTGTCCTTGGGCAAGACACTGAACCCCAAACTGCCTGGGTGAATGCAGTGTGAGAGTGAGTGGTTGGTGGTGGACAGAGAGGCCAATGGCGTAGAGTGGCAGCCTCACTTCCATCAGTCTGCCTCAGGGCAGCTGTGGCTACCTATGTAGTTTACCACCATGGAGTATGGAGGGAATGAATAATGCACTGTAAAGTGTCTTTGAGTGTCAAGAAAATCACCATATAAAACCCATGCATTATTATACCGCCAACTCAGCAATGAAATATGTAGATGACCCCACAGTCTTTGATCCGATGCCTTCCTTTGTTTTGATGTGACTTTTCCACTTTTACTCAGATTGGGGCACAAGTACATCAGTGCTTTAGACAAAATGTGGTGACAAGGAGTAAAACATCCTCCATAGTTTCATCCATTTCTTCGAAATGTGATAAATTACCAGATCTTTGAGAAAAACCAAAAGCATTTTTTATTCCGACTTCCCCAAAACATGACATTCTCTGCCTCCACATGGGAAATAGGAAGTGAAGAGGGAAATAAGGGCACCAGTGTTTATGAAGGTGCAATTTCTTCTCCTTTACCTTTGCAGCAGAGGAGATGAGAGGAATACAGAGCAGCTGATAAACAAGAGAAAGTAAGGCATATACTCCCTCTGAGGGCATGAAGGTACACGGTCACACTTAACAGCTAAGGAGGTAATACTCCTCAGATTCAGCCTCCAGAACTGATGCAGGAAGGAAAAGAAGCTTACCACTAGTGATTTGCCTCATAGCTGTAAATTGCCTTTGGTTTGGCTTTTGTCACTTTTGAAAATCAGCAGCTTGACTTTTTATTTAACATTCAAGTTTGAAAAAGTAGTTTGGACTCATGCCAGGTAAACTTTTAGTTTAAACTCTGCACCGATAGAAGCAAATGTAACTTGGATTACTTGAAGTCTTACAGTGTTTTATATTATCTGTTTCATAATATGTTACAGTGATGAGTCTTGGAACAATCAATTATTTTGACCAAATTAACACAAGATCACAAATGCTTGATGTAAACTTCGTGTACACTTGATGATACTCAGATTTTCACACGTTGATATCATTCAGGAAAAAAACAAACATTTTCAGCCCAACTTTCCTAACTTTTTATTTTAAGTTCAAAAGTTAGAAATCTTCCAGGATTTACATGATTTAAAAACACAACTGCTGCTTGTGAAACAAGGGGTGTGAAATTACAGATGATTGATGCTGCATGTTAGTTTCAGACCATCTTTAAAATAACAAGAGTAAAAGAATATTTGGAATGGATTTTCTTGGTCTAGAGAGCCGGCTCTCTGCACTAAAGCAGCCGCTTCAACAGCCCCCTTTAGGCCGTTCCTCTAGGGGACTGCAGGGGTCCAGGGAGAGGAAACAGATGAGCAGCCAGAGCTGCCAAAAGGGAAGTTGTAGCGGGAGGCAGCCGGTAGCTGCTCCTCACCTGGGGGAGGAGAAAGGCTCTCACAGATGATATGGTTAAAGGGATGTGAATGTCTTGCCTGGAACACGCAACAAATCTGTCTAAGTGAGAAGGCATCCAGTTCCCGGCCCAATTCAAAGCTCAGAGTTTCCATGAAAAGATAAACCACAGAACAAATTCTACCCGTGTCAGATTTATGCCCGTTCACACTGCTGAGAAATTGTCCCCCAAAACAACAAGTCATCAGCCTCAGGCTCTCTGATGGCCTTGAAGTCATTCAGGTGAGAATGACACACCTGGCTGCCTCAACCACTCTGGTGGAGTTTGACTAAGACAATCCCATTGTTAGTGCCACATATACTATTTACAGTTATCACACTGATCCAAACACTGTTGTTAGATTAAACCAGCCTGAGCAGCTCTATCTGGACAGTAACATGATTTTCAAACAGGAACATAAATCAACAAACAACAACAAAAGAAGAACTTGATTTTGATAGTTGAACGAATGATGGCAGAAAACAAGCAACATCAGCAGCGCATCTCATGAGGAGTGGAAATGTGTGTGTGTGTGTGTGTGTGTGTGTGTGTGTGTCTGTGTGTGTGTGTGTGTGTGTGTGTGTGTGTGTGTGTGTGTGTGTGTGTGTGTGTGTGTGTGTGTGTGTGTGTGTGTGTGTGTGTGTGTGTGTGTGTGTGTGTGTGTGTGTGGCTTGCCCACTGGCGGTGGTTGGAGCTGTTGTGGGGATGCCTGTACCGACACCCTGGGGCCTGAGGCCGTCGGGTCTGGACCCCGCCACCCCGGTGCCCGGCAGCCCCCTAGACTGGGGAAGGCCCCAGCGAGCCACCCCAGAGAGCCACACCCCAGCCCAGAAAGCACCAGAGAGTGAATGCAGAGAAGACCCCCGCCCCATACACACATACACACACACACACACACACACACACACACACACACACACACACACACACACACACGGGGGGGAAGTGCTTACTGCCCCCCAGGCAGACAGCTGGGCCCCCACCAGGCCACCACGAGATCCCATCCTCCACCAATCCAACCGCATATGGGGAGGGGGAACCCTCCGGCCCCCCACCCTGTGGAGTGTTGGATGCATGTAGGGGTGTGTCTTAGTGTTTTGAAGAAGTGGATGGAATGTGTGTCTAAGGTGCGGTTTAAAATTGAGGGGTTGCGGGGGCTGGGGCATTTTACCGCTGCCAAGCGGCAGAACCCTGAAGGCCAGGTTTACCCCCTCAAGACCCTACGTGACTAAGTGTGATCAAAATTGTGGGCGGTGCAAAGTCGGGTGAGGGGCCAGACCGCAGTTAAGTAGCCTGGACCCCCACTCTAGGCACTGCCCCACTGAACCCTATTACTGAGTGAGGTAAGGTGAGGTAAGGTAGGGGGGTTGAGAGGGAGGGAGTTTCCCCCGTTGCAAAACGATAGATATTTTTGTCGAAGTGCATCCGGGTTGCCTAAAGAGTAATATTTACAATTGTAAGCATAAGGATTGTTAGAGAATGAAAGTCATACTTTAAAAAACACACACATAAAATCTAACAGGTCATTGTGTAAAAGAAACCAAAGGTTTCAAACCTCAAGAGGGTGCTAAAAAAAATTTGGGAGGTTGGAAAAAAAAAACAACAAAGACTCATGCACATAAAAAACAAAAAAAAGACGAAAATCAAAGTCTAGATTTTTTCTTTTATGGAGAGAAAAAAGTCAAAAACCAATGTCTAGTTTTTTTAGGGTCACTGAAGAAAAAATATTGGAGGGGGAAAAAAATCCTCATACACTTCGTAAAAAGTCAAAAATCAATATTGACTCTTTTTTTCCACATATAAAAAACATTTGTCAATGAGAACTGAGCCGCAGAGCAACGGGGAGCTACACACTGTGCTGTAAGTTTCTGAAGTTATGCAAATACATGCTGAATTGGTATGTTTTTCCAATCGTAAGTGTTATTAGCATTGTTTTCACCAACCTAATATAATTCAAGTACTCAACCACATGTGAAGCTAGCTGAAACGGTAATATGCTGTTAGCAATATTGCTCGTGACCGTTTACACTTTCAGGGTTAGCCGGGATGCAAAGACTCTCAAAATCAACATTAAACAACCTAAAACCCTTCCATACAGAGCAGTGCTAATTTGTTGTCAATTTTGCATGTACGTATAGCTGCCGTTTCATTCATGTAGGGTGCCATTGATGTACTGCTGCTATGTATGTCAGCGTTGTTTTTGATTAAAGAAAATACAGTAAATATTAAGAAGCTGCTGTGATTTGGATTGTGGCGCTAAAATTTTTTATGATACTGTGACCTACTTTCCTATAGAAACTTGTTCTTATGATATCATCATAGCTTTTACAGTTTTTTTAAAGTCAGAGTTGAATGCTGTGCTGAACCTGCTTCTGTCTTCTCTACTATCACAAGGTGTCTTCTGGTGCTAGAACGGTGTAACTATAAGAAATTTGATGCTTTGAACCATTAAGGCGTACTGTTGCTGAAAAAGTTGTGGAAAGTGGGAACAACATGGTTCTTACTGTAGCCATGCTGCCCAGACACACAGCACCAAACACACGGTTATGCTGTGACTTCGGAGGCTCAGGTGTGGATAAACCAGCAGGAAACAATCACGTGCTCTACTGAGAGTTTATTACAAAAAAGGGAGTTGAAAAGGAATTAAACTGAAAGTGAAAGTCTTAACTTGGTTAGTTTGTTGTCCAAGAGCTAGGTTGGAAGCGGAATAGCAGGAGCGGGTTTCAGAGCTTGAGTTTCCACTGGGCTCTGTTGGTAGACGGTCGAGACAGGCGAGTCTTTCGCAGGGAGGCAGAAAGGAGCAGTCTAGCAGCAAACAAACTGAGCATACACATACACCGCAAGACGAGCTCTGAGAGGGTTTATGATCCAGCGCCGAGTGGAGTCCAGCACCCGTTTAAGTAGTGCAGATAAATAGGAGAAGACGAGCTCCACCCGGTCGTCAGCCGAACCGGATCAGGTCATTAACCTCCCAGCATCTCCACTTCCTCAAACACAGCCTGGAACAAAAGGGGAGGAGAGACAGGAGAGGAAAAGCCCAACCTATGAGGCCTCTGAGGAGTGAGGCATGACACACACGGCACCATATTGGCAGAGGGAATTGATACCGAATTTTATTGACTTTTTTGATGAATGGGAACGTAACTCAAATAGTCAACCTCTCGGACTAAATTACGTGCTATCCACACCAAGGATAACCCCTCACACTAGTGAACACTTTTTGTTTAATAGGATAATTCTTATGGATTATAGTATCCAAATTGTTTGATGGGAAATAAACTGCATATTGTGTTTCCACCACACAACCTTTAATGAGACAGCATGTTTAGTCAAAAATATTCACAGTGCAATACAGAGTCACATACTATATATGAAATGCTAATCAAACCAAATGCACAAGTCCATCTCACATGAATGTTACATATTTTCAGAAACTGTACTTCATTATGAAAAAATTTATTTTGATTTCTCTGAGTACTGAAAACAAATTTTGAACTGAAGAAGAGCAGCTGGGAACTACGGGTGCATCCCATCCCTTTTCCTGCATCAGAAGACAGCAAAGATCAAATGCAGTTTCATCACATGGGGATTGGCTTTTGGGGGTGCATTCCTCCTGACAAAGGGCCAGTTCATCCATGTCTATTGTTTTGAGATTGTCTTCTGCATTGTTCATGTCTGGAAGTGTGCACATCAAAATTGGGCAACCTCCCATCCTTTGCACTTATCTTGTGTGAATTCCAGGTTCTCACAACTTGAGGTTTAATTCACTATACAATAGGCTATACATATAATAAGAGGAATAAATGTTGTTGGAAGAATGCAAGTGACAGTTGATTCATAAGTTATTTAGTTTGCAAATTGTTGGGACAGTGGTACTAGACCTCGCTATAAGCTCCAGTGCACTTAAAATGCAGTGTGTGCATGTCTGTGTGTATTTTAAAAGTACTAAAAAATATATTTCATTAACTATGAACCAAGGGAATCACAATGGAGTGTTGGATGTATAGTTTCCTTCTCTCACTTTCAGAAAAAAAAGTTTATCTCCAGATTATTGATATTATTACTTATTGCATACGGTTTCAGCACCTTGGAGAGTGCTGCAACCGCGTCCGTAATTACCTGACAGGACAGGCTGTCTGGTGTGAGTGAACATCTGGCTGCGAGTACAGTAGCAGCAGTAATAAGGTTACTTTGGACTTCACTTTGAAAGGTGGCCATATATGATTCTCATTTCTATTCATTGAGATCTCATACTGCAGTTTAAATTCTTACACCACAATGCGGAAAATTACTCTCTACAAGTAAAAATAAAGCTAAATGAAAGATCAAGTGCTCTGATCAAAAGTTAACATGCATTTGATTTTGTTAAAACCCATCCAGGTGACTGAAGGAGAGGCCAGGGGTGCCAACATAATGCGTTTCCAAGCCTACCTGAACAAGGCTTAGGAAGCAGAATTGGATCAGGCCCCTATCCAGGAAATCACCAGAGAAATGTCTCTCATCCCTGAGAGTCTGGAAAATGTTGATCCAAAACTATGCACTTTGTTTACTCAGGATCCCCCACCACGATTCAATTCGTTGGTTTGCGGTGCTGCGTCCATACATGAAACTTCGGACTCTGGCAAAACTATCTGTATGGTTGCTGCACAAAAACACAAGCATGTTTTCTACATGCCCATTTTCTGTGCCTCTGTCTGCCTGCAGTCCCTCCGGGAATCCGCCCAAGTGCACAATGGACGTGAGGAAGCAGTTGGCTATCACTTTTGGGTCGCTGTTTCTTCTGTATGTCTCCTTCCACACGACATCGCGAATAAAACCATCAATACAGCCACTGATGGCAATGCCGTATGGCTTCAGTTTATCATACGAGTCCATAAGCCACAGTGCTTTGGGACCGTTGTTGCGGTAATGCCTCCTTCTCAAACAACATTCCCGCCTGAGTTCCACACCTCTAGGATCAAACAACTTGATCAAATGTCTTATTGTATCTTGTGATACCACGTACCCCCGCTGAACTGCATGCAGGTGCAGCCATCGATAGCCTTACATTTGTCCATCACCCGCTAATTCAGCTTGTATAATTGAGGCCACTTCTTCCAAGCTGGTGTGGTTAATCCTCCGGAAAAGTCACAGTCTCTTCAAAGTCCTAATACTAATAACTACACTGTGTTTATGAGGTAGAAGTGAAAGGATTTCTTTGTTACTAAAGCCAATTCTAAAGTATAGTTGAACTAGTTCATCAAACTGCCTGCCAGGCATTTAGTACAAACAGTCAGCATAATGAGGAGAAAGAAAATATCGACATTCTTTTTTTTCTTTCTCTGTGAAAAAGAAAAGTCGACATTGACTTTCAACTTTTTTCTCGAAGTGCATGAGAATTATTATTTTTATCACTGATATTTATTTCTTCAGCGGAACTAAAAAATCTTGACATTGATTTTTTTTCTGTGAAAAAGAAATCTTGACTTTGATTTTAAACGTTTTTCTGAAGTGCATGAGGTTTTTGTTTTTTTTAACCTCCGCATTTTTTATTTCTTCACTAGCCCTAATACTCTTCTATAGATAGCCAACACTGATGTCTGCAATAAATCTGGGGAGGTTTGGGTCTGGAGAGTCTGTGTGGTGCTGAGGTTTGGCCAGCTTGTTGTGTTTTTTTTAGCAGAATGAGTCTGGAGATTTGTGGGTCATTTTATACTTAGACAGAAAGACAGGGACAGGACTTTTAAGAGACTGTAAGAACTGAAAAAACACAAGACTGGTGACATGGAGTGAAACACTGGTTCACATTCTTAAATATCTTTGGGGAGTAATTAAAGTCTCTGCATGTGTTCAACAACTTGCTCTTTCTCTTTTGGCTCATTCGTACAAAGTTTTCTTCTGTATTTATGGGTGAAGTGGTGAAGAATGATGGTGAAATACGTACTTTGGCTACGTTTCAAGGGAACAGGCCTAGTTTTTGCATTTTCATTTCAGAAAGGTTTTGCATTTACAGGGCAACGTTTTGAAAACAATGTCTGTTTACACCAAATTGAGAGAGAAAAGATTGCTAATAAACATTAACAATGGTGAGTACATGTACATTCGTATGGACAGATGACTAAGGTGGATTGTTATTACGTATGACTCAATTGGACTAGGAGTCATGACACGCTGGAGGCCACCATTGTTGTTATTGTCCATAATGGCACATGTGCAGAAGAACTATTTAATTCAATTCAATTCAATTCAACTTTATTTATATAGCACTGTGGCAGTAGAGCACACCACTGTCAGGTTCACCCACAGAGGCACTAAGTCAGAGTTCCAGGTAACCAAACTTTTATTAACGAGTGAACACAAAACCAAAACTGAAAACACACACAGATCCACAGCCTTTCTCAGGCTCTTAGATGTGTCTCTGTGTCTCCTGCCTGTCACTCCATGTGTCTGGGCGGCTCCTCCTTTATGGGCAGAGAAGCACCAAATACATGACAGTCATTTGTAGATGCTTTTAACATAGAGAAACCCAACAATCAAATCCACACGAGCAAGCAGAGCGACGGTGGAAAGGAAAAATTCCCTCCAACAGGAAGAAACCTGCTGAACCAGACTCAGAGTTGGCGGCTTTCCTGCTGTCCGGTTGGGGTGAGGGGACAGAGAAGAGGAAAGGAGAGCACAGACAGACAGATTGGGGTAAGAAACAGACCCTGGTTCGGGTAGGGCAGGAGTCGGCAACCCGCAGCTCCGGAGCTGCATGCGGCTCTTTCGTCCCTCTGCTGCGGTTCCTTGAGGCTCGGTCCCACTGCAGTACATCCCTGAGCACGGTGGTATGGTAAGGCAAGGTGCACCCAGACCCAACTGTGTTGCGCAGTCCCAATACAGAGAGTGCGGTAAAATGTAGGCAGGGTTGTGAACGAGGCAGGGTTGTGAACGAGGCAGGGATGTAATGTCATTACACAGAGAATGTTGAAGTTGCTGGCGCAGCTCACGTCAGCTGCAGCCGCAACTTTGCGATCATCCGAAGACGTGAGCTTTCTTTATCTGAGACACAGCGGAAAACATTCTCAATCCGAACTGCAGCGTCCATCTCCCACTGGATCGCCTCTCCTGTTACTGAGAGGAGCGTCTGAACCTCATCAGAAGACCGCGGTGCTGTGGAGCGTCGATGTTTCAATAAACCCAGTCACCAAAACAACCAACGTGCGCAAAGCGGCGCATGTGAACAATAACGGGAGTGTTTACAACAGATGAGATATTTTAATATTGCCAACTTGTTGAGAGTGACGATCGTCACAACCAGTGAATGCCTTGTCTTGAAGCAGCCCTAACTGTAAGCTTTAGTAAAGAGAAAAGTCTTGAGTCTAGCCTTAAAAGTAGAGACCGTTTCAGCTTCCCTAACTGAAACTTGGATCTGGTTCCACATAAGAGGAGCCTGAGAGCTGAAAGCTCTGCCTTCATTCTACTTTCAGAAACCCTAGGAACCTCCAGTAAGCCAACATTCTGAGAAGATATGGGACTAGCAGTTCTTTAAGATATGATGGAGCCTGGTGGTTAAGAGCTTTATGAGCTAGAAGGAGGATTTTAAATTCTATTCTAGATTTAACAGGGAGCCAGTGAAGAGAAACTAGTATTATGCTGGTTCTTGTCAGGACTCTCGCTGCAGCATTTTTGAATCAGTTGAATTTTTTTTAAGAAGTTATTTGGACACCCTGATAATAAGGAGTTACTACAGTCATGGGGTGCATGCACAGTAGCAGCATTTCAGAAAAGTTGTGTTTTTCCCTGTTTACAGGAGTCGGACCATTTCTTAAAAAGTTTCGCCTTGGGAGCAGTTTTCAAAAAGTAGAATTTTCAGTGGCTCGTGTCATGTAAACACCCAAGACGCCATGAAAGATTTTAGTTTTTTCTATAAAAACATTGTGGTGTAAATGTTACCTCTGAAGTCCTTTCCAAGACATAGCATGTATTTGTATACTGAGTGAGGAATACATAAATCCTGTAGCATGTTTTACCTATACACATTCTCCTTTGTGACGCCTTGTATGCACAGGCGTAGGAACCTGGGGTACCAAGGAACCAAGAATGCAGGGCTGTAAAGTGCAGGAGCACACTGAGTGTCAGCGAGGCACTAAGCTTGTCTATTAGATGTGGAGGTATCACTTTTATTTATTTTTGATGGCCAGGCATTTGCACTGAACTATATGAGTTGTTGGAGAAGAACAAATCTTGTTTATTAGACTTTATTTTCATTGTCCGAATTTGCTGTATTGAGTTTCAAACTGAGTAGGTCTATTTTACTATCTATTCTTTTACTTCAGGTTTTAGTAAGAGGCATAACATTAAGAAGCATAATTATATAATAAACTTTACATTTTTACTTTTTAATCTGATATTAAAGAGTTAATCATTTTTGTTACATTATTCGTGTGGCTTTTTTCATGTCAGAAAGTTGTTACTGAAAGAACCAGTTCAATTGCCAGACAACCTCAGTAAGTGCATTTTTGTTACCACAATCCAATGGAGTTATGACCAATATACCTTATTAAACCATGCACCTGTGTGTGCTACTAAATCTGTCTTTGTTCTAATGAAATATTTAGCTTTCTCGTCAGCGTACAGTCATGTTATGACATAATCATTATGCTTTGATTAACACGCAAGCCATTTTGTTTGCGCGAAAGAGGGAGAAGTATTTTTTCTGAGTGGTTTGCGGTATAATGTTTGACATTTCTCCTTAAACTGTTTACGGCTCTGTCAGGTAGTCCCTTATGGGTCCCCCCCAATGTTAAACCTATTCCTACGCCTTTTCCTTTATGTATTACCATTATTAAATAATTTCTATTAATTCATGTGATTCCTCTTTTTCCATATTACAATTCAATACAATTTTCTTTTAATTTGTTTTAATGAGTAAAAAACAATTTATTCTCCCACAGTAAAAGCAACTTTGTTTTATGGAGCATATTAATCTACTTTCAAAACGTTTTTGACCTTTACAACGCACAATACCCACCTCTTGTCTGGGGTACGTTGTATCACTCTCATTCAATTTTGTACTTTAACTCACTCTCTATATTGATTGAATTTTGAACGTCATGCTTGACTCCCTCTTCTTGAGGACAGGACAGTACAGTACAGTACAGTGCCTCTGTGTCTGTCACCACTGCACCCATTCACCCACTTTACAATGAACAACGCAACACTGAAGCTACTTGTCTTTCAATAGCAAATAATACTCACAAAGACGTGATTTGACTATTGAAACTTATTACTTTTGATCCTTTTATCTGAACTGGGGTGAATTGATTTCCTAGTTTTTAGCTTTTCAATAGCACTTGGATCTTTTATTTTTAGCTGACTTAACTAAAAACAAACAAAAAAAAAGATAAATTATTGCTCTTCTCACAACTTTTCCAACACCAAAAATTACCCAAATTATTAATATACATACAATACACTTACCTTGACTGAAAGCGTTTGACGTATTGCAATAAAAGAGACACGACATGAGTGCAGGTGAACTGAACTGACTGACCGCTAATGAGACAAAAGAAAAAAATCAAATGTTGACTGATGACAAGCGTTGTTTGCCAAGCTCCAACTGTCGGTTTGAGAATGTACATTTTTCTTCATGGGTGGCTCCTGGTGTGGCATATCCAGGTGTTTTGGTCTGCGGCAAGATGTATGGTTTTAATGAGGACTTAATTATGCAGGGTCGATGTTTAGCGAACAGCTCCATGAGAATCAACCATTCACTGGGGAAAAGGGAAGACAGATGTATAACGGTCACAGTCAATTAACCGACTCTAATTGGCAATCCCACCGACAGACACTGCCATGAAGTACACAGCTCGAGTACAGCTAAAGCTTGTCTCTAAATCCTTAAAGAGGTGATGGCCAAAATCAGGCTATATTACCTTTCCTGGTCCAGGGCACAGAGCTGTTCTGGACAATTTAGTATTTTAATTTATTGTAAATTACTATCACCAATAAACAATCAGAAAAAAAGTCTTAAAAAGATTATTTTAAATGAAAAAAGTTGGTCTGTGTATATATATATATATATATATATATATATATATATATATATATATATATATATATATATATATATATGGGTACAGTATCAACTTAATTTGAATGGAGTTTGCAACAAAAGCATTTCACCTTCAAACACTGCTGCTCTGAAAAGACATGCATCATTTTTGCTATTTGGCAGCGAGCCGAGTTGCCTGAGGCACGTTGAGACAGTAAGGGAATACGCTCTGCTGCATCTCCTTCTACACAAAGTGAGTTATATTCAGCAGCTCATCCAAGATGCCCTTGAGCTGAATGCGAGCACCTATTAAACATGTACACACAGTGTGTTTTTCAGTTTGGTCATAACAGTGCTTTAACCTCCTGAGCTTTGATTTGTGCTGATATTATTTCACCATATCTATTGAAAACTACTCTTTTGAGGATGCTCCATGTTGACTCTTGTTGGGCCTTAAGATTCCATTCAACTCCTCCAAGCGGTATCTCCCTGAGAGGAGAAACACCAGGAACAATGAACAGGTCATAAAACCACAGGGAGCAAGGCAAAGACCCCAACCCCCATCTTCGACCATCTCCATCTCCATCCGGGTCGGGTTGGGTTGGCAACCAATGGAGATGGTCGAACCCAACCAGGACACCACAGGGGTCCAAAATTCAACTTGGTGAGACTCCTTTACAACCAACTGCCCCCTGCTTCTTAATCCGACCACCGAGAGGGACGCACGTCCCTGCCACCTCTTGATGGAAGAGGGAGCACAGAAGTGGAACCTCAGGGCCAAACCCAGTTCAGCCCTCTGGACGAGCAGTTTGGACAACTTCTTCTCTTTTCCTTTTTCCTTTTTCTGGGGATTCTGGAGACGCGACCCGCCCCCATGTGTTTCAATGTGCCTCTGATAAGGCCACAGCGGCCCATATGTTTGTGTACGAGTGTTCTCGGGCACCAACCCAAATCCTAGGTTCGGGTTTTCCACCACAGAAACCAGAGAATCAAGTGAGCTTCCAGAAGCTACTTCAACCTCTGTGTGGAGGAACCAGGGTTCACAACCAAACCTCGCCAGAAATCTCTGTCTTTCACTAACTAGGCCGTGCTGATGTCCCCGCCGCTCGTGTTATCTGATCAAGATAAGCTCACATACAGCCACAGTTAGCAACCAACTGCTATCTGGTGCTGCTACACCACCTCTGCATTGATCACCAGAGTTCTAAGTGCATGTCCCAACATCCACTTAGAACTCCGGCGCTCAGAACCGGGCCAACGAAACCGCCCATTCGTTACGGCTCTGTGGACCGCCTCGCTCCGAGACCGCCCTTGCGCATGCACCCGTGATGGACATCTTGTTTATCTGGCCATTAAGCAACCGCAGCCCCAGAAGGAGCGAGTCAAACGCATCTAGTGGTCGCGTTGGTCATTGCTATTCCTCTTGACATCCACCTGGTGATCACATCAAGTCATTGCGCTCTCCCTCTGCGCGCCGCCGCACGCCCTAGTGGTCGTCACGGTCACCACATTGACCCGCCAACGTCTGCCTCCACCTAGTGGACGTTCGAGGTCATTTAGCCCATCACTCTCATCACTCCAGATCATACACACACACACACACACACACACACACACACACACACACACACACACACACACACACACACACACACACACACACACACACACACACACACACACACAATATTGGTATTTGTTTACTGTTTAATAGATTAGATCTCCGTGTTAGATGTAGTTTGCTACTTGGATGTGTTGATTTATGAAATGATTTCAGAATTATTTATGAATGAATACATTTTGTTGATAAATACCTGTTAGCTGAATTGAATTGATTATTGTGTATTTATTGTTGACAATTCACTGGTTTGTAACAGTCTGTGCTCGGATCTTACACCTTCCCTTTTATTTAAGATTGTTATATTTTTACTCAGAAATAGTAACTAACTTAAATAAACCTTTTTACAAACAAACTGATATTTTGGTATTAGCTATTTCCACTTTATCTGGTGGTGACCCCCCTTATTATTATTAATAAATAAATAACAACTTTATGCAAATTAATAATTTTTCATTAATAAATAATTTTTGATAATTTATTAACTTTTAAGTGATTACTCAATTACTTTAGGAGTTGTTAATGAGTAAATGACCGTTTACTTCCATTAATAAGTTACATTTTTCATAAATTACTTCCAGTAATTTATTACTTTCAGTAATCTATTACTTACAGTAATTTAACGCTAATAACGAACCATAAATCCCAACACTGAATGATACATATAGACCAGTGGTTCTCAAACTTTTTACACCAAGTACCACCCAGAAAATACTTGGCTCTCCAAGTACCACCATGAAGACCAACACTATACAGTAGCCTACTAAGCCTAAGCATTCATCAAAAACAAGGCAGAGGTTTTATTCCTAAAGAAGTATATTTAATATTGTCAGCCATTGTAACATTTTACAGTTAGATTAGTAACACTACGCTTAAATATAGGAAAATAAAAGACTGTACTTAAATAATGATTCAATTAAAATATATTGCACAGAAAAGTTATATAAGCATTGTACTTAAATAAATGAAAAGCAAATGAACAAAAAACTGTTCTTAAAGATTAAATAAAACTGTACTGTACTTAAAGGTTAAGTAAAGAATGTACTGTGATTAAAAAAAAATAAAAACAGGCTGTCTGAACTTAACACACTGCTGTATGGCTGCTTCCTGAAACAGAAATAGAAACACACACACACACACACACACACACACAGAGGAAGAACAATAAGATTAAGAATAAAACTATGATAAAAAAGATGGTCAATGGATTCTAGCGAATGTCTCTATAGATCTGGGATCCCCCCTCCCTTCTCGTGTCACATGGCCCCGCTTGAGCCAATCGAAAATTAAACATCGCTGGAATTTCAGGAAATGATGTTTTATTCACGGACTAAGTATTTCAGACAATAAACATTATGACGTAGATAACGGCTTTAGAAGCGATCGAAGCAACTCCTCTTCCACCGTCCAATTCATCCATATTTGTAATCAGCGGGCAGCCTTACAGCAGTTGCGGCACTTCATGTCACAATCGCCCGTAATGCTACGACCCGCTAACCTCCGGGACTCCACGTGAAAAGTCATTTTACACACAAAATACTTAACTTTTTTCACAAGAACCAGCTCAGATCGGCCTTTTCTCACAGAGCTGCTAAATCCCGTGTTTTCAGGTGCAGTACAGACTAAGTTACGGGTATAAACGCTCTACCGTGAGTTGCCGTGATACGAACCCCGAAATAAGTCCCTTTGTCGGGGTCAGTCCACAGAAAGCACCACTGAATAACCGTTTTCACATAAAAACTTTATTTTTTTATAAGAACTCGATTGTATATGTCGTCAATCATGGTACAGTGGAGGAACTCTAGTAAAATTCATGTTCAGAAACGTTGTCCGGCGCTGTATAGGCGGAGATGCCCACCTGTGCCCACCATCAGTTGGGCATGACAACGCCGACTGGCACAGCCTGTGACCCCGCAACTTCACGCACCGGTACCAGATTTTCAAGAAAAACACTATATAGTGAGATATGAAAGTAAAAGCAACAGCAGTGAAAACAGTCAAAATGAGCTCTGGGGCCCAAAGGGTTAAAAACCTCCACCTCTTGCCATCAATTCTTGCCTGCTACCGTGAATAACTGTTGATGTCAGCGCTTTTATATTTATTTCAGTGATCCTTTGGTGTACTACTAGAGGGAGCCCCGAGTACCACTAGTGGTACACGTACCACACTTTGAGAATGACTGATATAGACTATTGATCACAGCTGATTCTAATGTTCACAACTCATGAATGGTTTAGAGCAAACAATGGAGGGAGGAAGGTAACCTGCAGTACACTCTTTCAAAAGGTTAAAGGGGTCATATTATCCGGCTTTTCCATACTTTCACATGGTCTTGTTGGTCCAAAAACATATTCAAAGTTTATTGCCCCAAATCCAACTTTTCCTTGATTTTATTTTATTTTCCTCTATTTGAACTATGAATCATATGAGCTGCATTCAGAATCTGTTGTGTCTGTGTGAGCTGGACTGGCTCTGCCCACACATGCTCATCTTGGGAAGAGGAGGAAGTACTTCCTCTCGTGGTGCCATTTGCCAGGGCAGAGCTGCCTAATTGAGGGAGGGTCAAAGGGATTGGCTAAACCCCTGATGACAAAACATAGCAGGGGTGGCCAACCAGCCAGAGCCACTAATGACGGTGGTACTACAAAGAGCCATATCATACAAAGTGTGCTCCCTCTTACAAAAACACGAAATGACATGAAGTGAAAATACATACATAATGTATGACAGATCTACATGTGGACTTACAAAAGCTAGACAACAATTGGCAAGGTGTAGATTTACAGCATTAACAACCCCTCAGCCCACACAACTGTGCAGGGACCGTCTGCAAATTGTAAAACTGCTACAACATGAAAAAACACAGAAATTCCAAACCATATATCACTGTCAAACCAAATGTTGCAGTGTGATCAAGTGAAGGCTGTAGTGATTTTCGTGACACTGCAGTGAATACCAGTCACGTGATTAGGTATTTTTGTGCTATTTGTCTTTGCTTTCGCAGCAGTTTGTAATTTGCAGATGGTCACCGCACACTGTCACACAGCCTTGCTCATAGAGAACAATGTTGTTTTTGCTGCTCCAAAGACAACTACTGTACATTTGACAAAAATGAGCTTGTAGCACATTGCCTACCTCACACGATGGGAAAGAGGGGTTATTTGTGTGTTGATGACGTTTCACTAAAGAGTTATTGATAATGGAACTTGACACAGCTGCTCTCAGCAGGTGCATCTGTCTTTGGGTCTAATCCAATCCAATCCAATCCAATTTATTTATAAAGCACTATTAAAAACAACTCAGTTGACCAAAGTGCTGTACAACAATATAAAAATACAATTATAAATACAACAATACAGTGGCAGCACAGAATACACTTAGAGCAGTAAAAGTCAACTTCAACACTGGTTAAAAGCCAAGGAGAACATGCGTGTTTTGAGATGTGATTTAAAAACATGAAGGGAGTCAGCCTGTCTAATGAACAGAGGAAGCTCATTCCACAGTTTGGGACCAACCACAGAAAACGCTCGGTCTCCTCTTAGTTTGCGATGCGTCTGGGGGACCGAAAGCAACGCTTGATCAGCTGACCTGAGTGAACGTGCTGGGGAGTACGACACAAGCAGGTCGGACAGGTAACGAGGGGCAAGGTCATTGAGACATTTAAAAACAAATAACAGAATTTTAAAATCAATTCTAAATTGTACTGGGAGCCAGTGCAGAGAAGAGAGAATAGGTGAAACATGATCATGTTTTCGTGAGCCAGTCAAAAGGCGCGCTGCAGCGTTCTGAACCAGCTGCAGGCGTGTCAGTAAGGACTGACTGATGCCGGTGTACAGGGCGTTGCAATAGTCCAGCCGTGTCGTGACAAAAGCATGAATCAGGATTTCAATCCACCAATTAACTCCAACTTCTTCACAGACCTGCTCCGTGGCGGATTTTAAGTTTTGTCCTCCCATAGTTATTATCTTGTTCAGGCAGGTTTTGTGTTAAACTGTGTGACAATGTGAGTGAGAGGGATTTTGCGGTCCTGATGCTGTGCTCTGAGTGATGCGTTTAGGAACGAGCAAAGAAAATCGAAACTGAGTTTCGCACAAGATCTATTTATTGCTTGAAGAGCAGCACTCCGATAGTTTCAGTTAATGAATCTAAGAACCACACACGGACAGGCAAAGCGCTTCGGGTTGGCCACCCCTGCTATACAGGGTTTGATTTCTGATTCACTTGTTGGAGCTCACACTTTTTTAAAAATTAAACAAGCGAGAGAGAAAGATGACAGACTTTCACTTCTGGGGCGTCATTCCCAGGTATGGGGATGCATATAACTGTTGGAAAACCATTAGAAAGTGAATTTTGTATAATATGGCCCCTTAACTGCTCCCGACCACAAAATTGACATTATTTAGTTTAAGGCAACACAACTTTGAGAAATTGTGGTGCCACTGAATTTTGTCAGTGGGATGTGCTAAACAAAAAAAAAGGTTTGATTCATGGTAATCCCACCCGGCCACTTACAGAACTCAAAGGGTCTGCTGCTCACATCTTGGTGCCATATACCACAGCACACCTTCAGAGTTTGTGTCCTGACAGTTCAGGGCTGTTTTGGCAGCAAAACGAGGTCCACAATATTAGGCAGGAGGTGATAATATTAGGGCTGAGCAGTACATTTCTCTTTATGGTGGCTCGTAAGGAAGCAGCCTGACAGATTTTAAAAGAGATATTGTACGAGAGAAATGGCTCGCTGGAGCTCAGAGCTGCAGCTTTGGCAGGGAGATATACTAGGAGTCATCCAATGGATGGCAAAGTGCTGTTTACGAAACCTTCCCTTGACAAACAGGAGGTAAGTGCCTCTGACTTGGCACGAGGACTACCTGTGAAAACTGGTGTTTCAGCGATGCTCACAAGGTGCGAAAAACATTATGGCTGCAGTTGGAGAAAATAAATCCTCACAGGCCACACTTTGCATGAGTGCAAAAAGGAGTAGGTGAGATGACATTTATAGAAAGTCGTATAAATCCATGTTTGTTTACCCAAAGTTGTCAATAAAAACATGACTCCAAGTGTCAAGAAACTTGGCAGGAGAGCAGGTTTTGAGGGTGAGTGTGATCCAAAACACAGTTCTACAATCAAGACGGGGGAAAAAAAAGAGTTGAAAATGGATGTTTTCTGTGAACCCCTCGGGAAGGTTTGGAAGTGTGAAGCAGAGCAATAAAATGTCTCGGGTAAAGAACAGCCGGGACCAATCATTTGACGAAAATGGCAGAACATCTCTATGGATTTGTGACAGAATGTTACAAATCATGCCAGAAAGATCCAATCCGTCATCAAATATAAAGACGAGCATAAAGAAATAAAGACCATGTAATTTCAATAATGAGGGATGTATCCGGCCTTCAGCTTTATCTCACTTGTTTATTGAGTTATCTGCTGTACATTATCAAATCATTCAACAATACTAATAAAACACCTCAACACAAGGTATTTACCAATAAAAGAAGTATTGGCTGCAGTATTTCATTTACTAGTAGTAGTGGTTATGTTTCGGGTCCCAACGCTTGTGACCGCAATAACAAAAAGATCATGGTTTCAATGTCTCCCTGGAAAACAGATAAACGTTTAAAGGATTGAAGACACGAACTGCTCATTTCCTTCCCAAAATTCTTCTCATTTATTGAACACAATTCTGAAATGATTAAACATCAAACTCACAACTCTTGTTCATAACATACGTGTCTGTGTTTCATTCACAGTACTTAGTCCACATAAAGTGCTACAATATAAATATTTTCACAATCATTGAATTTCTCCACAGGCATTAACTGAGTCAAACATCTACGTATATGTTCAAGTGTATTTAAGTATCTATTGATACAAATCAATAAATCTATATATGAGGTGCATTTTAGTGGTCTAAATCTGATTTTAGCATAAAACAATAAGCACATGACATATGATCACACTGATAAACTCAACACATTCATTAAATATAAACGCACAAATATATAATAATAATCCCTTTTAACTCTTTAATCTAAACATGAGTAGTAAACTGTTACAAAGATAGAACAAAAATAGCTTATTCAAACATTTCTTAAACTTTTCACACATTTGTCAAACATTCAGGATTACAGTCTCAAATACTGCTGATTTAATGTCCAAAATCATGTCAATCATATTTACAGAAGGCCACACAAATCTACACACTGTAAACTCAGAGCGCGGGCTCTCTGCCATGTTGTAAATGCATGCACACTCACTGGCTCTGCTGCACTGCGGGCCGAGCTCTGTTCGTTAACTCTACTAATGTAGGGATTTCTTACCTCATAATAATCACTCGGTACCATTTATGTAGTGCAGTCTACCCACGGGGTACCATTGATGATGTGTTTTGGTAGTTTGGCTATCGATAATGATTAATAATGGTCAAATATAGTTATTAATTATGTTATTGAAAATGTAATCTGATCTGTATCAGATAACTCAGGAGCACCACCTGTGTAACAGGAAATGATAGCCAATTCAGTTATATCAGTCTCATAAGATATACTAAACAGTTAATTAGGAATTTGAATTAATAGTTAAATTAATTCCAATTACCAGAATTAATAATAAAGCTTGAAGGATTTTGGAGTTCTTGACACAGGAGAGGTCGACATTTCATTCATCTTTGTGCACATTAATAAGAAAGCAAGTATGATTCCCAAAATTATATTTCTTTACAATGAAAACAAATAAAAACTCAGATTCTAACTACCGATATACAGCTTGGTGTGTGTGTGTGTGTGTGTGGGGGGGGGGGGGGGGGGGACGGGGACGTGTGATGGAACTACAAAACAAGATGGCGGATCACAATACACTACATTCCAAATGGAGGTTCTCAGAGAGCAGGAAGGCTGTCCTCAGTCTCCACCAGGTGCTGGAGAACAAAGGGAAGCTCGTCTTTAGCGTTGCTTCCTGTGTGTCTCTGGTAAAGGAACATTTCTAGATTGAGTTGATGTGAAGGTGATTTGTCTTGTAAAACGTCTGGAGTCGTCAGACGGTGTTCAGTTACTGTGTGATGTTGTCTTTGATGTGAGCAAAGATTAGCGTGTGTGTGTGTGTGTGTGTGTGTGTGTGTGTGTGTGTGTGTGTGTGTGTGTGTGTGTGTGTGTGTGTGTGTGTGTGTGTGTGTGTGTGTGTGTGTGTGTGGCAGAGCTACGTTGGTTTACAGGTTGAAAACTACTCCTGATATCATGATCAATAGAACTAATTCACTGTAATAGAATCAACACATCTTCATCAAAGTTAACCAGTTCTATGCAGAGCATCAGGTTTAACTAATCTCAGGTATTTGCCCAGTTGGTTGTTACCACTTCCTTCATGTCTTTGAAGAAGGAGTTTGGTTGTTGTCCAGGCTGGACAGAAGCTGCTGCTTCTGTGGCAGTTAGCACCTCCTGCTAACTGTGGTTGCCTCCTCACCTCCTGATTCAGGAGCCGTCTTTCTTTACAGCGTCCTGGTCCAGACCGGTCCAGACCGGAGGATCCGGTCGCTCGGGTCTGGATCTGGTCACTCTGAGGGGGGCAGTCAGTCTCCTTTGAGCAGAAGGGGAGGGGGGATTTGCATGCATGGAGCTGCAGTGGCAACAGGACCCCCTTGCAGTGAGATGCTCAGACAGATTCCTGAGTCAGGCTTCACATGTCATGGCTGTATATCAGGACAAATGAAGATTGTCTTTCCACAGAAATGAACCAGATTTTCTGTGGTCTTGTGAGATCCCAACACTAATTAACATTGAAACACATCCCTAAAACACTTCTCACTCACAATACAAAACATGGAGCTTTCTGCTGTGATTCTATGTATGTTTCAGAGTGTACTGATCTGTAAAACACAGGTAAATGTTTAATGGAGTGAAGACACGAACCACTCATTTTTTTCCCAAAGTTCTTCTGAGGAGGTGGGCGGAAACCCGCACGAGGAGGACCCTGGGCGAAACAACACCTGAGAACATTGGTCTCCTTCTTCCTAAATTGAGCATTTTAACCACAATAATTGTGAAAATAATATTGTGAATGTTTTATCTCACTTAGAGAATGGTTTTGTATTCACAAAAATAAAGTGCTTAGAAAATATGCAGTATTTACTTTCACACAAATGAGATCACACATTTTGAGTGTATCCCAGTTACCACTGTCCCCCCAGAGCAAGAAGTGCCTGCACTCTTTAATTCTGCACTCAGGACCTGTTTGTCAGGGTTTGCATGTTTTCTCCATAATACAAAGACGTTTGTGAGGGTTTACTCTGTGACTTGTGACTTGTCCAGGGTGTAACTGTCAGATGGGATCAACTTTATAGTAGAAGAAAATGGTTGACTTTCCCCAATTTGTGCAAGTGTGCGAATCTCTTTTTTGACTTGCACATTTGACACAGGTGCTTTTTCCACCTCTCTGGAGTAGAAAATGTCCACCACATGTGAATCAGTTTTTGTAACAGGGAGTGGCAATCTGGATAACCAGTCAGCATTGCAGTGGGTATCTGACTCATGATACTTGATGTCGTAAGAGTGAGCAGAAAGCAGCAAAGCCCACCTCTGCAGCCTCGATGCAGCCAGAGGTGGAATCCCATTGTGTGGTTCCAGGATAGTCGTGAGAAGTTGGTGATCAGTCAAGAGTGTAAATTTCCCCCCATAAGAATTGATGAAACCTCCTCACTCTGAAAACAATCAGAGCCTCCCTTTCCAATTGAGCATAGTTAGCTTCGGCCTTGTTCAGGGTTCTGGAAGCGACAGCGATAGGCTTCTCCTCACCATTTTGAAGTTTGTGCAAAATCACAGGGCCTCCTCCATATGGCGACGCACCACAAGCAAGCTGAAGTGGGAGTGAACGGTTGAAGTAACTCAGCACTTCAGATTTAGTCATTGCACCCTTGGCTTCCATAAAAGCCTCCTGACACTTGGTTGTCCACTTCCATGGCTTGTCTTAACAACTCATGCAGCGGTTGTAGCAATGATGCTCGAATAGGGATAAAGCATCTGTAGTAGTTCAGCAACCCGAAGAAGGATCACAGCTGGTTGATATTTTGGGGTGGAGGTGCCTCCACAACAGCTCTGATTTTGGACGGTGCCATATGAAGTGCCTTAGCATCAATCACATGTCCCAGGTATTCCACTGACAGTTCACATTTGTCTCTGTGTACTATTAGCCCATACTCTCTCAATCTTTGTAGAATAGCATACAAATTGCTCTGGTGCTCTTTGTCCTTTGCTCCATTACACAGGATGTCATCCAAGTAACACCACACCCCTGCTACACCACTGAGGACCTGGTCCATAGCTCTCTGAAACAGAGCAGGTGCTAAAGTGATACCAAAAGGTTGTCTGCAGTATCTGAAAAGCCCCTTTTGTGTATTAATAGTGAGCATCTCACATGATTGTTCATCCACCTGCATTTGCAGGTATGCCTGATTCAGGTCAATTTTGCAAAACTTTTCGCTGGCACTCAGCCCAGCAAACAAGTCATCCATCAGTGGAAGTGGGTAGTGTTCTGTTATTAAGGCAGGGTTGACAGTTACCTTAAAATCTCCACAGGTCCGGATTCCACCATTTTTCTTATGCACTGGAATGATGGGTGTGGATCAGTCACTCACTGTTACAAGCTCCAGGACTCCATTGTTGACCATAGCTTCTAAATCAGCTTCCACTTTTGGTCTGATGGCATATGGCACTGGTCTTGCTTTCAAAAACACTGGTTTAGTATCAGGTTTAACATGTAGCTTCACCGTGACGTTTTTCATGCAGCCCAGTTAGTCTCGAAAAACTTCTTCATGCTTCTCCAGTATTGCCTGAAGATGTGTGGGACTTGATATTTGTCTCACCTTTTGCCAGTTGAGCCAGGTGGCATTCAAACATCCTCGACCCATTGTGGCGGCGAAGTTCCCTTTGTGATGTAGACTGGGAGCCTCACAGTCTGCTTGTTACACTGCACCAGCACATCAGTCCTCTCTTTTATGTATACATAGGGGGGACGTAGGGGGAGGCGATGCAAATATTTCCTGTAGAATTTATAAGACACTAATGAGGCTCTCGATCCTGTGTCTATTTGTATCTTTATAGAACGTCTTTCCAACTGAACTTGGGTCCAGAAACCATCTGAACTGTCCCCCACAGTCATTACTCTTACTGTGTTCACTACAGCAGACATGTCCCCCTTTGAAGAATCACTGTTGCACTCTTTATCATTGACTGTGTGAAAGTCTGTTCTTCTTTTTGTGTACACTATTATTACTTGGAGCCTTCTTTCCACATTTACGGTAATCCACGTCTTTGCACCAGCATGCTGATGCAGGATGGCTAGTTTTTCCACAGCGAAAGCATGGCCTATGAACATCCTGGTTACCACTGCTTTTTTTGTGAACTTGTCCCATCACATGCAGCTGCTGGGCCTCTTTAAATGCCATCTCCATAGACACACTTACTGTATGTTGATTGCCTTCTCGAGAGTCAAGTCGCTTTCCATGAGTAATTTCTTCTGTGCTGCCTAATTTTTCAGTCCACATCCAAGCCTGTCTGTTAATTCATCGCTTAAGGTGTCCCAAAACTCACAATGCTCAGCTAACTTAGGTAAAGCTGCCATGAAGATGGTTACAGACTCACCCTGTTCTTGATTTCATTGATGAAAACTGAATTTTTCAGCGATCCCCAGAGGTTTGGGGGAGAAATGCCTGGACAAAGTTTCCACAATCACTCTGTATGTTTTAGTCCACAGTCTTTCAGGCTGTATTATGTTTCGCAGCAGAGTAAAAGTCCTCGGGCCAATCACACTCAGAAAAGTGGGCACAATTTTGTCGTCACTTATTTTGTTTGCAGCAACAAAATTGTCAAACCGCTCCGTGTATGAGCATCATTGCTCTAAACTTTCGTAAGAGGGCCCAATCGAGCGATAACTCCAGCCATTCTTTATAATAACTCTTTGTTATGGCACTGCCCAGTCGCAGATGGTTCCCACACTGTACTCACAACTTTTTGTGTTTCTGGAGTACTATTGTTGGTGTTGCTGGTCCACTTCTCTTCTCTTTCTCGGAGAAAAATCCATCACACGTGTTCGCAATTAGCGGTAATATCGACGTTAGCCTCAACTAAACTTCTTCACCCTTTTCTGCATCCAACACCGGCAAAACTCGTTGATTCAGACGTCTTTGTCACCACCTTTGTTTTATCTTTACTGTATCTTCCTACATAACAAGGATAAGGACTCCAGTTGCCGATTAACTTTATATTTATTTACACACTGAACATACACGGAGGAGCTGCGGTCCGTTGCAGGATAACTCAACACACACACACACTCAAATACTCACAATGCCTTGTGTCCGTCTCAACTACGGCAGCCCTCGTAGGTCTAAATACACAACATTGTCTTTTTTTAGTTAAGTGTAATACTTTAATACACACAGTGGCCTTGTTTATTGAACATATTATGCTACTGTTCACCCAAAACTGGACCGTTTTGACATGCAAACCAGACATAAATGACTTACGTAATTTCCGGACTATAAGCCGCTACTTTTTTCACGCTTTGCACCCTGTGGCTTAATGGGTTAATGGGCTTCATGCTGCCAGATTCTACTTCTGCATGTAGATACATGCTGTTTTGAGCCTCTGCTTCTCCAAAACTTGCCCTAAAAGTGAGATTTCTGCTCTTGGTGACCTCGTCTTGTGCTGCTTTCCGTGGTCCAGAACTCCAGCAGCTGATGGCCGTGAGTGATGCATTCAGGTGCATCACGTAAAGCCGCCCTGCTGGACTTCCTTGTCAGAATCACAATCAGCAGATAACCGAAAAAATACTTTATCAACAAAGATAAAACTCTCATGATTCTGTATTTCTCCTACGGCTTATAGTCAAGTGGGGCCTATATATGTACTTTTTTTTTTCATTTAAAATTTTGCGGGTGCGGCTTATATTCAGGTGCACCTAATAGTCTGGAAAATACGGTACTTAAAGTGCTTATTAGCACCACCAGTGATGATCTGTCGACTCGGTGTCGATGATTGATGGAGAGGTCTTGTCAGTGGCCGTCAGGGGAGACAGGGAATTAATCAGCTGTGCATCTGATCAGCCTATGGTGCTGCTCAAAGCAAAATTCCCTGGCAGTATATTTTCACTGTGATTAAAGGATAATTAGTGTCAATCCTTGGCTTGACACAATTGTGTTAATTTCTTCATTATGAAGCTAAATACACCCTATTGGCTCCTCTGATGATAGGTCGACAGAAGAAGTCAAACCTCATTGACAAGAGCTTAAAATGGCGAATAAAATGGCTACTGAAACACAGGGACAAAATTATGATGCAACTGAAACTGAGAGTCAGAGCTTCCAGACCAATCTCCCACAACACGCCTGCACACAAGCTTTTCAGCTCTTCCTTTATGTGCAGAGAGGTGAGGCAGCACACCTGATTCCTATCAGGGGCTTTATCACCTCTGCCACAGTGACCATATTACGATTTCCACAAGATCACTTGGCCTTGTCACAGGATACTCTAAAGTTCACTTAGCATACATTAGCTCACACACAACACAGTGTAATGTGCCTAGTGCCTGTCAATTTAAGTACATGCTCAATAGTCCTTTGAAAAACAATTAAAATAAATAAACAAAAAAAGTAAGCAAAGAAGAGTCAAACAGGTCTTGAATAGAGGACATGTCTGAGCAAAAGATGATGCCTGTTCACCTTACCCCCATTTTAATGATGTCCAATTTTGGTCGTCCGTGTTTTCGACATTACTTGAATCTAATGAATGTGTCGTCATCAAGCTCTCACCCCTTCCTGCTGCGATACAAGTCCAAAACAAGTCGGACTACCTCTGGCAAGGGATGAAAGAGTGCTTGTCTCAGCAATCTGTACTTTTTCATACAGCAGATTTAATCTCCATCTAATAGAACAAACAAAATGCTGTTTGGTTACAAATATGCATTGAATATGCATGAATTTGTTATGCTATTCCTCTGGATAGTTGAACTGTTTAAAGTTGTATATTTACTCTCAAACACTATCAAAGGAGGGAGAAATCATCCGTCTTTATAGGGAGGTGTAACAATTATTTTTATTTTATTTAAAAAAAATGTATAGTATGTGAAGCACTACAACCTTTATATGAAAAGTTCTATATAAATAAGGTTTGATTTCATTTAATTTCATTGAATAGTTTCTCTAATCCCCCACCCTCATCACTCCCACCCTGTGATTTCCACCTCTTTTTCAATAATGACGCATTATTTTAGCAGTGTGCATATATATCTATCAATTCTCATATTGAAGAATCAACTGCTGTCCCCTTTATAAACGAAATATTGTAGTTGTTTGCATGCCTGCAGCATCAAACTCAAGTATAGCAAATCATATTAAAGTGGAAAACAACAGGAAAACTCAACAAGGAGTAAAAATGAGTTCCAGTGGATGATATGCACACTAAACAAGCAGCCTAATTTTCGGCTCTGGTACTTATTTTTGGAAATGTTCTCAGCAATTACTTTGATGAGCCCAATTTTGTCACAAGTACAAAATTGCACTTTCTTTTCCGTGGATGTGGAGAGCCGTATACAGCTGTAAGAGTGACCTCACATGAAGCAAAGCTCGATGATGAAGAGGCGGTGGGTAGAGATCAGGTTTGGAAAGGACCCAATTAGTATCTGAAGAGTTTGAATGCCAAGAGAAAATTTGTTTATTGGAAGTTAATTTCTCTGCAAGGTAGCTTTTTTCATTTCTTCAAGCAAAACGGCAGATTGTGACGATATATTTAGCAAGGAATATATTACTACACAACAAAGAGCATTAGCCCTTGTCAGGAGGGATTGCATCCCTGAGGTTTGGAACCAATAGAAACTCAGCTGTGAATGCAGAGCTTCACGTCAGATGCACGCATCCAGTCACTTATTGGTCAAACAGACTCGAACAACACAGGTGTCTGAAATTCAAAGTGGCCTCAAAGCTCCCCCTGGCTGTTAGCTCAGAGCCTCTCTTCCACAGAAAGTCACCACTGCATCGGGAGAGAAAAAGAGTGCATGTGGACCCACAGAACCAAACCAAGGATCAGCCCACTGGACGAGCAGAACACAGTTTTGATTACTTCTTCCTCTTTTTCTTTTATTATTTTGGGATCCTCGAGACGCTGTAAGTCTCCAGCCACATTCACAATGCACAGCTTTCTACAGAAAGCCATTATTCTTCAGCCAAACCACAAGGTCCCAAAGTCTGGAGTTCAGGACACCGACTTCAGACTCATCCACAAGACAAGTTACCGTGTGCTTTCCAGTTCATATTCCCACCGATTGTAGGACAACTCGTTCATGTAGTTCCGGACGTCTCGTCCACGACTAATCTTTCAGCATTATTGATTTAAAGAATTTCAAAGTATATTTGACAAATTTGGAAGGATTAAGTATATTTGACACAAACACATAAGATATATATTTCATTATGAAGCAGTCTTTATTGCATATCACAGTAGATATATATACACAAATGTACAATAATCACAGTAAATGTATCAGTAATACACAGTATGCCTAGATGTGGCCTGGCCACCACGAAGGTTGGGGCTGATGCCATGCAGGAAATCGGGTAGTGTTTTCCTGCAAGCCTTATAGTTGTTCAGACGCGTCTGGAGCGCTGCGTAGACCTTCCCTCGCTTCATGAGGCTTCCAACTGAGCTTTTCATCAAAAGTAATCCCTAAAAATGTATTTAAATGCACTTGTTCAATTTGTTTATCATTAAGAGAATGGTAATCAAACAGAAACAAAGCCATATCATACTATACTAAATAAACATGGACATACATATACTGGATATATGAAAAATATATCAAATATCAATTAGAAATAATAATACGTAAATATACATTGTACAGGACTTATTTTCTCAAAAAAGTCTGAAATCTCATCCATGGACGAGTTGTCCAGGGTTGCAATTTTGTGGACGAGTCGTCCATGCACCGTTCCCACCGCACCAAGACGGTGCGCGTCTTCCCTCACTGAAGAACAGTAAGAGAGCTTTTGTCTGGGCAGTGAAGCTAAGTTAGCTTGGAAGCTAATATGCAATGTGTTTTACTGTCTTTCATCAAGCTGCAACCAGTAACATGAAGTTGCTGTCTGTTTGTGTACACGCGTGAACGCAACGTTTCTTCACCTCAGACACCAGTGATGCGGGTGAGCTCCAAAAGCCATTCCAATCTCTGAGTAAAGGAACCGGGGAATCAGAACTCACCCCTCTTCTTCTCTCTTTCTACTAATGCCAACTTTGTTGCCGCTCGGTGATCTAGATTCGATAAGAACGCTCACACACACAGTCACACGCAGTAACCAAACTGCTACACTTTGCCTTCGGATATGTTCATACGGCCACCGGAGTTTTACCGCATGCCGACATCCAGTTAAGACTGGACACACGATAGACAGACAACCAAGTTGGATTGTTATTGCGGTGACTGTCAAATAAAACTACCAAGTCCATGACAACATGGACTGGGAGTCATGACACTCTGGAGGAAACATTGTTCTGATCGTTCAGCTACTGAGCATGTGCGCAACAACTGAGCTGCAGCAGAATGTTTTAGGCCCCATTTACACAACAACGCATTCGAGTGTATCCGCTAAACTTTCTTCACTTTTGGGGGTCCATTTACACGACACCAGTGTTCTGATCCACTGTATCCGCAAAGTTTTTAATCCGACTCCCAAGGTGGAAAGATTCTTTCACGGCGCAAATCCCTCCTGCAGAGACTGCCGGAGGCTATGGAGCTTGTTACTGAGCATGCACATCTCTCCCCCTCCCCCCTGCTCATCCAGTTGTAAACAAACATGGCGGCCGCGTAGTGGTACGACCTGCGGTCTATATTCTAGTTTGATCGTCCAGATCAGTAGTTTAATAGTTGAGACTCTCCCCTGATAGCCTCCGATACATCATCAGTCCATACGGATGTCAGGTTCTCTCCATTTTCTTCACCTTTATAGTGTATTGTTCTCTGCACATGTCTCTGTAACAAAATCAAGCAACAGCACCCTCCAGTGGCCCGGCATACTAACTACATCGTTGTCTCTGTGTATGTTGGGGCTGTAGATTCCATGAACTCCTCCAGAGGTTTTTCCCCCGAAGAAAAACACCAGGGACAATGGATAGGCCATAAAACAGCAGGGGAGCGAGCCAGATCCCGGAAGTGGCCAATGAGGACGCTTGAATCCGACCCGAACACACCACAGGGGTCCAAACCCAAGTTGGGGAGAGTCACTTTCTTCCAACACTAACCGCTGTTCAATCCGACCATGGAGGGAGAAACATCTCTCCCTCCTCAGGATGGTAAAGAGCGCAAAAGAACAGAAGAACCACCAACGCCAGCCCGCTGGACGAGCAGGACCCAGTTTGGACTACATCTTCTGTTTTCCGCTATTTTTCCTGTTTTTGGGAGATTCTGGAGACCAGAGCCAGTGTCGTCTCCTCCCAAGATCATCCTCTCAGTTGCACTCCTGCAGCTGGAGCCAGGCCTCTGAATTTCAGGACGCTGAAATTAAGACCCGGTAACAACCAGTTACCACCGCCTCCCAGAACCAACAGCACCATGGACGGTGCTGTCCAGAACCAAAGAACTATCAGGGTGAGAGCGTTTGTCTGGGCAGAGAATAGTTAGAATGATGTTCTGTTGAAAATGCAATGTGTTTCCATGTGCCGCTCAGAAGGCAGCAGCCTTTCATGTTGTTTGTGTAGGCGCATTCACGCGCACTAAGTCCAGAACGCTGGTTTTCCACCTCAGAACCAGAGGTCCGAGTGAGCTCCAGGCCCACTGGGAACTCTGTGTGGAGGAACCAGGGTTCAGAACCGAGCCGTGCAGAATTCTCTGTCTTTCTCTTGTCTTCCTCCTCTCTCATCTCTCCCTCTCCACTAACCCGGATCTCCTCGCAGCAATGCGCCCCCCCTTACCTGATCCAGATAAGGTCTCACACACACCACTGCATGTAACACCTACATGTCAGCTGCTGCAAGAGCAGATCTGCCGTGATCACAAGAGCCCTAACGGCCGGTCCCGACCTCCACTTAGGTGCTCAGAACCGGGCCAACGGAACCGCCCGTTCGTTACGCCCTCGGTAGACTAAATTGCTCCGAGACCGCCCTCGCGCACGCGCGCTCGACGGCAGTCTTGTTTATCTGGCCGCTAAGCAACCGCCGCGTCCCCAGAAAGAGCGAGTCAAACGCCCCTAGTGGTCGCGTGGGTCATCGCAATCCCTCTTGACATCCACCGGGTGGACACATCAAGTCATTGCGCTCTCCCTCTGCGCGCCGCCGCACGCCCCTAGTGGTCGTCACAGTCACCGCATTGACCCGCCGACGTCTGCCTCCACCTGGTGGACGTTCGAGGTCATCACACCCCCTCGTCACGCACGCACACACACACACACACACACACACACACACACACACACACACACACACACACACACACACACACACACACACACACTCTTTGTACATAGTGTTTGCTGTTTAATAGATTAGATCTCTGTGTTAGATGTCGTTTGCTATTTGAATGTGTTGATTTATGAGATGATTTCCGAATTATTTATGAATTAATACATTTTTATTAATAAACGCCTGTTAGCTGAATTGAACGCTTCTTGGTGATTATTGTGTATTTATTGTTGACAATTCACTGGTTTGTAACAGTCTGTGCTCGGATCTCACACCTTCCAATATATTTAAGATTGTTATATTTTATGCAGAAATATTAACTAACTTAAATAAATTTTTTACAAACAAGACTGATATTTTGGTATTAGCTATTTCCAGTTTATCTGGTGGTGCCCCGATTTATTATTAATACATGAATAAGAAATTTATGCAAATTAATAATTTTTTTTATTAAAAATTATTCTTCATAATTTTTCATTTTTTTTGTTTTTAAAGTAATTATTCAATTACTTTAGGAGTTGTTAATGAGTAAATGACCGTTTACTTCCATTAATAATTTCAATTTTTCATAAATTACTTCCAGTGATTTATTACTTTTAGTAATCTATTACTTACAGTAATTATATGCTAATAACCAATCATAAACCCCAACACAGATGTCAGGTTCTCTCCATTTTCTTCACCTTTATAGTGTATTGTTCTCTGCACACGTCTCTGTAGTTTCATTACAAAATCAAGCAACAGCACCCTCCAGTGGCCCGGCATACTAACTACATCGTTGTCTCTGTGTCCGCTGCTGCAGTGTAAATGGACACATTTTTTTTAGCAGATTAGGTGTTGTCACATGAAACGTTGTTGTGTAAACAGGGCCTTAGAAAAGTTCCAAGTTGGAAGTGGTTTTCAGTGGTTGCGAACACTGTTGTCATGTAAACGGACTCCCAAAACATCATGAAAGTGGTGTAAACGAGGCCTAAAAGAGGATTTCAAGTCTCACTGTCAAGGATTTCCATGCAGAAAGGTTCATGTAAACAAGTGGTCATATACTGTATGTAATCCCAAGTAGGATGTCTCTTTTAAACTCCAGCAGCTTTACTAAAGATACCACAGACATTATTTATTGTCCTCCAATGAGCTCAAATCTTTTCTCATACTGCTGCAGTGGGAGAAGCATGAATGACTCTGCTTGCGACTTCGCCGCCTGAAAATCATCACACAGTGTTGAGGGTTCATGCTGTTTCCTTCTTTGAGAAAATTAACTCGTGGCATCTCATTACCCCTCCTTCTTCCCGCTGGGGTTTGTCCTACTCAAGAGAGGAGGAGGGGAGTGGAGAGCGTGGGTGCACGGAGAGTAATTGTGAATTTGAATATGTGACAGACACACCTAGCTGGAAATGTTGTCTGCGTGACTAAAATAGAAGAAATCACATAGTTGGGGTCCTTCCAAGCAGTGACGTGCAGTCAGGGGAGGCAGGTGAGGCACTGCCTCACCTGCCATCATGGAAAGAAAAAAAATGTAAAAAGAAAAAAAATTTATTAAATTGTTATATGTATCCAGTGATTATACTATAAAGTTATTTTCCATTTAACTTCACCAGTTTTAGATTATTTTCATTCAAAATCGCTGAATTTTCACATTTACCGTTCAAATACTGAGAAGAGACTTGCGGTGAGGCAGCAGCCAGCTGAGCCTCACCATGGATTGCGCAATGACTCGGCTAACTGCTGGCCTGCTGTGCAGTGAGAACGTATTGCTATCTCTCTGTATGTCGCTATTAAAATGTTCAAACACTTTTGCTATATGAATAATATTATAAATTTCCATAGTTTAGTTAACTGAGGTATATAATGTACAGTGTATTTTGTCAACAACTGTATGTGTGTAACGTGTTTCTTGTGCTGAGCAATCATAAAACGGCTGCGAAGACGCACTGGGTGAGGCACGCAGTTCTCCTGCCTCATGGTAGAGGGCGCTAGTGATCCCAGGGATCCTTCTTGCGACTCCTCGGCTGCAGAATAAGTGACCACAAGCTACAGTTAGCAAGTCAAGTGCAGCGGCAGCGATCGTTTATTTTTTCCTCTCGACTTCATTTATAAGTAAAGGTAAGACCATAATAACTGTTGGAATAATCTTACGAAAGGTTATCACATTCATTGTACCAACATTCTTTCTCATCTGCTACGACTTGTATTTCTCCACTGTGAACTTTTATGGAAAGGAGGAATGTGGTCTGCAGATGGGAAGTCCTTGAAATCAGATAAGAGGAACCCTAATAAAAGGAGAGGAGGCGGCAGAGGTTTTTCAGAGCGGGTTGGAGACTGTAACTGAATCACTCTCTTCCGTTCTCCTCATGAGTAAAAACCAATCTTAATTTGTGTGTTTGTTCTATCTTGCAGAATTAATAAATGTTCAGAGGTTGGACCTGACAATAACGGTTTTTTTTTAATTAAATGTGTGTTTTTTTGTGCTACAGTTTGTATGTGTAAAGAATGCTGGTATGAGCTTTTAAACAGAACCCGTTAACTGCTGCCAATCAAATGGTGAATAAGATCCTCTTTAGGGTTCATATGTTTGTAAATCTGACTGTGATGAAGTCAGTGCCTCACCAGCCATGAACCTCACCGCACGTCACTGGCGCCAACATACGCCCTCGGGATAACACACTCAAACAGGAGCATGACGATAACCACCAAAGACACTGGCACGAACAGAGACTCAGCCTCCATCCTTCCCCTCTCCTGTGTTCCTGTGCCCCAGAGATCCAAGAACAGAGACACGGAGTTTTTTCAAATCTCCACTGTGGCCGGAGTTTTCAGAAATCCTGGTTTGTGGTTACTCAGAGCTTCATTTATGTGTAAATACAAGGCCCAAATGCAGAGAAATAGCACCACTTTGTAAATACCAGTGTATGCGTAAACGTGGCTTGGACACCAGCAGTTTGCATGTGAACTTATTGGATTAATAATGAGTGTATATCAGTACTTTTTGAATATTTATTGTGAGGCTTGTATTTATTCAATTTTTTACAGAATATAACTTATTTATCTGAATTATGAGTGTATATCAATATTTTCTTAAATATTTATTGTGAGGCTTGTATTTATTCCATTTTTTACAGAATTTAACTTATTTATCTGAATTATGAGTGTATATCAATATTTTCTTAAATATTTATTGTGAGGCTTGTATTTATTCCATTTTTTACAGAATTTAACTTATTTATCTGAATTGTGTATATCAGTATTTTTTAGATATTTATTGTGTCCAGGTTCAAGCTGCAGGGTTTCTGGTTCATCGTCAGTGTAATCATGTGGACGGTCTGGACAGTAGAATCATGTGTCCCAGCAGAGGTTGTCCGATCCAGCCTCTCTGCATGTTTCCTCAGTTCTTCCTCATGTGTTCATACGTGGCTGTGAAGTCTTTATTGATGTCAAACATTAAGAGGTGTGTTGTTAAAGAATTTGGAACCACTAACTTGTAATAGCAGCTGATGTTCAGGACCAACATGTTATGTATGTAGGGAAGACTTTAACAACTGAACTGTAAATACTTCGTGACTGGCCTGCAATGCATAAAGTTATCATGTTCACCTGCTGTTAGTGGGTAATGTTACTGAGTGTGGAGAAGGGGGCGGGTCAGGTGAACGTGCAGACCATAGTGCAGACTGCGTGCGTGAGGAGCGGCTGGTTCAGTTTAATAAAGAAGCGGCTTTACAGACATGAAACTCGTCCTGCAGGACACCACAATAGTAACGCACAGTGACTTGGAGAAGTAACTTTAATCTGGCTACTGGTTTAGAAATAGCAACGCGTTCGATTACTCATAACTGAAAAAGTAGTCACATGGAAATGACTAATTTACTGAAGAGTTTTAGGGCCACTGCAGAAAAAAAAATAAATCGGAGGCTAAAAAAAACAAAAAACCCTTCACTCGCTTCAGAAAAAGTAAAAAATCAAAGTCGAGATTTTTTTTTTCACGGTGGAAATAAAAGTCCGTCCATCCACATTCCAGCGCGTGTGACTGCTTCCTCGAGAAGCATATCAGGCGGTTTAATGAAGTGATGAAAAGATGCTTCAGGACAGAATTTAGCTCATAAACAACATAAACATAAACTCTCCGTGAAAAACCAAAATCTCGACTTTGATTTTTTTACTTTTTCTGAAGAACATGAAGCTTCTTTTTTTTTTTCAGCCTCCAAATTTTTTTTTTCTTCAGTGGCCCTAAAACTCTTCCGTACTAATTAAAAGTGTTTGGCATCGCTGTATTATTATGTTTATATTATATTGTTATTGTTATTATTATTATATATAACATATTATTATATAACAATGAAATTTTGCGAAGCACAGGTTTGGATCAGGATGTGAGAAGTGCAGAAATGAACATTAAAGCAGTAGAAGTGAAAGTTCAGATAAAAGTAAACGAATCACTGAGATACTCCATTGTAATCACAGACCAGGGTTTTCTCATATCAACGTGTTTCAGTTTATTTAAAGTACACATGTTCAAATTAAAAATATTTTTACACTTTACAAAGATTTGGGATGGCCAGGAACCTCATTGGGTCAACCACCTGGAAGGCAGCTATGCTTACCACTATACCACCATCACCTGACGGTGAATGCTGCCGCCAATGTGGGTCCAAGACACATGATCAGAGGGAATAGAGACGGGTGTTACATTGATATCGTGAAATAAGTTTATTTTTACCTACTTCAGACCCTCCTTTACGAATCTTCTCTTTATCTTAACAGGGTTTAAAGTCTCAAATCACCACCGTGTTAAACACATTGAAGTTCCATCTCTGTCCAGCAGAGCGAGCTCTCACTGTGTCACGGTGCCAGGACTGAGCATGCGCAGTAGCATCCTCAGGCTGCGAGCGCACTCAGGCAATTAAACCACGTTTTACAGGAAGAAAACGTTTCACGGCTTAATCTCGAAGATGTAGAATATAGTACTATGCCTATTAGTATTAGATACTCTTGTAAATATTGTATTTGGGAGTCAATTTCTGAAACAAAAACTTCAGGATATGAATTAAAACTGCATCTTATATATAATATACAATATACATATACATATAATATAAACATAAAACTGCATCTTATCTAACGTGGGGAAAAGCCTTCTAACGGGGTTGTAAATACATTTGTGTTAAATTAACTTCCCAAACATCCACTAGTGTCTACTGCTCGATCTGAGATCTGTAACCTTTATCACCAAAGAAAGCCATTTTTCACTAAATTAAGTTGTGAAAAAACATAGTATAACATTAATGTCATGAGACGGAACTGAGGCTCAAGCGCAGACAGCAAAACAGGAGACATAAAATTCAGTTCACTGATTTATTTGAACAAACAAACTGGAGTCAACAAAAACTACCAGAGCCCCTAGCGGGATGGTGGGCCAAATAACAGTGAAAAGAAGCTACCAAGGCAAAAACTAATACTAAGAATTAAACAGAAAACGATCAGGAAACTCCTGATGGAAAAGCGACTAGAAAAGGTAAATACAACGAAGCAGACTCGGGGGGGCTAAACTAACTGCGTAAAACATAAGGTACCAACGATCGCAGCAAAAGAGGACGGGCGGAAGAGTCTGGCACAGGAGTGGGGAGAATCGGCTGAAGAGTGGGAAGAGTAGAGGGGATCGTAGTTCCAGGCAGGCAGGAGGCAGACAGGAATCCAGCGACGAGGAGGGTCCGTGTACCTTCCGGCCATTCGATTTTCGTTTTGATGTCGGAGAACGAAAAACCGGAAACCCTACGATTTTCGTTTTTCGATTTGATATCGGGAAACGAAAAACGGGAGACAGCTCGTCTGTTTGATTTGCCGGAAAACCCGGAAGTCGACCCTCTTCTTCGCTTGATGAGAGTAAACAACGGCACATCGCGTTGCTGCCCTCTTCAGGCTGTCTGTGTGAGCTTCAAACTCGCCCACCAGTTGATTTAGATGTTTATCTGGCTGCTGCAGTTTAAATAAAAAAATAAATAAAAAATACACACGGTGCAAATGGATTGACTGGAGAGGGGCGAGGATTTATTAAGCGTACCCCTACTCCTTTTCACACGTTAGCTTTTCTACTACAATCTATGTTTTTTCCCTTTTGTGTTTGAAATTAAACAAAAAATGACGAAATAAAACCTTACTTTTGTTATGTTATTTGAAATAGCATGGAATCAATTTAGCATTATTTCATATCCCAGGTGTTGGTTAAATGTTTGTTTTTTATTCATTTAATTCATGAACAAACCTTGTCTTAATATTTAATATAAAAAAAGATTTAAATACAAAATGGAAATCCCACCTTTTTTCAACTAACTTTATTGAAAGAGCAAATTCTCTCATTAAGAATGAATATTTTGTTAAAATCACATGTTGCACTTTTTTCCTTTGCTTTTTCATTCACTGCTGAGCCGGATGAGGAGCTGCAGAGCCTCCAGACGTAGGGTCGGACGTAGGGTCGGCACTCGGTGGCAGTAAGGACTCAAACTGGCTGATGCCAAAGCTGGTGACCTGGCAGGCAAGGCTTGAGACAAAGAACCTGGCAACCCCATCTTGTAGACTGAGGAACTCTTGATCCAGCAAATGAGTCAGGCAGCCCTTTATTTTATAGTTGATATTCATCTACAAAGTTGTCAGGAGAATTCCCTAGTAAAAACCTCAGGGAGACAGAATACACAAAGTTTAAGACCATTTTATTACATTATTCTTGAAAGAAGAGAATGTCACAGTACAACATTTCCAATAAACAAATAAGACATGCAAACATGACAATTACATTTTGTTGGAGCTCAGTTGAATATAATTCCAATTTTAGTTCAACGAACTTAACGGCTCACAGTAAGAAAAACATACAATCCTCCCCCAACTCCTTTCAATGTGATGGTTCTGAAAGTAAAGAAAAGGGACTTGCATATCACAAATAACCTCTGAGTGCATGTAAACAACAACAAAAGATTTAAATGCATGATGAAGTAAAACATAATTTTTTTTTAACAATACCATTCCTGCAAAGCAACATCGGGATTTAATCATCAGAATATTATTTATCAGAGCTCGTCAATTTCACAAAGTACCGCTCAGAAAAAGAACAGCAACAAAGAAAACCTGCCGATTTTGATGCCGTCTGCAGAAAATGTGTTTTGTGGTGTTGAATCTCTTGTAAAGCTGCTCCTGTCCTTTCACTGGCACGTCTTCCTTTAGAAGACACACTCCTGTCCTTTCACTGGCATGTCCTCCTTTAGAAGACACAATCCTGTCCTTTCACTGGCACGTCTTCCTTTAGAAGACACAATACTGTCCTTTCACTGGCATGTCTTCCTTTAGAAGACACAATCCTGTCCTATCACTGGCATGTCCTCCTTTAGAAGACACACTCCTGTCCTTTCACTGGCATGTCCTCCTTTAGAAGACACAATCCTGTCATCATCTCAACCATCAATTAAAGCAACACATAAATCAGTAAGATGATGAAAATGACACATAACTGCATACAGAGCTGCATCAGGTACTTCATAGTAATACTATTAAGAAGAACAACACTAATAATACATTTTTATATTTTATCATTATATTTTAACCAAAATACAAAACGGTATCATTTGTTTTTTAGAATGTGTAAATATTATAGTGTAATTACAAATTAACCCTACTGAATCTCACATTTCTAATCATTATTTCGTTTTTAATTTGGATTTTTCTCTCCTGAGAAATATTTCATTTAATGTGATGACTGAGCTCTGAGGACAATCTGAAAGTGTGCTGCTTCTGACAATAGGGGGCGCTGTGAGACTGCAGTCAAATCAATGAAAAGACGTGATTTTAATGATGTAATGTATATCATAAATTAATCTCGTACAACGCTGCTCACCTGAGCAGGTGCTGAAGCAGCTTCAGCTTGGAGGTGATGCTCCGTCAAGTAGGTGGAGAAGCCTGGCTCTGCTGGAGCTCCATGTAGGTGGAGAAGCCTGGCTCTGCTGGAGATCCATCTTCAAACATTCCTCCCTGAAACTCTCATTTCACCCGTAGTCATGCCGTTGGGGTCCGTGTCCACTATTACGTTGGCGCAACCGTCCAAAGACATTTTTTGAAGTTTTTAATCATTAAATTTATACAAGAATATCACCGAGGGGACAGTCAGACGAGTCTGGATGGTGAAGCAGCGGCAGCAACAGACGAAGAAGCGGGTCGACGTCCGGGTTTTCCGGCAAATCAAAATAGAAATAAAGAATTACGGTCGTATTTTATTTCCCATTTTTTTTTTAAGAAACGCATATTGGGAAACGGGAAACCATCCGATTTTCGTTTTTCGTTTCCCGATATCAAATCGAAAAATGAAAATCGGATGGTTTCCGGTTTTTCGTTCTCCGGCATCAAAACGAAAATCGAATGGCCGGAAGGTACACGGACCATGGGGGTCAGCACCTGAAGACACCGCTGGACCCCAAAACAGCCTCCATGGTTGTGAGCGTGTGTCAGAGTGTCGGCGAGGGAAGGAGACATTTTGGTGGAGACACAGCAGACCGATGAAGTTCAGTTTTATCAGTTTATTGAATGTATGAATTAAATATTTGAACTTGGACTTGTAAAAAGGCTCAGAGGACTTTGTGTTCTATCCTCAGTCACCAGAGTTGGAGGCGGAGGGTGACGAGGAGGTCGTCTGTGTCCAGCACCGGTGTGCTCCTCACGTCCAGAGTGCCTGGTGTGCCAGTGCATCCACAGTGCAGCTTTACACACGGCTGTCACCGCGCTATTTATGTACTTACTCTGAAAATAGGCTGATTGTTACGCACCTTGTCACAGTTGCAATCAATCAGTTCTATCGACTGCTCTGTAAGATGAAAGTTTGACATATTAACATCGTGATGCAGATTCAGTAGTAATAGCTCACACTGCAGTTTAGCTGTTTATGATTACGTGGATCTATAAGTCTAATAACTGAAGACATTAAATGTATGAGATGAATCTGGCTTTAAATCTCCACCTCACCATCAGCGCTGCCAGGTTCCCTGTCTCAAAAAGGTGCGTGCGCAAGGTTCAAAGAAAGAAAAAAAAAAGGAAAAAAGAATGAATCGAGGACGACACCGGCCCTCCCCGACAACTAGTGATCTTTCTCTGTTCCAGGTGGGGGAGTGGCTTAAATCAGGTATGATGTCACGGGGCATGGCTTAGATCTAATGGCATTGATCCCAAGATGAAAGGTTGAAGTCGTAACAGACCTTTGTGCCTTTGATGTGAAAAGAGAGTGTGTGTGTGAGAGACACAAAGTCTCTCACACACACACAGAGGGAAATAGTGAGCTTATACTACAGCGTCATATCAGCTGAACACGTCGGATCAGCTTTATTCTTTTTGTGTTGTATTTAAAGACAAATATCTCAACTGTTAAACTGCTAGGACGTCGCACCTGCTGAAACAGTATTAGTAGTTAGTTAATAGTTAGCAGCGATCACGTTTATCGTTTTTCTAAAAACAACGTGGAGAAATGGCTCAAAGGTACCTACCCAGAGGAGGATTTCGCCAGGGCACTCACTGTGCTACTCAGCCTAGTGGTCCTCAAGAGGTTATGGCGATGCGCCGTAATATCGATGATCTCATCAAAACCCTTCAGTACCGGGACCAGCATATTTTCTACCTGAACAATGTTTTGAACCACCAGAGACAGGAATTTCTGCAAGTTGAAAGGGACCTGGAGATAAAGATTTTCAAACTGGTGGTGGACCAGAGTAAAGAGGAGGTGGTGCAAAAATTCAAAGAAAGATGCCATAAGGAGGATCTCCAGAGGATGGCTGGACTGTTGGAGGCAGAAAGACAGAAGAAGACCTGGGCCTTCTCAGATGGCCAGGTACCTCAAAGAACAACAAGGGACTGCAAACCAGAAGTGGCTGAGCTGCAGGCGCAGCTCAATGTCATGGAACACACATATTCTGAACTCCAGAGGACAAATTATGGTCTTCTCGCAAGGTTAAATCACACCTCCCAAAACCGGGGTGATTTAAAAAGCTCAGACCTCCAAAATGAAGAGGACAGGATGGCAGGGCTCAGCGCTCTGGAGGAGAGGCTCCAGCAGGAGGTGGAGGAGAGAAAGAGGCTGATGGCTGAGAAGGACACCCTGCTGGTTCAGAATGAGATCCTCCAGTCTGAGAAGGAGTCCCTCCAGTCTGAGAAGGAGACTCTTTATGCAGAGAAGGAGTCCCTCCAGTCTGAGAAGGACACCCTGCTGGTTCAGAATGAGACCCTCCAGTCGGAGAAGGAGTCCCTCCAGTCTGAGAAGGAGTCCCTCCAGTCTGAGAAGGAGACCCTCCAGTCTGAGAAGGAGACTCTTTATGTAGAGAAGGAGTCCCTCCAGTCTGAGAAGGGGACCCTCCAGTCTGAGAAGGAGGCCGTCCAGTCTGAGAATGTGGCCCTCCAGTCTGAGAAGGGGAACCTCCAGTCTGAGAAGGAGTCCCTTCAGCTAGAGAAGGAGACCCTCCAGTCTGAGAAGGAGTCCCTTCAGCTAGAGAAGGAGACCCTTCAGTCTGAGAAGGAGACCCTCCAGTCTGAGAAGGAGACCCTCCAGTCTGAGAAGGAGACCGTCCAGTCTGAGAATGTGGCCCTCCAGTCTGAGAAGGGGAACCTCCAGTCTGAGAAGGAGTCCCTTCAGCTAGAGAAGGAGACCCTCCAGTCTGAGAAGAAGTCCCTTCAGCTAGAGAAGGGGAACCTCCAGTCTGAGAAGGAGTCCCTTCAGCTAGAGAAGGAGACCCTCCAGTCTGAGAAGGAGTCCCTCCAGTCTGAGAAGGAGGCCCTACAGTCTGAGAAGGAGACCCTCCAATCTGAGAAGGAGGCCCTACAGTCTGAGAAGGGGGCCCTACAGTCTGAGAAGGAGACCCTCTATGCTGAAAATCAGTCCCTGTTGGCTGAGGATGAAGCCTACTACACTGAGAACAAGACCCTAATGGCTGAGAAGAAGAAAATTTTCTCCGAGAGGAATGCCCTGCTGGCTGACAACAAGGCCCTGTGGGTTCTGAACAAGACCCTCCAGAATGAGAAGAAGATCATCCTGTCTGAGAAAAACACCCTCCGGTCTGAGAAGGCGACCCTACAGTCTGAGAAGGAGACCCTCCAGTCTGAGAAGAAGACCCTCTATGCTGAAAATAAGACCCTGTTGGCTGAGGAAGAAACCTTCTGCACTGAGAACAAGATCCTAATCGCTGAGAAGGAGTCCCTCCAGTGTGAGAAGGAGTCCCTCCAGTCTGAGAAGGAGTCCCTCCAATCTGAGAAGGAGTCCCTCCAGTCTGAGAAGGAGTCCCTCCAATCTGAGAAGATCCTCCAGTCTGAGGAGGAGTCCCTCGAGTCTGAGAAGGAGTCCCTCCAGTCTGATAAGGAGTCCCTCCAGTCTGAGAAGGAGACCCTCCAGTCTGAGAAGGAGTCCCTCCAGTCTGAGAAGGAGTCCCTCCAATCTGAGGAGATCCTCCAGTCTGAGGAGGAGTCCCTCGAGTCTGAGGAGGAGTCCCGCTACCAGTCTTGGGAGGATCTCCAGGCCAAGGATCCATCTGTTCGCACCACAAGTCTTTTTTTTGCCATTCTAACTAAACGAAAACACATGCGTCAGGTTTCCAGAAACAAAAGAAACGGAAAGAAGAAGAAGACTAAGTAGACAGCAGAGGAGACAGCAGAGGAGACCCAGAAAGTTCCAGAGGATGAAGAACTTTAAGTGTTTTTTGAGTCCCATAGTAGCTGCCATCTTGGAATTCAATTGACTCTATTGAGTTCTTCCAGTCAGTATACATTTATATTGAGTTTTGGATTGTTAAAACATTTCTGGTCATTAAAGTTCTACTTCAAAAACCTTTTTTTGTGTTTAATGAGGCAGCTATCTTGAAAACTGGTGGCCATCTTGTATTTAACAGCTGGAGAACATACTTTTGTCAAATAGCATATCCTGAACATCATTTGTGCCAAATTTGGCACTTGTATCACCAAGTGAAAGATTCTGATAGAATATTGGCTTAACTTGCACCACTAATCAATCAAATCAATTTCAATGACTCATATAGGTTGATGCAAATGTCTTTTTAAAAGAACTCAACTCATTCGTTGTAGATTCAAACTCGGTCCAGGTTGTAATTGTTGTGAAAGATTTTTTTGAAAACTTTAACTCAATCAGAACTACTGACATAATGTACCATGGTTTTATATGTTTAAATAAACGATAATGTCCAATACAACTGACAGAATGTCATTTCGGTATCGTTTACTAAGTAAACCTGAAAGTTAAAGAGACTAAAAGACATTCTTGAGAGAATAGCTTTTAAAATGTGTGAAGATACCAAACTGCACATTTCTAATTATCTTCTTATTCTAAAAGAAGGGCTCTATTAGGATGGGACAAAGTGTAGAAATATACAGCAAGACTTAATCCATTTTAGGACATCTTATGGATAATAGTTGAATTTGAATGTCACTGCGGTTGAAAATGAGAGTTTTGAGGTAAATCATCAATTTGATCAAAAAAGAACAACACACAAATCCAAGAAAGGAAGTAACATTATATTTAGGGACCAAGCCCAAAAGTCCCAGAGGCAAGGACCCTATTGTTTTTGTAATGTTTCTTCTTTGTAATTATGAATCCGCCATGTCATTAGACCCAAATTCGACCCACTCAACATGCTCAAAAACTCACCAAATTTTGTATGCACATCCCAGCCACATGAACATCATCATCCATGCAGGCTTCTTCAACATACTGCAGAGCAAGACTGGTTCTGAGGTCCTGGAAAATTACTTTTCATTACTAATGGATACTCTGAAGGAGTTCGAGCCCCAACATGTTTTCATTTCAGGCCCCATTCCAACCCTGGGAAGAGGAATTGAATCTTTCTCTGGCCTCTTTGCCTTGAATACGTGACTGACTTCAACATGCTTCTCCAATTGGATAAAGTTCATCGACAACTTCAACCTGTTCTGGAACCGTAAGGACCTCTTCAAACCGGACGATGTTCTTCTGAATATCATTGGATCCAGACTGCTCGGCGCCAACCAGTGACGTGCAGTCAGGGGAGGCAGGTGAGGCCGTGCCTCACCTGCCATCATGGAAAGAAAAAAAATGTAAAAAGAAAAAAAATTAATTAAATTGTTATATGTATCCAGTGATTATACTATAAAGTTATTTTCCATTTAACTTCACCAGTTTTAGATTATTTTCATTCAAAATCGCTGAATTTTCACATTTACCGTTCAAATACTGAGAAGAGACTTGCGGTGAGGCAGCAGCCAGCTGAGGCTCACCATGGATTGCGCAATGACTCGGCTAACTGCTGGCCTGCTGTGCAGTGAGAACGTATTGCTATCTCTCTGTATGTCGCTATTAAAATGTTCAAACACTTTTGCTATATGAATTATATTATAAATTTCCATAGTTTAGTTAACTGAGGTATATAATGTACAGTGTATTTTGTCAACAACTGTATGTGTAGAACGTGTTTCTTGTGCTGAGCAATCATAAAACGGCTGCGAAGACGCACTGGGTGAGGCACGCAGTTCTCCTGCCTCATGGTAGAGGGCGCTAGTGATCCCAGGGATCCTTCTTGCGACTCCTCGGCTGCAGAATAAGTGACCACAAGCTACAGTTAGCAAGTCAAGTGCAGCGGCAGCGATCGTTTATTTTTTCCTGTCGACTTCATTTATAAGTAAAGGTAAGACCATAATAACGTTTTTTTTTTATTAAATGTGCTTTTTTGTGTGCTACAGTTTGTATGTGTAAAGAATGCTGGTATGAGCTTTTAAACAGAACCCGTTAACTGCTGCCAATCAAATGGTGAATAAGATCCTCTTTAGGGTTCATATGTTTGTAAATCTGACTGTGATGAAGTCAGTGCCTCACCAGCCATGAACCTCACCGCACGTCACTGCTTCCAAGCAAATGCTTTGACTGACAACCGTTATTATCTAACGGAAAGCTCCCCCCTGTTTTGCCAAACAAACTTATCTAGTTAATCTATTCACATAAATTTATTCATACAGCAACATAGTCAGAAAAACCCAACTTATCCAACCAAAACGTAAATCTATCACTGCACAAAGTGCTGTATTGGCTCTGCAATTAACCCAATGATCCACTCGCTCAAACATTATGAACATGTAAATTCAAAATGACAATGCATTGATTTTGGTCTTTGTTCCAAGCTTTCAATCTGAGGGATTTGAAATGATTTCAGAAGAGTTCCAAGGGGTTTCTCACTTTCAACCACCCAAAGCAAGTTATGATTGCCTCAAATAAGATGAAAAGAGTTCTTCCCTCATGCTGTACACCTTTTTGAGTCACAAAATGACAGATGAGGTGAAATTTAAAGGTGTCTTTAGAAGACGGAGTTCAGAAATAATTATTATCTGACAAGCTCTCCTGAATCCCTTGACCCGCCCCTCGTCGCCTCAGTTTATCCGGCTGAATTGATGCCATTCAGCCAAGACGGACTCGGAAATAACAAGAGACGCAGAGGCTGCACTTCACAGAGAGTGACAGCAAAATGAGACAGACGATAACTGGAATTATTGGCTGACATTTACTCATCAACATACTGGAAATAATCCCCCTGTGGAAGAAGAAAAAGAAATGACTTGAACGAGTCCAGAGAAATGTTTGGTTTTGTGTAACAGCGCTGCACTTGTTAATCTTTTTCTAATCCTATCTATCAAAATCATTTGTCTGGTTTTATCTTCTCATCCTAATTAGTTTCTCACATTTTTCACTACATTTCTCTTCTCATCATTAATCCAGTGTGAATACTGTATGTTGTAATGTTTTGCATCACAGCACCACTTGGCATCATTGTCCTCATTTGTCTAGTCTCAGAAAGACGTAATTCATCTTTTAATGCTTCTCCATCCTGTCCAATCCTCTGGAAAAGATTGGCAGAGGGCTTTATGGGTATTTATCAGCCCCAGAGGGGCGGCAGGGTAATCGCTCACAACCACCGCACAATCTATCACTTTAATACACAGCTCTTCTCGGCACCACAACATTATCTCCTCTTTTCCATGTTTCTCTTTTATCTCGGCCTCTTGTTTATTCCTGGCTTGTTGTAGAGGTTAATGATGTCCTTGTTGTTTCTGATAACACCTGAGAGGAGAAGGGAAGCTGTGCAATTTCCTTTCTTTGTCTCAACTTTTCTAAATATTCATGCCAGTTACTTTGCATGGTGAAGATCAATGTACTGCAAGCTGCTAAATTGAAAAAACTATGAAAAAGTTCATATTTTTTTACTTTTGTCTCCCTCAGTTGGCCTATCTTAATAATTAAAAACATAGTTTTAATATTATTGAAGCTGGACATTGTCTTTTTTTTTTTTTTTTACTGAATGTGACTATAACAGGGTCAGAAAATGTATTTTTTACCTGTATTTACATGAATATATCAAACAAAAACACAACTAAATCTCTATTCATCTACATATTTTTTTAGAAATTCAGGTCAATGTAGAAATGTCAGGAACTACTTATGACTTAGTTGACACTGGCTATACACAGAAACGGGTGTTAAATCATGCTCTGAGCTGTACACAACAGGAAACTCTGGAGGTATACAGTTCTCCACTCTTGTTGTCGTGGATGAACTAAAGCCTCAGGAATGCATGAAATCTGTCCAGAGCAGGAGTATGCCATTTTTTTATATCCACATGCAGCTCCTTTCCTTAATTGAACCGACTTCCAGTAGCTTTCACATAACTGCATGGAAATTAACTGTTATTTGAATTTTGTATTTGTTTGGTCATTTATTTGGCACAGCTAACAATTCATTCTTATGTTCATTAACCTCTATTTAACCAGGAAAGTAAAACAAAAACCCATTGAGATTGAGATCTCTTTTACAAGGGTGACCTGGCCAAGAGGTCCGCAGCACACAACAGGTACACCAAAGTCCATCACAAGGAGCAGATACACAGACAACCCACACACATTCCCACCTACGAGCAAGTTGGGTTTCCTGTCACAGCCCCAAAACATGCATGTGAGGTTAACTGGTGACCCTGAGTACATGGAGAGTACTATAAAACAACACTTCAATACAATTACAAATTTGGACTCTTTAATATAATACCCGCTGGTCAAGGATTCTATGTTCCTGTGTCTTTTTGTGCATTGTTCACATATAAATAAGAGTGCAATTCATATTCTTGGGTTTTAAACAGGTTACATGTTCAGCTAAAGTTACGAGTTCACATCAATAAACAGTATGTATCATTGCATTATCTATACATAGTATTCCTAAATAATCACAATTATTGCCGGTACTTGGTTTAACAGTAGAATTATTAGTAAAGAATGATACAAGCAACCACATTTATTTGTCTCTTTTGCTGCATTGAAGAATCGTGAAGAATTCACAAACCAACTAATTCATCCTTCAGTTTTATAGCAAGAATGTGTGTTCAATGTGTTTTTGTTTTGCTATGATTATGTGGCTGGAGGGGGGCAAAAAAGCTTCCTTTGTATGTAAAGATTATAGGCATTCTAAATGGGAGAGCTACACATTTAACATAATATAAGTTTCACAAGTTTGGCTGCTGAGTCAAATATTTACCTCAAAATGAAGCTTCATCCCTCTAAAACTCACTGCTACTTTCTGATATGTGGCAGAAGGAATACACTGTGTATGTTCAGTGTGGATCACGTGAAGTCTGACTAAATATATTAAAGTGGTACAGCTGACCCACGTGTGATGAGAATCAGTTACTTCATGAAGTCAGAGTGTGCACTTGATGTCTGAGCCTGTCAGTTTCTCTGCAGCAGCTGAACTTGGAAATTGGATCAGCATGGGGTGTTAAAGTTGCACAAAGTAAAAAAAAATCACACCAAGTGTAAAGAGGGCGCTCAGAGATTAGTGGGTTTATCATGTCTTCTGGGAGCCGGGATGATTTTCTCTGCAGGTTAATAAGTAGAAGGCTGAGACATGAGAGGCAGTTTACACAAAGGAGAAGAGCAGTCGTGTCTTCTTGTCCTCAGTTAGAGGCCATAACCGAAGCAATCTTATCTCTGAGGTTCGTGTAATAATATCCTGTGGGAACAAACATGTCATGAGTCGTTGACGTCAGGGTCGATTTTGGCCACAAAGTTTGGATGACATTAGCTTTTTGACAACTCAGTTTGAAATGCAGTGATGAAGGATATGAAATTGGGAAAATTACACCAAGAGAAACTGTAGTTTCAGTGACGTGAAATATCCCCAAGTAAAGCTGTTTATTGATAAAAATACAGAGATACAAAACATATCAAACACATATCGAAGCATACCTCTAGTATGATATATAGTGGTATGGAAATCAAAGTAAAATACAGTAAAACCTCTGATGAAGTGTCCCTGAAGACAAGTGTCCTCTCATTGGAGGGACAGGTCACAAGGACAAATTGTAGGACCAGTTGATATTGAACGAACCAAACACCAAATATGTTATGGTTATTTAAAAGCACATAACTGAACCAATACAAGGATATATACAATATATATACATGTGTCAAATTTGTACACAAAATAATTAATTAGGATTTAATTTACTATTTAGGCTATTTTAGGGACCACATACAGTCCAGTTTCATCTTGAGTGGACCAGACTGGTGAAATATTGCTATAATAACCTTAAAACTTTCACTTCAAAGTTTTTATTTGTTGTGGTCACGGTGTACGTGAGGAAATTGTCTATATTTTTGCAAGATCAAACACTTAGTACTGAAACTGACCGCAATCTCAACATAAAATCAATTTTAATGAAACATTCTGGTGCAAAATACAATGAAATGTCAAAAAATAAAACCTTGCTTGGTGGGACCAGATTGGAGCCTCTTAGGGCCGGTTTTGGCCCACGGGCCTTATGTTATGTTATGTCCTTATGGAAAGTGAAACGTTCGTGTGCGCAGAGTATGCGTGATATCAAAATCGTCATCCACCTCTGTGTGCTGGGGTCCGCTCCAACCCTCTGTGGTCGACTGCACAGTCTCAAAATTTGGGCTTGCCGACAGCGCATGGACACTGCGGCTGGTTGCTCTGCCACTAAGTGCTTTGTTTCGTGTTTTGTGTGGCTGTGTGTGAGTGAGCTCTGTGTGCTTCGGTATACAAACAGAGTCTACTGTCAGCGCGACCTCCTGGAAATAGGATTACACAGTGAGGGGACAGTTACAGCTGAGTTTATCTGCTCCCATAACATCTCGGCAGACATCGCCAGGAGCCCTGGCGCTCCGTGGATTATCATCCCAGAAGAGAGGAGACGTAAGCGGTGCAGCGAGAGGAGGAGGAAGAGGGGATGCAGAGCTGGGGCCGCTGGCTAGGCTACGCAGGAGCCCACACAAACAACCAATCCCTAGCATTTTCTCTCAAAAGACACCAAATATCTCCACTTCTGCTCCCCAGCATCCTCCACCTTTCCTAAAGTAGGTTATGTTTCACTTCAGGAGTTCTGAGCTGTCTGGCTCTTTATTTGCTTTTAAATTGTGATTGTTCAGACTGGGAGACGGAGGATCTCCTCACACAAGTGCCCAATAGGCTCTGGCACATGCGCAGTCAGCACGTACAGGTGGTGTCGTCACAAAATTTGGGCTGCGCGGTCGACCACAGAGGGTCGGAGCGGAGGGGTGGTGACAATTTTGACGTCAGGTGTACTCTGGGCACACGAAAGTTTACAGTAAAGTACTAGGGGCGGAGACTCGGGGGGGGCTGGGAGGGCGGCACGCCCCCGGCCCGGGCTCCGGAGGGGCCCGGTTCAGTGCGGGGACCTGAGGGAGCCGGGCCTCTACCCCGGCTCCGGGCTGGAGAGCTCAGATCATGCAAACTGTTTTTTTCTAATCACCACTATCAAGAGAGCTGGACGTATGTGGGCTTATATAGGTTGCCCCAGTCAAGACTGACTTTAGTGATGTAGTAGGTGTAAAATATTGAATAAAATGTTGTGCTGTATGACTGGCTTTATTTTCACTCTACATTTTACTTTATGGTGTGCAAATTTACAAGTGGATTGTTGATATTGTCTCCAAGTGTATTTTGGGTAAAATCGTCATCAACCGTCCACCACCGTCATCAGTCACTTGTCAACAGAGTGCAAGCCAGGTGGTTAATGAGGTTAACATGAGTGGCAGTTCATATAAACATAAAAGTGGAGCGGCAAAGCGCAAAGAAAAAGAAAAAAGAGAGCAAGGAAAAGCCAAATTACAAAAACTGGACATATTATGTTCGTCCTCCTGGAGGTGAACCTGCATTGTTATTGGCAGCGATTCAGGCCCACCAATACTGCCAGCACAGTCATCAAGCCAGATTTACAGGTAGCAATTCTAAAAATCCCTACACTTTACACAATGTGTGAGTTAGTTGTAAACTGTTGATGGTTGTTATTGTAGTAGCCCAGCCGCCTATAGCTTAAATCCCCTTCTTTCTCTCTCGGCAGTACAGCTGTGATGTTAGGGACTCAGCAGTTGCTCGCTGCTGTAGGGTAAAGCCAGACCTGGTGCCTGACCAGTAGCCCCCCTCCTCACCCACGCTGGACACTGGAAATGAAAGCAGCAGGTCTCCTCACGCTCCAGGTGACACTCAGACCGTGGATGATGAAAACCCTTCTCTGGAGTGTTTTCCGACTGATCGGGCCAATTTTGCTGAAAACATCCAGGAGGTCAACATTAAAAGATATATCCTTAAGATGGGCCCATGCAAACCCAAAGGTCCATTTCCCACTGATAACGACAATCTTTGTATTTCAGAAAGATATTACACCTCTGCCACTAAGGTTGAGATGAAACTTCCCCGCAGCTGGATGTGCTTTTCCCCCAAATTAGTCTGCTGTTGCTGTGAGCACCGTTACCTAACTGTTGTTAAGAATGACATGGATATTCGCTAACGAGGATATGCTACGCTGCATTAAAGGCATGATGGACGATCTCCGAACGGAAATCATCACTAAGTTTGAAACTGTAATATCCGAGTCTCTTAAGACTGAAGTTTCACGTGCCCTGAAACTGTTGGAGGAGAAAGTTGACTCTCATAACGAGACTATTTCTGACCTGAGCGTTCTGCCAACGATCACGAAGCCCAGCTAACGAGCCTACAGGCTAATGTGGCTAAGCTATCGGCTACAGTGGATTGCCTGGGTAAGAAATGCGAGGCACGTTCTAGGTGTAATAATATTCGGCTTGTGGGCCTGCCTGAAGAAACCGAGGGTCCTAACCCCACAGGGTTTGTGGCTAAACTGTTGAAAGACTTATTGAGCCTCAAAGCTGAGCCTGATTTGGACAGAGCCCGCCGCATGCGGCGGGCTAAGCCGCAGGGGGGTGAACCACCACGGCCAATGGTCGTCAAAGTAAACAAGTTCCAGGTCAGAAACTTCATCCTGCGTAGTGCTGGGGAGGCTTCACCTCTGACTCATGACTGAAAAAAGGTCTATATATTTCAGGATTTCACCTCTGCTGTGGCCAAGCAGAGGGTTACGTTCACCAAGGTAAAGAGGGAGCTACATGCTTGTGCTAACGTGAAATTCGGCCTGCGGTACCCGGCCACTCTACATATCACTCTACCCAACGGCTCAACCCAGAGATTTGTCGACCCGGACCAGGCGCAGGAATTCATGACTAAGAGGCTGAAGAAGACCCAGGATTCAGATGAGGGCTGAGACTGACATCAGGGAGTGCAGTGACGCTGCCATTTGGAGGTTACAGACACCAGCCAAATGGTATCATGCACTGTTACTGTGCCTTCCAACGTTGTTTATTGTTTACAGATAGTATCTATAGGTCTTCATGCCTAGTTAAGGACTGTACTGTGTGCTCCCAGGGGTGTAGCACTGTTTCTGAATGATGACACTTTATATTGTTATGCAGAGAATGTTTAATAGAACTATATTTTTAATTGATATTGTGGGACAGTTTGTTCTTACATTCCCCAAAACAGTCTAAGAGTACGGGTAAGTTACGAGCACCAATAGATTTTGGTTTGTTGAGGAGTAAGATATCACGCACCTTTTTTAGTGTGCTTATGCTAGGAGATTGAAGGGGGGAGGGGGTCCAAGAGGGATTGTTTGTTTGAGTTTTTCTCATGGGGGGATGGCACATGTCTCTTTTTGTATTCCTATATGTTCATCAGTCTGTTTAATCTACTTATGTTTTCTATCAGACCAGTAGGTACCTCTCTTTATTTTAATATTGTAATGCTCTTGCATCGTAATAGCTCAGCCCAATAGTACACCGCCTAATGTAGGCGGAGATATTAAGTTTGTTAGTTTTAATAGCAAAGGTCTAAACAATCCAATTAAACGGCGTAAGGTCCTACATTATTTACATCATCTTAATGCTCATGTAATTTTTCTGCAGGAAACCCATTTGAAAGATACAGACAACCTTAGATTAAAAAGGAGTTGGGTTGGTCAGATATTTCTCTCCTCAGTGAAGCGAGAGGCGTTGCGATACTTTTACATAAAACCATTCCTTTTTGTATATATTAAAGCCATATCTGATCCTACAGGGAGATTCATTATTGTCACTGGCCAAATTTATGACGTCAAGGTAGTCCTTGCAAATATATATGCACCTAACTGGGATGATGAGGCGTTCTTTAAACGGGTATTTTCGAAGTTGCCGGACTTGTCACAACATAACTTGATTTTGGGTCGAGATTTTAATTGCCGGTTGGACCCTTCTTTAGACCGCTCCTCCTCTACCTTAGTGCCAAAATCCAAATCGGCAATAGTAATAGAAGCTTTAATTTTAATGTTATTGATCCATGGTGTTATTCTAACCCAAGCAAAAGGGAATACCCTTTTTTTTCCTCATGTACACCAGACTTTTACACGTATTGATTTCTTTTCGGTAGACAGCTCACTGCTTAGAGCAGTTTGTGGATGTAAATATGATTCAATTATTTTGTCGGATCACGCATCAGTCTTCGCTAATATATATGTTCAGAAATTCACATGTGTACAGCAGCCATGGCGCCTCAACACACAACTTCTCTTGAAGAAATAGTTTGTTGAACTTATGTTGAAGCAATTACATTTTTTCTTTCAAATTAATGTTTAATTAATGTTTCCTTACAAACAGAATTTTTCTTTCTTGGGTTAAGTTATTGTATTTGTCTCCACTAGCCTCTGTTAGAACCAATAGCAGAAACTCAGAATACTTCGGGCTGTTTAGCTCCACTAGACAGGGCTGTCCGTTAAGCCCTCTTCTGTTTGCCATGGTTATGGAGCCTTTGTCAGCCACTCTAAAGTCTCACCCTGATCTCAATGGTATAACAAGAAATGGGGTGGAACTGAGGGTCGCCCTTTATGCAGATTACCTTTTACTGTTCTTGTCTGACTTATCTCGCTCCATTCCTGCAGCTCTTTCAGTCTTGGAAACCTTTGGTGAGATTTCGGGATATAAATTAAATTTGGAGAAGAGCGAGATTTGACTTGTGAATAAATTAGCCAAGGATTATTCACTTGAAAAATTTCCATTCAAGATATCTAAGTCAGGCTTTGTTTATCTGGGAGTATATGTAGCTGACACAGTGGTTAACCTTCGCAAGAGGAACTTTGTCACCCTGCTTAAACAAATCAAGCTAGATTTTGAAAGATGGTCCTTACTTCAGCTTTCCGTTGCTGCGAGAATCAATTCTATTAAGATGAATATTCTTCCACGCTTCCTGTACCTATTACAATGTGTTCCAATCTTCCTTCCTCTTTCCTTTTTCAAAACAGTAGATAGCCTTATGAAAGATTTTATTTGGAATGAAAAAACACCCAGGTTCTTCAGATTCTATAGTGACCCAAAGAATTAGGTGGAATGGCTCTGCCAAACATTTTATTTTATTATTGGGCAGCGAACATAAGGAACTTAAACTACTGGCTTCGTTATGAGAATATTGAGAGCCTTCCATTATGGCTGGTTGTCGAAGCAAATTCTGCACTTCCGGTGACAATGAAATCCTTACTGTACTCACCTCTTTTATCTTCCACTTCCCCTTATTCAAAATTTTTTATTGTTGCCTCTTGCCTCAAAATTTGGAGCCAATTTAGGCGCTTCTTTGGGCTGCAAACCTTTGCTGTCCAGGCACCAGTCTCAGCAAATCGTGCCTTTCCTCCATCCCTGGTAGACAGTACATTCTCTTTGTGGGCTCGGCTGGGCATAAAAACTTTTGCAGATCTATATATAGACTCAACATTTGCCTCTTTTCATCAGCTGGTTGAAAAATTTTCTTTACCTCAAAGCCACTTTTTTCGATACCTCCAGGTTCGTAATTTTGTTCATTCTTTGGGTCTGAATTTTCCTACCCTCCTTTACTCTTTAAATTTGGATATTTTCCTGGTGCCTCTTCCTTCATTGAAGGGTGCGATATCTGTCATTTATTCTAATATTCATAAACTCTGCTCAAACTCTTCTTCAAATACACTTAAAACTGTTTGGGAGACTGATTTGGGACAGAATATTTCAGATGGCGTTTGGAAGGGAATTTTGAAGAGGGTTCACAACTCATCTATTTGTGCTAAACACAGTCTTACTCAGTGTAGGATTTTACATCGAGCTCACTACACCAAAGTGAGGCTGTCCAAATTGTTTAATACAGTTTCCTCTCTCTGTGATAGGTGCAAACAAGCTCCGGCTGATTATATACATACTTTCTGGCACTGCCCTTCTCTGAGTACATACTGGTCTGAAATTTTTGTGGTGTTCTCCAAGGTCACGGGGAAAACTATAGTTCCAAATGCTTTAATTGCTCTTTTTGGTGTGTTGCCGCCTGCACATTCTCTTTTCTCTAACTAAAAGGACCTGATAGCGTTCTCATCCCTACTGGCAAGGAGGCTGATTCTGCTGAGATGTAAATCTCCAGCCCCACCTACACATGTACGCTGGATTAAAGAGGTTCTTTATTTCCTTAAACTGGAAAAGATCAGGTTAACCCTGTCTGGATCTGATAGGTCTTTTGCAAAAACTTGGAACCCTTTTTTTTCATATGTCAAAAGCACAGAACGTCATCTTGATCTTGACTGAGAACCTATCTTGAAAAATATTGTGTTTTATTTATTTACTCTTTATTATTGTTAATCTTTTTTCTTTTTAAGGAGATGTGTGCCAGGGGAGGGGTACGGTGGGGGTGAGGGGTTCAATTGTTTGTGTTTGTCTTGTTTTTGTCGGGTTTAAAAAAAAAAAAAAAAATCACTTTGTCCAAAAGATGTATGTGATGAAACGTGTCTGATAACCCAATAAACATTTTTTTTTTAAATTTAAAAAAGAATGACATGGATATTGCAGCGGATATACAGATCAATTAAGTGTTTTGGGGTTTTGAAGCGACTATGGGCTCATCAGCGTCAGAGTTTGAAAACCAAATCCTGGGCTCTATAGAGAAAAACGAAATAGATCTGTTGAAATGCCGCAGACAGGGCTATGATGGAGTCGCGAATATAAGTGGTGCGTATTCAGGCGTACAGGCAAGAATAACAGAGAAGGAGCCCCTTGCCTATTATGTTCATTGCGCTGCTCATATTCTCAACTTAGCTCTCAACGACTCTGTTAAAAACGTCCTTGGAGTGAAGCAGTTCTATGACACTGTTGAGATCCTGTACAACTCTTTTGGTCACAGCATCAAACGATGGGCGCTCCTCAGTGAGTTAATGATGCCAGAGAGCTGAACTGTCACATTAAAACGCCTCCGTCCCACTCGCTGGTCATCTTGACATGATGCGCTTTTTGCATTTAGGCACAGATATGGAGACATTATAAAAGCCTTCGTCAAAAAGCGTGGTGAAGCAAGTGCGCTCAAGAATGCCATAAGCAAATTTTCTTTCATATTTTTAGTCAACATGCAAACCAAGATTCTTGAATGTATAAACGATGCCTCACAGTTCCTGCAAGCTAAGCACACGGATATTATGAAAGCATCTAGTCTTCTGCAAAATGCCATCAGTGTTCTTATGGAATTTAGGGAGCAATTTGATGAGGCCACTCTTGCTCTCGCTACAAAATGGGGAAGTCAAACGCAGGGCATCACTTTGGTGAACTTTCTGAAGACAGTCACCTCCCTGATGCAGAAAGAAAATTTTGGGTGAACGTTTTCAATGCTTGTCTTGATATCATCATCCAGCAACTGTCCCAAAGATTCACCAGCTTAAATAGAACTATGAATATGTTTGTGGCAATTCACCCCAACACACTCCTGCAAGCAAGAGATGAGGAGTTACACCAAGCTGCCATGCTGCTTAGTGAGCACTACAGTCGGGACATCGGCCCCAGCTTCCCTGGCCAGCTGCTTTGTTTTAGAACCTCTTTCAGGGACCAGATACCAAAGCAAAAGTCTGTTGTGGATCTGGCAAAAATGCTCCTTTTCAACCACCCAGCAGTAACTTCTACATTCAGTGAGGTTTGCACCGCCCTCCTTTCATTTTTGACTCTTCCCGTCACCGTCGCAACCTCTGAGCGCTCCTTCTCCAAGTTAAAACTCATTAAAAACCACTTGAGGAGCACAGTGGGACAGGAAAGACTGAGTGGACTTGCCATGTTGTCCATAAAGAATGAGAGAGCAAAGAAAATAGAAATACAGAGCATCATGGATGAGTTTGCAGAGCACAAGGCTTGTCATATGCCCTTCAAATGGTGGTGAGTAGGCCTATAGTACTTCATATTGAAATTGTGTTTGTTGGTGAACATGTGGGCCAGCTTTACTAAACTTTATAGCTATTGATATAAGCTATAGCCTACTGTGCTGTCATTAGTTGAAATAGTTAAAGTGGGTGTCAAAATGATGTGGTCGCTATCCTGGTGCTGAATTGCTTTGAATTTGTGTTGTTTTATTATTAGGGGCCATGTAGCTCTTCGTGGTGCTGAAGCTTATAAGCCCCTGTGACATGTGTATGTTGTAAAATGATGTTATGATGAGCTTTATTATTTGGGTTTAAAGTGGCCGGTCATGTGCCCCGCCCCCGGCCGGGCTCTGATTTGTTCCGCAAGTGTAGAGTACATAAAGCCTCGTTTCCACATTGCCCCTTGGTGCCGGTACGGGTCAGGTCGGAACCGGTTGTTGTGCATTTCCACTGACTCAGAACCGTTACCAACCGGTACCATTGGTAACCATTTCTCGCTACCCCTCGCTACCCCTCCACTTAGGGTACTAGGCGCAACGTGCCGGCTATGAGCGGGTGGAGCTTCAACACTGCCATCTGCTCATTGGTCCGTGACAACCGCTATTTTCCCAGAAAGCCCGCCATTTCGAATCAGTTCTTCGGCAGCAATCAGGTAACTTTTTTGAAAATGTCCATGTATAATGGTGTCACATCCTGCGTGATTACGCAACCGTTCATAACCCCGCCTACATTTCAAACCGTTCCCCGTGTAATGGAAACGCGGCACTGATATGGGTCTGGTTACGGATAGCCGACCCCACCTGACCCACACCGGCACCAAGGGGCACTGTGGAAACGAGGCTAAAGGCCCGTGGACCAAAACCGACCCGCAAGAGGCTCCAATCTGGTCCCACAAACCCCCCAAGCAAGGAGGTTATATAGGATTTTTACAAGTTGTTTTTTTTACATTTCATTGTGTTGTGCACCAGAAGGTTTCATTGAAATTGACTTTATGTTGAGATTGCAATCATTTTCAGTACCAACTGTTTGATCTTACAAAAATATAGGCAGTTTCATTACATACACTGTGACCACAACAAAGGAAAACGTTAAGTGTAAATTCAAAGGTTATTATAGCAATATTACCAGTCTGGTCCACTCAAAAATGGACTGTATGTGGTCCCTGAAGTAAATTAAATCTTCTTCAATAATTATTTTCTATACATCTTACATACATGTGTATATATGTATATTGTTAAAATCTTTGTATTGGTTCAGTTATTTGCTTTTAAATAATCATAACATATTTGGTGTTTGGTTCGTTCAATATCTACTGGTCCTTCAATTTGTCCTTGTGACCGGTCCTTCAGAAGAGAGGACACCTGTCTCCAGGTGACACTTGCCCTTTGATTTTAGGGAATCCCGACATCAGAGGTTTTACTGTATATCTTTTCTTTGGGAATGTTAAAGAAAAATAAAACCAAGTCCATATTTTATGTGGATGGAGGAACTGAGGAACTTAGAAGTTACCTTAGAACAATTAATAGCTTAATGAATTTGGACTTGAATTTAACTGAATTTGTTGTCACCGTTATTATCACTGAGCTGCTAGCATGTGATATTGTGAGATATCAAAAAGAAATAAATTATTTTATGACAAAATGAGCTGATTGACTGAATGTCCTGCTTACCAAAACTAGTAAAATCAACTTTACGTAGCATTTTTCACTGTGTGGAGACCAGACTGTGGCTGTAAGAAGTAACAAAGTATTACAGACATATTCCACTTCATTGACCTTTAACCCTTGTACAGTATGAATGAGGCCCAAGAAGTAGCTTTCATACTCTGGAATAAATCCTAATATATGTCATTTACCACATATGCTTCTCTATGGACTCTATGATTGCTAAATCAGCCCGCAAACTTAGAAAACTCTAACCTAGTTACATCAAACACATCTCAAATGTTTAGTTAATCTTTCTACAAAATGTAATTGCCCATTATTCTCTTTTCCCACACAGTTTAGAGTATCAGGAACAAAATTTAATTAAGGCAAACAAATATCACTGAAAATAGATCCATAAACTCCTGGTGGTCTTTCATTGCTTTTGTTACCCTCACTCCACCAACACCGGCCTAACCCAAATGAATATCACCTCGATTTAACCATTGTTTGCGATGATGCTTACTGTTTGACCTTTCCTGCCACAATGCTTCGTTTCATAGATGTGTTATTATCCGTCAGACATTGACAGTTAAATACTATCTCACAGCAGCAGAGGCCTGGCGCTGAATCATTCTGCTGGCTTTGTGTGTGTGTGTGTGTGTGTGTGTGTGTGTGTGTGTGTGTGTGTGTGTGTGTGTGTGTGTGTGTGTGTGTGTGTGTGTGTGTGTGTGTGTGTGTGTGTGTGTGTGTGTGTGTGTGTGTGTGTGTGTGTGTGTGTGTGTGTGTGTGTGTTTGAATCCAAATTTAAATATCATTATCCAGTTAAGACTCTGGAGCCTGAACCTTCCCATCGGGCTCACCATGAGTGAAATTAGACCATCAGCCTAATTTAAGAGCTATAGCCTCTCATTATTGGAAATGCACTTGGAAATCAAACCATGCAGGATGTATTTTGGATAGTCCCTCTATAAGACCAGTTTTAGAGCTGTCTCAGGAAGATCAGACCTTCCTCCACATGTTCATCTGCTCCTGCTGCTGGTCTGGACTGATGTAGGGCCTCCGCTCTGGTCCACCTCACACTTCTCTCTGCGTTTAGTTTCCTGTGTTGCTCTATCCCAATTTGTTTTACTGGGTTGAATCAGTTTGGTATCAATATCATTTTTCTTCTCTTCCACTTCTGCTCATGTCTCCTTCCATCAGCCCTGTATCTGTCCTGCTTCATTTTACAGAATATTTTGCTCAACTGTGTACACAGTGAATTTTATATGTGATGAGCCTTACAAATGTGTCCATGAAAGATACATCATGCAAAGTCCTTGTATTGCATTTTGCATTACAATGCATGTGTTTTGTCTTCAGTTGTCCATATCTCATTGGCAATAAATCATTGCAAAGTGACTTTACTCCTGTTTTCTGACTCTGCAACAATGAGGATTGTTAATGAATTTCAACGAAGAAAGACTGTGATATGCTTTCAGACTTCAACACAAAATTGAGTTCCACTTTGCGTCTAATAATCCATCCAGCAATCACACAGTCTTTCATTTTGTTCAAACCATGTGCTGCAATATTGTTTCATCCCACACAGTGCACCCTATAGGGTACTTTACCATGTGTTTTAGTCACTGAAAGGGCACTCATTGCTGCATCCTGCTTGCTCACGCATGGGGGCACCCCGGAGGGCAATTAGTGTTGTTATTTTGTATTGAAACGGAAACCAACTGTGCTTTATATTTAGTGGGACAAAAGACATGTAACACATTGAAATGTGTTTGGATTGCAAAATGGCATTACACAGAAAGTACTATTGAGAGTATATTGATAGAAGTCTGAAAGCTAACCAAGTGGGTCACACCTCATAATACCAGTTTGTCAGTAATATCCAGACACAGAACTATTATAACATACAGAAGTTGAAGAAATAAATCAATGAACATAAAGTACTAGTGTTGGTGCTCCAAAAAAACCAGATACTTATTTCTTACTTACGGAACCTTATCCAAATTATTTGATAACAACAGATGTCAATTTTTTCTACATAAAGCACACTCTCTAGCCATTTGCGTATCTGAATTCCTAAAAGACCGTCATAATAAAGAGTGAGTGGTGTCTTTATTATGATGTTTCATCCCACACAGCTGATCCAACAGAAAAGAGCAAATGACATAGAGTGGGTTTTAACACATCCTTCAAATTTAAAACAGCGACCTTCTTGGGCTCCATTACATTCACATCTCATACCCTCAACAATTCTTTACAGAAAACATGCCACCTTTCATTTTTGTAGGAGAAAAGAATTCCATTCACACAGCACTAAAGGTCATCTTCTATTTGATAAAGGGGAGTACTAATGCAGCAATGCTTTCTTTGATATATTGCAGTACATACAGCATTGATGAGATGGATGTATATTATAAGTTTCATTGAACCTTTAGCAAAAGCTTTTATTTAAGAAATGAAAGTATTGAATTATTAGTAATGTGTTTCTGACAACATTAATAAGCTTAGTCACAACTGTGTTCCATTGCAGATACAGTATAACGTTCCTGGATGGATGGATGGATGGATGGATGGATGGATGGCATGTACTGTATATCCTTGCTGTTTCAGTTCCCGAACCCTGGGCTATAAGTTTAATTATGTTATAAATTGTTAAAAGAAGACTTACAGTTTAAAACTTTATCTCTTTATCTTTAGTCCCATAACAACCGTCTGAAATGATCTTTTGATCCCAGCTGTGCTTAAACTCCACACGACATATGCGGTCCCACAAAAAGTAAATACACACAGAGTTAATCTATATACTCAAACTGTGTACACACTGAAGAAAATACTATGTGATCATTATTCTTTGTCATTTTCTTTAAGCATACTTCTTAGTGTTGCTATTATTGTCAGGGTCAGCCAGGTTTGTCTTGTCAGACGACCTCGACAGTCAATATTTAAGTGAGGTATAAATGCACAGTGACAAGCAAACACTGGAGTCTCTTAACTCACCTTCTCTGAATAAAAGATGTCAATTGTGACAAAATTTTAATGATTTCAAAATGTAAAGACTTAGGGGGAATACGGCAGGGGGATTAGTAGGAGTCACATGTGCACTCACATAAGCTAAAATGTCGTATTTACTTGATATTTCAACAGACCTGCTCCTGCTCATCTGTCATGTGTATTTCTTGATCAGATTTCATTACCCATGGATGATCGATTAATAAATAGTATTGACTTATCAAAGCATAGAGGGGCACAAGCAGATCACATATCTATCACGCCTCTGGTCCTGTCAGAGTCACGAGATGTTATAGACCTCTGTGGCCTCGATCTATGTTTGTCACTAATAGGTCAGTGTATTGATTTGGCCTGAGGAAACTTTCCATGAGACTGGGATGGCCTTCAGGGCTCAGACACACTCAACACATACACGTAGACACACACACACACGTATCTCCACCAGGCAGCGTACTACAGATCCACCATACCACAGGCCCCAGACAGGCAGCCCACACCTCCACTACCAGCTCCAGGTTACTTACATTAAATGTAAAGTTGGGGTGTATCATAGACCCATGTTGATGGTTTTTGTCATGAATCCACAGGAGTTGTTTTTTTCTTTATACAATGCACATCATTAGGTCATATATTTCCTTCAATTATTTTAAGTATTTATTCAGAACACTTATTACTCTGTCATTTTCTCCTTTCCTCAGAAAACTCTGTAAGAGCTACAGGGAAGATAAATATAAAACAAAGATAAATAATAAACATTAATGAGCTCCTGTACAAATGTCACCTTAACACATTTATCATACCCGTGAAGATATTTGGCATGAGGCATGAAGCTAGCAGTTCCTTGACTGCTTCTGTGACAATGCAAATGCATTTTGACAGTTATTAGGGACCGAGGCCGAAAGTCCAGGCCTTCTTTGGAAGTCAACATCATAAAATTTTGGACATTTTCAATATTGTAAAAAATCTAATAAAAAACAGCCAAATCCATTGAACTGTTGTTGCTATGGCAACCACTCCAGGGTCATACCCATATATTGTGTTTAGAGAAGGACATCTTTAATTTTTTTGAGCAGTGGAGCATTTGTATTATCTAAGCCTCGAGGACACATTCACCTCTAAATATTTTCAAGTCGTTTAGAGCTCAGGTGAAAGGTGAGATAGTTGTTTGTTAGAAACTAGTTCACTAATTCATTAGTAGAGCATTTGATTTCATGAGGTTGATTGTATAGCCTGATACTGATCCAAATGTCATGATAAGGTCTAGTACCACTTGAATTGATCTCTCTGGGTTTGTTAAATATAGGATTATATCATCGGCATATAGTGAGATTTAGTTTTTTGTTTTCCAGATGTCAATAAGAGTAATCTTCACTGGCTCGTATGGCTTCTGCCAGTGGGTCAATTGCTAAATTAAATAAAAAGGAGGACAGCAGGCATCCTTGTCTAAAGCTCCTGAACAAGCAGAATTTATCAGTGGGGGAACCATTTATGCATATTTTGGTTTGTGTGTTGCTGTACACCGTTTTAATCCAACCAATGAATTTTTCAGCAAGATTAAATTTTCCACAATGGTGAACAGGTATTGTCACTCAACCCCATCAAATGCTTTTTCTGCATCTAGTTATAGTCATAAGACTGATCTGTTGTGTAGGGTTGAGTGGTCAATTATATTTAATAAGCACCGAATGTTGTCAGTTGCATAGCGTGCTCTCACAAAACCAGTCTGGTCGGGATTAATGATCTGAGGCATTAAGTTCTCTACTCTGTGCGATAATAAATTTTATATTATCTTGAGGTCAACTGGAAGTATTGAAATTGAGCGGTATGAGGTGCAGTCTGTAGCATCTTTATCCTTCTTGTGTATTGATGTTATTATTGCCGTTTTAATAGAGTCGAGAAGAATTTCATTTTCAAAGAAGTCTGTTAGCATGGGCATAAGAAGGGGTTGGATTTGTAGTCAAAACACCATATAGAATTCTGCGGCATACCCGTCTAAGCCTGGTGTTTTTCTGGATCACATTGATTTAATTGCTTGCAGCACCTCTACTGGAGTAAATGGAGAATTTAATTGTTCCTTTTCATCCTGATAGAAGAGATGGAAGGCATAGAACCTTTTTAAGTTTTTACTTTCTTTAAGTTTTCCTCTGTAGGTGAGTATTTATGGCATTGTTTATGGCACTGAATTTTGAGTTGTTCTGATTGTCTGATAAAACTCTTTTAATTTACATACGTGTAAGAGATCAGGTGGCCCCTAATTACTGCTTTAACTGCATCCGACATTACTGCTGGGGTTACAGGGGAAGCCGCATTGTCCTGTCTATACAGTTCTAACCATTGTCGTATATTATTGCAGGCTTCTGCATCTGTCTGAAGTGAGGAATTAAAATTCCAGCACTTAGTTTGAAGAGCCCCTGTAAGGGAAGGATTAATTGAAGATGGACTGGTGCATGATCTGATATAAGGTCAGATATAATAGGCCCTATGTTGCAAGAAATGAAAATGAGAGATGTTCCTGGGGTAGGAGAAACAAGTCTAGCTGAGAGTATGCGTTGTTTCTCGCAGTGTAGAAAGTATAATCTTTCAGAGTGGGATTAATTTCTCTCCAGACATTAACAATGCCTATGTCCAATGAGGCCAATCTCAGAGTCTTGGATGCATTAGGATTAGACATTGTGGGTGAAGAGCTTACTGTCTAAACAGCAGTTAAAATCTCCAGAGACTATGCCCAGTCTGTGTTATACTGACTAAATAAGGTGATGTTCATCTATGACTGAAACTCATCATATGGTTCTAATGAGGGGTGTTCTGTCATGAACTTGGGGGAATCTTCATTTGGTGCATTAATATTAAGCAGCATAAGTTGTTGTCCATATAGCAGTCCCCGGATAAGTACATGCCTACCCTCGAAATCAGGTCTGTGAGGATGAAGGGCAGATTCTTATGAAAAAGTATTGCTGTTCCTCTTTAAATACTTGTATAGCTGTAGAAATAGACATATCCTACCCAATCCCTTTTAAGTTTTTTGTGCTCTTCATTAGACAGGTGAGTTTACTGAAATCTGCTATGCAGTCTGCATAAGAGCAGAAACTTAGCAGTTTGAAAGAAGACAGTAAAAAACTGATGAAAGAGAAGGAACATTTGAGAACCCAGGTCAGACCTCTGGAGTCCTAACAAGAACAGTTGGAGGAGGCTGTGGAAGAGGAATTTTAACTTCCAAATTTCCCCCAAAGGCCAGATTTTAGGGTGAAGTATGAAATCATCAATAAACAGATATGTACACCATCTTACAGATTTTATTTCCATGGTTAATTTTACCTAATTGATTTACATGCATACCATTATCACTTGACATATTGTATTATGTTTATTCTTGTGCCTGCCTCTGGCGAGGCGAAAGGGTGTTATCCTAGGAGGCTGTTTAATTTAATTATGTTTATCAATATTTTTCAGCGAGTAACTTGTCCCGCACCATTGGGAGTACGGACACAATAAGCATGTCAAAACATTCGGTAGTGTCACAAACCAGGGTGGGACCCAAGGGCAGACTCTCACCCAGGGAATCACATTCAGAAATTTACAGTCTCACGGGAGCAGGTGAAGGAGCCCAGGGGGGTTGATCAAAAAAGAAGCTGAGGGTCCAAAACACAAAAGAAGACACACATGGAAAATACTGAGGACACAAGACATCTCGGCCTTGTTCACGCTGCAGGGAAATGCAACCCAATTCAGATTTTGCTTGCTCACAAGTGACCCATATACCATTTGTTTTCTGACCATGGGAAAGTTCAGATTCCAATTTTTTCACACCAGACCCAGGCCTCGTTCCTATGGCTATGTTCAAACCGCAGGTCTTGATGTTCAATTCCGATTTTTTTGGCTGGGTTTAAAAATGTTTGCGTTATTCTTTCAAACGTGACCTGCCATGTGAACGTGATCAGACTGGATGTTTTCGGGCCTCAGAGCGTATGCGCAGAAGACGACGTGAAGTCACACCGAGCAGTATGCTATTTACACATGGCACACCGGTCAGCACCAGGGTTGCCAGATGTGACTCACTGTTTCCAGCCCAAAAAACATTAAACCCACACACCTCAATAAAAACCAGCCCAAATCTCAGCCTCTGTGGGAATCATGTTAAAACTGTAACACTATTATATGTGTAATAAAGAATGAGCCATTAACTCACAAATGCACGAAATAAACAAAATTACTCTATGATTTAAAAGCAGCATACAATATATGCATGTTTATCAATTAGATAAAATGAATCATGGCAATAAAAGCTCTAAGATGACGTACATCTCCGTGTTTATTGATAATTCCATGCTTCACCTTAAAATCTGATCCCCGGGGTGAATTTAAATCCCCGCCAAGTAACTTCCAATTGCAACTTCCACCAGGGAATTTCAAATTCCCCTCGGCTTTAAGTTCCAACATTTACATGGAGATGCTTTAATCCTTGCTGGTCTGGTAAGATAATGTAGAGCATTTTAACAATAACCTCATAAAGAATTCCGCCACTTAACTTTATTGTCATTCAAGTTTTTATTTTTTTAAACATATACAAACAGACAGTATTATCTTTAATTACAATATATCTAAAGGCCTGTGATAAACACTTGCATACATATCTACCAGCTTAGATGTTCAACAATCATACTGGTACCAATACATCCATTTAAATCATTGCAGTGTCACAGCAGTGTTACAAGCAAGATAGCAGTCCCATGACCTCTTAAAGGAGACATATCATGCTTTTAAATCCTTCCTTTTTACATCTAAATCATACAGTTGTGGTCTATATGAAGCGGAACTGCAATGCTTGGGTCTGAATTCCTCATTATTATAGTTCCACAGGCCCCTTTTCTACCCCTTTTCTGATGTGCTTCTGAGAGCAACTCGTTTTGGGGCGGTCTCTTCAAATGCAAATGAGACACTTCATACCCCGCCTCCTCTCCAGGTTGCAGAGGTGACACTCGGTTCAACTCCACCCTGTTCGGCCATCTTTGTAGTTTGATAGAACAGATACAATTATCTAGCGGCGCAGAAACTTTATATTCACACATTATTTACAAAATGTCAACAACGGAAGATTTGTCCATCCAGCCATACATGTTCGAGCCAAAGTCGGACCCGGCGGAGCGAGATGAAAATGACGATGATGCACCTGCAGAACAACGTCTTCATATGGCTGTAACGCAATGGTGTGTTACTATATTTACACTAACTTCTCCATCCATGCCCACTACTACAATACTGCCTGTATTACAACGACTATTTAACACAGAAGTTACATTATAATCTAAAACGAGCACACAGCGCTAACATATGAAGACGGTGCAACTGCTAATGCTAACAAAACAATGACAGGGACGTCTTATCATCACACTTTTTAGCGTTATATACAGCTTACCGAAGTGCTCTGTTCGTCGTCTCCATAGATAGAAGGAACTGACCGCTCAATCAGACGAAGTCTTTCGGCAAATCCTTCTTTATACTGGCGGAGGTTGCTGAAGCAGTCGTCCTTAAAGTGCTTCGCGCACACAAAAATGACCTTACCCACAGATGTGGGTACATTTCTGTGAAAAATAAAACTCAACCAGGCACTTCGAAAAGGTTCTGATGCTGGGAGACGGTGTAACGAAGCTTGTGGGTTACTACATCCAACAACCGAACATTTCGACTTATCCTCTCGTAACTTCGATTGGACTACAAAATCGCAGCGAGAAACAAAAATGGCGGATTGCTCGAAGTGTCGATGTCCTAATTTGGCAGTTCCGCTGCGAATACTGTGACGTCATTGTTCAAAAAACGTAATAGAGAATAGAAAAATCGAAACAGATTGCAAAATATGACCAAAACAGAATATAAAGATATCAACGGAGCACCTGAAGAGACTACTTTGAACTTTTCTGTACTTCTATACACTCTAAATATACAACAAAATGCATTTAAGGGCTAAAAAAGTGGATTTAGCATGATATGTCCCCTTTAAAGTTCTCAACATCATCATTGATCTTACCCAGCATGTGCTCATATGATCCAATCTCTAACATTATTTCCATCCATTTTTTTAAATATCTTGAGATGATGTACTTTTCCCCAATCTGAGGGCAGCCGTGACTAGTCCGACCTTTAAAGTCCAGCCAGGTTAAAATTTGATATATTGGGTTTTTCTGTTTGGTCTCCCAGGAGGCATAATCTTGGCAATACAGGTATTGTTGAGCCCACCCACTTCTCAATGTAATCTAGTAGGGATGTCCCAATCAGATAGGTAGATATCGGATCGGGGCCGATATTAGTGATTTGTGAGTGATCGGGAATCGGCAAATCCAGCCGATCACCCTGCCGATCTAAAAAAAAAAAATAAAAAAAAAAAAGCGGTCTGCAACGTCACCTAATAACCACAACAATCACGGACTACAAGCTCCGGTCAAGCTGTAGACGCTAGATGTAGGTGGAGCGGGGCTATAGACCTATAAAACTAGAGTTATATATCGTGGTTTATGTGTTTAGTGCCGAAGTCTACTTCTAAATTTCTATGTGGGCTGTCTTCTTCTGCGTTGTTGTTGTTGTTGTGTTTAGTGAGTCACAGCACCCCTAAAGGTCTGGCATGTGTACTACATGCCCTGAAGCCTCGTGTTGAGCCATGTTCATAGTGAGGTATGGACGGAAGGTTTTTGGGAGAAGGCCAGGGAGAACAAAGATTGTTTTTTTCTGTTGTGTGGATGTACCCCAAGTTTACAACAACAACTAAAGAAAAAGCCGCACCAAAGCAGCAAACTCGGTGCGGCTTTAAAATAAAGGATTTTAAAATAAAGGATAAGTACCCACAGGGGAGCGATATGGTGAAAAAAATAACCCAGAAGGTTACGATGGTTTGAAGGGAGACTGGGATATTCTGAATAAGTTTTTGAGAGAACTATGTTCAGACTACTTTTGTCAAACAGGTTTTACCACTTTGAAGTGGAATTAAGTGTTTATAATTCACATTGAAATGTAAATGTTTTGTGACAATTCAGGTCAAACCTCTCATACTGCTTTAAGTGAAACTGAAATTTAATACACAAAGAAGTTACATTGTAGCCTAAGAGCATTCATGTTTAAGACATTCTCAGAAGAATTTTGTTTCAATAAGTGAGTTTTAAAATAATTTCTAGCTGAACAAAGCTTCTGCCAATAGTGCTTTTAGCTTCAGACATCATAGTTGCTCCAAAAATAGACTATTGAGTATCTTTACAATAGCAGTGTAAGTATCGGATCGGGAAAGTATCGGTATCAGCCGATACTCAATTCTGAAAAATCGGATCGGTATCGGGGGCAAAAAAGTGTGATCGGGACATTCCTATAATCTAGTACCTTTATCCAAAATGGATTAACCAACTTGCCTTCCCAAATTGCGCACACAAATGTTTCCATTTCTGTCTGACATTTCCAGCAGAGGTTATTAGCCATCAAACCCATTCTGTGAAGCTCAGAGGGTGTAAGATAAAACCTGTGTATTAACCTGTCCTGAGTAAATTTCCCCCTAGCCTCTTTTATATATTTTGTAGCATTTCATAATATTTTTAGCCAGGCCTAATCACTCAGGTCACACCCCAGGACTTTCTGCCAGGTGATCCTCCGAATTTTACATCACATTTACATCTTTTTGCAACCCACCTAACATTTTGTAAAACACAGATGCCTTCTGTGCTATAGAAGTTAATTCCAGGGACGTGAGGTGAGCACCAGGATTGGGTAGGTCACCTGATAAAGACCGACATGTCACGCTCTGAGGAAGACTGCAGATGCAGTTGAAACATGTCAGCAAGGTGGAATCTTTCCTGCATATACCTGTCGTTAAAAAAGAGTCTATATTTATTGTTGTTATTTATGGTTTATCGATGTGTACATTGGAAACTGAGAATCTGTGCATGATGCCCTTGTCCTGCACAGTCCTCCATGTACCAGCAAGCACTGGTACCAGCTGAGTACTTTCTGCTGGGTGATGGAGGAAGTACTGTATCCACCAGGTACATTTTGCTGTGTGATGGAGGAAGTACTGTATCCACCAGGTACTTTCTGCTGGGTGATGGAGGAAGTACTGTATCCACCAGGTACTTTCTGCTGGGTGATGGAGGAAGTACTATACCCATGCCTGCAGCGCAAAGTTGTTATTATAACACCGTACCAGCAACCTGCTTTATCCTGACCTGGCAGGAAGTGATGTGCAAGCGACACTCACTGTCCAGCTACCTGCTCCTGAAGAACGACCTCTAGACAGGAAGCTCTCCTCATGCAGTCATGTTCTCTAGTCATATCATATGTAGATAGATGGATAAAGACAGAGAGATCGACAGAGAGATGTAAAGATGTTATTCATCTTTTGCAACACTGCTCTCCTTGCTTTGACAAATTTAACCATATGACTGTAGATCACACGTGTCGAACTCCAGGCCTCGAGGGCCGCAGCCCTGCACGTTTTGCATGTCTCCCAGCTTCAACACAGCTGATTGCAATGAGCAGCTCGTTATCTGGCTTTGTGCTGAATGTGATGATGAACCATCAGGACATTCAGGGGAGGGAGACATTGAAAACGTGCAGGGCTGCGGCCCACGAGGATCTGAGTTTGACACCCCTGCTGTAGATAATTGTATATGACTGTAAAATATATAGAACTTAACATTTATCAGTTTTATTTGATAAACAATGTAATGTTGCTTTCAAGAAGAAATGGACTCGGGTGAATTTCAACAATTATTTATTTACAAGTTTTTCAAATAGAGAGAGAGACATCTCTCAGTTCTTGCTGCAGCTTCTCTCTCTCTCTCTCTCTCTCTCTCTCTCTCTCTCCTTTTCCCTGCATCTGTTCTGTGTTAAGTCTGTCTGTTAATTCAAACCAAAGAAACAGGTAAATTACCTTGTATTTGACCTTTAGATTATGTTTTTTTTTTTTTTTTGCCTATTTGACCATCACATCCAACCATGAAGCGATCACGTAGTCTATGAGGAGGACATAAAAACAAAAAGAATGACACACTACTAATTCAACAAGTTATTAACACATGTAGGAAAATATATGCATGCAATAATTCCAGCATTCCAAAACAATACTTCCTCCCATCCACATCGGGATGAGTTCCTCTTCTCCACTGGATCAGGCTTCAGTTTGTGCAGTAGTCCCGGATTTAAAAAAATCATGGTGTTAGTTTGAATCCACAGCATCCTCCAGTAGAATCAATAGAAAACATTTGTACGACTGAGACAAAACAATATGGCCTTCACCTGTCATTTTAAACATCAAAGTCAAGTTAAATAGTTTTAAACATGATCTTTGCCTTCAGAAACAAATTGAAATTTACATTAAAAGCATTAGATTTACACAAAAACATATATATCTCATGTTTAACCACAGTAGAGAATCACAACCAGCCTCATCTCAGTCTGGATCCACAATCTCTGAAAACGTCAGAACAAATGTTTAAGTACGCATGATCTTGAAATATCAACCTCATAGCAACATTTTAAACAACTATATTCTCGCCTAAAACACTCTTAAAACTACACTCTGTTAAACAATGACGCTAATATTTCAGATTTTTTACTCACCGTTGTGTGTTTTGTCCTCCGGCATCACCTCCGACATCTCTTGCCAAATGCATTATGGGTAAATTGGCTTCCCAAGCCTGCACAGGTCCGTGTCGATGTATCCTCGATAAAGTGGGTGGAGCGAGGACACATTCGTATTCCATGCGTACTCGGTGAGAAATTAACTAAGAATTGAGTCAGTACTTGGTCTCCCACTGATGATGTTCCACGAGAACACAAGTATGGACAAGTATGGGTATTGGAGAACGGCCAGTGACTTGTGCAGCCTCTCTGCCATACCAGGATATAGCAGTGTTGAGTCATTTGGGCTATGAAAAGCACAAAATGCTGACACTTTAAAACCTATAGGTACTGTAGGCTACTGGAAATTGAAAAATAAATTATAATTATATTATAAGTAAAACAAGTAGTTAAAATGAATATATATATGGATTTCTAAGGGTTAACGAGCTTCATGTCACAGATACATCTCCGGGGCTTTATTCACTTTTCACAGAGCTCTGACCCACCACTCCACATGTGTGTCGTCCAGAGCACTGCTTCCCTTCAACAACAGAAAGAAAAGAGAAGAAACATGGCACCCCCGAAGGAACATTTGGCGACTACGGTGTCGTGGGAAGGACAAACAGCTGGAAATGCTTGGTTCAACAGAACAACATGCAGTGCTACAGTGCAATGCCCTTTCTGTATTATATTTACTAGAATTGATTTGTACATTTTGAATTTAAGTGATTAAGTTTAGAGTTTGATAATAATCACATTTAGCCACACAGGCTGCAGGCTGCATATGTACACACCAAACTCACTGAAGCACAAACCCATCTGGCTCCATCTAATCCACATCAAAACGGACCAATCTGATGCCATTTACACAGATGTACAACAGCCCAAACCAGACGAGGAAACCCAAACAACATATTGGGGTCATTTCATCTCACAGCCAAACACAGCGGCCAGCGGTGGCCTCGGGGTGGGGGGGGCAGACGAGCCAGCTTGTGACGGGAAGGTCATGACTTAAATCCCCAAACCAAGAACACACCCATGAAAATAAGAAGTCTATTCCACCCAAAAAAAAAAAAATGCTAGAACTTTGGATCCAATCAGTTACAGGTGACAAAAAGTTCTCTTTTAACAAGTAGAACCTATTAGATTAATTAATGTAGTACAGGCTGACGGGAGCAGGAACTAAGGATCAGGAACTTCTGGGTCCATGAAAGGAGATACCTGTACGGTGTACAGATGGAGGAGAAAGCACAGCACACAGTTGAATACATGCACTGGTGACAGAAATGGAAAAAGAAGATACGATGCATCAGTAAAGTGTCCCAGTAGTTTAACTCTTCGTTAAGGAAGAGGTGCAGGAGGACTCAAGCTAACTAAATGATGATAATCCAGCTTTAGACTGAGAATATCAGTTGAAACACTTCAAAATGTGTGTAATTGAAAGATTTTCCTAGTTCTGTGTCAATTACGCAATTATGAAGGAAAATGTATAAACCTTTACCTCAGTGATTACAGCAGTTCTATAGTGTGGACTACAGAGAAACAGATCGTAGGAAGGCGCTTCCATGATTGTGCAGCTTCAGCATTGGATTTCAAACAGTTCAAAGTGGAACTTTTTGAAAATGCTCCAACTCTATCTCCTTGGAAACGGGGGAAAACACAACTTTTTAAAGTGCTGCTACTGCGCTTGTGCACCACGGCCATGGTGGATAGTTCTTCTGTGATTGCACGAGTACATCAATGATAACGTTTTCCTCCAGTGTTATGACTCCCAGTCCATCTTCTTGTGGGAGTTGGAGGTTTTATAGTTGACAATCACCGTATTAACAATATAACTTGGTCATCTGTCCACTAGAATGTCTGTGTACAAACGTTAATGTTTAGAGCGGATTGTTCTCTGATGCATGTGCGTGTGTGGTTTCACTACAAAAACAAACAGCACCTACTAGTGGCCCAACATGAAAACTATACATTTTTTTCACTGTTTCTGCCATTTCTTTGTAAACAGATCTCATTTTCAAAATGCTGTTGTGTAAATGTTAAACTTTTCTGAAACCAAAATGCAAAACACTGCGTTTTCACTTGAAATGTTGTCAAGTAAATGGGGCCTCAAACTCAAGCTATTTGTTTCACAGACAGTTTATTAGTAGGAGAGCTGGTTTCTGCTGCAGAGGCCCTCAAACCCATGAACATGCAAACTCCAACTAGGAGTTTTTGCTTTTAGTCCAAGCAGAAATAACCCTGATGTTTGAATTAAATCTTTTCGCTTTTAAGCAGTAAAATCCATTGAATGATGTATTTTCCACAAATAAAATTAAAGATAAATACCTTATCCATACTATTAATATAGACACCTACATTGGGTCAGTTATGCTACACTGAAACTGCTCAAAAGAAGGTAGTCTAAGGTTAATTCTCACTTAAAAATCTTCCAACTTACTTTCAGTGATTTTATTTCTTGTGACAATGTTGACATAATACCACATTTTCCTCAATTCTCTACAACATAGGTGGAGGTTTGGCTGTAACTTTGGGCCACAGCTGCAACATCATCTGGAATCATACTGCCAGATCTGGTGATAATGCGACATGATAAAGTGCCCAGCATATTGAAATATCAGAGCGCTGCATTCATGAAAATAATGCTTAATTTGTTCAAACACCACAGCTGTCTCCATTCTGAAGTCTGAGCCCAGTTTTATTACTTTCAGCAGATACTGAACATTCACTGGTGGAGTCCCCACATGCTGAATGGGCGACTTGCATTTGATTCCTGGCAAAATGCCAAAAGGGACATTGTTGGAGATATTTATTATCATTGAGATGATTCATGCAAGAGTCAAAGTTAACCTCTATTGGGTTGTCTCCACAGCCTTAGTCACTTTGTCTGGTTTCCCCAAATGTTTCAGAAGTCTGTGGCAATAATTCGGAACCATAATTTTTTTCTGGCTTGGAAATGAATCTTACTTTAAAATAATTTTTTAACACATCATATTTGCATAACATATCAAATCTCTGTTTTTGTCCTTACTTGCTTTTTTGTTTTCAACACAGTGTTTTACTCCTTGGTTTTCTGAATGGGATCTGGACCACAATTAAATTGTTATTGTCTTCAAAACACAGATGTTTGTAACTCAAGCCTGACACTCATCTTTAGTTCTTTAACCTGCTGCTTGATTGATGACTTTCTCCGTCTAAATGAGAATAAAACTGAAATGTAGGTGCATTACTGGTCCCATCTGCCAACAACATCACTCAACTCTGAGTGTCTCAATTCTACAGTCCAATAGTAGAAACCCCATGAAAGAAAGCTTGATGTTATTACTGACTTACTTGAGGTACTTTTTGTGTAATTGTTTCATCGACTGTTTTGTGTGGTTTTATTGTTTATTGTCTGTTTCACATGGATCTTTCAAGAACAACATTAATATCAGCTGCTCTTTAAATTAAATATCACCCAAATAACATTGTTGACTTCTGCTTTATTGAACAAAAAGAGCTTGAGTTTAATTTCATCTATCATTTGAACTTCATCCAATCAACTGAAAACATAAAAAGAATATACTTGTTTTAATTCAAGCAGGACTCAAACATTTTATATGTAAAAACACAGACTGTTCACAGAATGAAGCAGACAGAATAAACAGACTGTATTCACCTTCGTCACACACAGCAGTGCATTTCCCTTGGGTGCAATTCCACTGTTGTTACGTCACATTGAATTATTGACAGGAAAGCTGTGTTTTGATAGCTTACAGTGAAGCTGAAGTCGAATGTAACCTGTTGGAGAAATCCTATATCACCACGGATCATGTCTGCTCTCATGTCTTTGCCAGGACGATAAAACCAGGAGACTGTGCTGGGGTTTATTTTTTGTGTGAGTGTGAGTGTGCAGACGGTGAGTCACAGAGCCGGCAGTGGACAAACAATGACATTTATGGCATGATACAGGTGGAGGGAATACACAAGACTAGAAAAGCATCAAGTTGGACTTCACATTTAAGTTTTTTCAAATGCAATCTTATTATCAGATGTTCTGTTGGTAGAACACACAAAGACAGACGTAATTATCATTTTGGTGCTTTACTTTTTAGATTGTCTGTTTAGATTTTCTTCTTCTTTTCAGTTTTATCTTGAGGTTTTCTGATTGTGTTCTCATTAATGTATATGTGCACTGAGGCTAAGTCAGTGTGCGAACCATCCAAACAAGTCCACCTACAATACAGACGGGCTTCAGCATGAAGCCTGACGTTCACATGTCACAAACGGCTTGCACATAAATGTGATCACATGAAAGTTCAAGCTCAGACTTTATGACTTTAGCACTCTGATCAGTTTATTACCTGCTACGCTGTGCAACATGGATTCCTCACATTTAGGAGCAACATCAATTTTAACCCCACTATATCTATATACAGAAAGAGAGAGAGCGAGAGAGAGCGAGGGAGAGAGAGAGAGAGAGAGAGAGAGAGAGAGAGAGAGAGAGCGAGAGAGCGAGAGCGAGAGAGCGAGTGTCACTTGTCTCATGTTACAAACTTTAATCACTGTCCATGAGAGACCATGTCTAATACCACATATAGCCAGAAGATCATTTTCCTTTCATCTTCAGTCCCCACATAATACATTAAATACTTTAATATGTGATACATGACTATGCAACATGCATCTACACAATTTCTATGAACATTTTATCTCAATTGGGTTTGTGGTGGCTGAAGAATATCTTCGCTGACATTGGGCAAACGAAGCAACGAAACAATCAAAATAGTTCCTAAACCAAGTGTGTCACATGTCAACAACTCTGCTACTTACTCAAAAATGTCCACTCCGGTTATGTCCAAGTTTTTCTCAGTTGACATCAGGCGAGTCATAGACAAAACCTGACAGGTTTTTATTCCATCGCAGGGCAAACAGAGAGACAAAGTCAATTCACACACACACACACACACACACACACACACACACACACACACACACACACACACACACACACACACACACACACACACACACACACACACACACACATTACTATCACTAATTTAGAGTCACAGATTAATTGAGCTTGATAAATCAATGAAACATAAAAGCATTTGATTAAAAAGGAGATTTCTTTTCATCGGCCAATAGACGTGAATGACTGGATCTGTCAAACATGTGTCTTGGGCCCCTCACTTTGAGGATTTTCACTATTTAGAGACTTTCTACAACAGCCCAAAGTGGTTGTGATTAAGATTGCACAAAGATGATTGGGCTTTTATTTTCACCACAAAGTGTGCTGCTGGTCCACGAGGTCATCCACTGACCTTCTGTTTCCTTACAAACTTGCTCCTTATGCTTGAGGCTTGAGGCCACCTCTCTAATGCAACTGCACAGAACAGTGAGAAAGACGGAGCCCACATTCTGCAGAAGGAGGTAGAACTTTCACAGGAAAAGTCCAGTTTCTAATTGACAGGACATGCAAAGCAAATAACAAATACAAGATAGAAACCCTGGACAAAGCTCTGAACTTGTCACACCTACACCATTCAGATCCTCATAAAGCTATACAAACAGAAGCCAATCCAAGTAATAGCCAGCAACTAATGAGACATTTAAAAGTGCTGACAACAATAATGATCAGTTTCTTCTTTGGTAGAAGAGACTGGATTGAATTTAAGACACTAATGAATTAAAAAAATAATATTCTGCCTGTTTGTTAAAGCAGAACAACTCAGCATCACAGATCACCAGGATGCTTGCAGTGATACTACAGCCGTGCCATGGTGAGGCTTCTCCAGCTGTCTCTACCAATTGCCACATTCCTACGTAGGAGGGTTGGAGGTGGGTGTCCAGGGCAGAGCAGAGATTGGTCCAGTATGGAAGGCGTAGGAATACTCAACAGGGGGTCTTGCGGGGAACTTGTTAAAAGATGCATTCAGCTTGTTGCTAAAATATCAATATTTTCATCATCTATACTCTGCGCCACAACAAACAAGCACTTTGAAGTTTAAAGTTAAAGGTTATTGTTGCTCTATCTCACAGGTCCGGTCCAATCAAGATGTTTGATTTACAGTGACACTGTATTCATATTTTGTCTTTTGTCGTCATCTAGTGGAGAATTGTTTTTTTAATCCTCTTTTCTCTGATTGGCTCAATCTGCGATGTGCTTGTCTCTGATTGGCTGATAAACTGCCTGCCATCTACAAAATTGTACCGGGCAGAAACAGATTGAGATTAACTTTCCCGATATATAATCACAATCAAAGTACATCCATAGAATTTAATATTTTATTGTCGGAAAGACTTTAGATTTCATATTCGTAATTTCACTTATTCTGATTCTTGTAGAAACTCCCCTCGTGTTATCGCGGAGAGGGGGGTGGGTCATAAATATTGGAGTGGCGTGGTTTCTCGCCGGAAGACAATAGAGTAGGGACGGCTTGTATGGAGTTTGGTGGAAGAAATTTGTGTTGAGAGTTTCTCTCTTTGAAGCAAAATGGGCAAATTCAGATCGTGTGTGAGCACAGCGCTGGTGTTCCTGATGTTCGAGGTGTGTCTGATTCGCTGTGATATAACCGACGGAAACGCGGAGCACCTGAAGAGAGAACACTCGTTAATGAAGCCGTACCAAGGTAACGAGTCGCTTAGCCTCCAGTTAGCTTCCACCTCAGTCTCTCTGTCGTTTAGGGAGTCTTAAATGAGCTTTTTAACTGTTTAGACACTAGCTGTTTCCATCCACCCCCTGATAAGGGCTCGCTCTTTATAAGAATGTTAACAGACACACGTCTCAAAACAGGTCTAATGTTTGCTCAGTCGAGCCGCTTTAAAAGTTAGACTGGCTGCGTGTGTGTCAAAAGATGGACTTCAGTTTCTCACTTCTTGTCTTTAAAGCTTTGAATGGTGTCGGGCCTGATTACAGCTCAGATTTACCAGTAGAATATGAAACATCCAGTCCTCTGAGGTCTTCAGGAAATATTTACTCCGTGTTCCCAGAGTTGCGGGGGAAACGAGGTGAAGCAGCTTTTAGTTCCTATCCTCTTCGCCTGTGGAAAAAAAACTTGACAAACTCACTTCTTTTCAATCAGACCTTAAAACAATGCTATGTTAAAACACAGTGTTGGCAGCAGTGAAATGTTGTGACAGCAACCTCAGCAACAGCAGTAAAAAAAAAAAAAAAAACACACAATGGTGGAAAATACAATAAAACCGAGGTAAAATATAAATATTAAAATATGTACACCCAAGTCTGGGAGGAACAAAGTGCTTTACAATGTAGTACAGAAGGGAGTACAGCAGCTGTGCAAATTAAAGAAAAGATTATACCTAATTTATTACCTTTTTTCCAATATAATCGTATGACTCCTAATCACCTTGTATTAATGGTTCCTTGTAAAACACTGAATTCCCTTGGGCCTGAATGGTGCTATAGAAATACGTTTCCCTGCCTAACAACCAATGTTTTGTTTCTCATAGCCAAAAAATCGTAACTTTTCCATTTCACTCCAAGCTACAAAAAGAGAATCCCTATTTTATATTTTTAAAAAAGGTCCTGTGATTCTTTGTAAGTCAAAAAGATATAATGTGCTTTATCATGTCGCAGACCAAAATAGATAAACCCTGACAGAAGTCAGCACAGCCAATAAGTCAGTCAGAGAGGATTTAAACAGCTTGCAATAAATGGATGAATGAGAATTTGCAGGCTTTTCAACGACGCTTCATCTTCAGTTTGAAAAGAAATAATAATTATATTTACGTTCAGAAATTACAGATGGGTTTGATTGATCTTTGGGAATAATTGTGCACTTTCTGCAACTACTAATGGGGTAATATTGTGTAATATAGCATGAGATAGAAAATGACCTTTTCAGTCAAGATTAAACCCAACAGGTCACACAAAATACTTCATATTGAAATCATTTTAACAAACCTATTTCTGATTAGCAGCATTTTAATGTCACTTCACAGAGCCCCCACTATGTATAATGAACATTGCTCAAACTGATGAGTTCACGTCTTGCTGTGAGAGTGTAATTTGCATGAGTCTTGTATGGAAAACGCCTCTAAAAGTGCTGCTAAAGTCTCCTGTAGACCTCAGTTTGTTCAGGGCGTGTCCCATTTGCTCATAAAAGCAAGTAGACAAACTGGAGGGTTGAGATCGTTCTCCTGTGTTCTGACAGCTTGTCCCTTTTTTTACTATTAAACAACTTTACTCTTCTCTGGCATGTTTTTGTCACTTTTTTCCAACTTGAATTTTTGTTGAAAGTGTTAAACACTAAAATGTCCAGCAAACCTCAGTAGTACAACTGTTGTTTAGTAATTACCTTGTTCTACCTGTTTAACAAGGTTTGCTTTTTTTCTTCTGAAAATGTCACCTGGACTCTAAAACGGCTACTTGTTTTGAAATCCAAGCTGTGATGATATTTACTTAGCAGGAACTTCTATATGAAGGAGCAAGTAAGAGCCCCGTGTTGCTGTTGTTTTTTTCCTGATTCATGTGCTCTGTGTAGCTGACTGTGTCTGATGTTTGAACTTCTTTGCAGGTGTTGGCAGCAGCCCCTCCAGTCAGTGGGACTTCTCTGGAAGCACTTTGGTCACAAGCTCATATGTGCGACTCACGCCAGACGAGCGGAGCAAGCAGGGATCCATCTGGAACACTGTGGTGAGGAGATCTTGTCCATATCCACACATGTCAACGCGGTTGCACAGAAACAAAAAAGATTAATGGGCTGTTATTCGTAAATGTAAAAGGTATCAATGTGTATTTGATGTTGTGATGCTGCAGCCTTGTTACCTGAAGGACTGGGAAATGCATGTACAGTTCAAAGTTCACGGGTCGGGGAAGAAGAATCTTCATGGTGACGGCATTGCGATCTGGTACACGAAGGATCGACTGCATCCAGGTAATGCTGCTTTCATCAGTCTGAGTTCTTAATGTTCACATTTATATAAATAAGACTGACAATTTTCTGTTTTAAGGGTATATCAAGCATTTCTGTTAAAATTATTGGAGTTTGTTTTTAACAGTGCATGTATAACATATATCTGTATATCTTTTTAAAGTGGTTAAAAAAAAATATTGACCAATACCTGCCCCTGGAATCTCCTGAGTAATGGTCCGAAGGTTCCCAATCTGGTAATGCCGATCGACGAGCTTATCACATTCCTGAATCGTCTGAACCATTTATATCAGACTGCATCTTCAGCATTAACAAACCCAGCATCAGGACCTTGGCCAAGGGGGGATTCCAGAAAGGAGGTTCAACAATTTTTGAGTCTCTAATAAGTTTGAACACATTACTCCATTGATTTAACATTTAACTTAAGATTACAGCATTCAGGTAGAAATAATAAATAAAATTGAGGCGCAATCCAACGGGAGAAAGGCGACCTGGAAGCAGCTAAAAATGAAATTTAAAAACATCTTTCAGAATGAAAAGGCTTATATGTATATATGCTGTGATTGTACTTCATTTTGATTCTAATTTTAGGATTTAAATTGATGTAGGCTCTTAAATAAAAAAAAAATATTTATTCAGTAGCTACTTCAAGTAGTAATTTAAACCAGTAACAATGTTCTAACTCGTCCTCTATTATCCTACTTAGTAGATTAACACAGTGTTTAGACATTTTTAGGAGTATTTAAAATGTAACTATGTGTTCACCAACGCTCGATAAATAAATAAAATACTACACACACATCGGCCTCAGGGGCCAGGAGACTCTCTCGCGACATAAATTATCTCAAATTATTTCTGCCTCAATGTCGATCGGCTTTGGGAGTAACGGACAATCCATTTCTAGTAGCTGCTTCAGGTGGGAGGAGACAGAATCTCAGGGTTTCCTCTACGAAACCTGCCAGCGAGCAGGTTCTGTTCCAAGTCTGTTACCATGGCGACTAACCTCTTTCTGGAACGGAAAACTCAAGAGTTTCCCGCATTTCAGGATTAGCATGCTCTGAGTTTCTACAAAACCCGCTTCCTGGAATACCCCCCTGGCGTCTGACTGAGCAGGAACCAAACGGTCATTGATGTATGCTCTTTTTTATTTTGGCTGCTGCAGTGTTTGTTTCTGAAAGTGAACATCTGCTGCTACTTTACACTTCTTGAAGCAGACTTCAGCCTGAACTTATCCCCACTGCTCTCTGTATTACTGCAGCCACTCCCATACTCTGTAATGCACATGAAAGCTGCCAAATTACTCAACTAATCCAACATTTGTGGGACCTTTTATTTCGACAGTGTGTGTCTTTCCAAATCATGTCCAATGAACTGGACTCTCCATGAGCAGAATATGATTAAGCTGTAGAAACATCTCAAGAACCATCAGTGGAACCAGGATGTACTTGAGTTTAAGCTTCACAGCAAAGACTGTTAATACTTACGTACAGTGATTTCTTAGTGTTTTATGGGTAAATTGTAAAATTTTTCTTGATTTGTTCCAAATTTAGTAAATATGTTTTATCAAGACTATTTACAAATCCAAAGCCCTTTTTTTTCTCTTGTTGTAGAGTAACTGTGAAATATCTGATCATTCTTCATCCATTCGAAATGCATGAGTAGTTTTGTGGTTTTCTCCTCGACATAAAAAGCGGCGCCATTTTCAGATATCAACTAATGCTGGTGGAGCTCCTCAAAATGTAAGTCATGTCTGGAAGATGCCCACACTACCTTCAAGTGTTGGGGGGGGGGGGGGGGGGTTTCCCCCGAAACGCGTAAGTTGGACCTTGTTTGATGGGGTCTTTATCGAGCACTCCTCATCTTCACTCCATTTGGAAGCTTCATGTCATTGTTTTGTCTCGGCGTCCTGTCGCCACCTCCAACCAGGACGGGTCTGGTGTTGTCTGCTCATGTCTGCCCTCATGTCTGCCTCCATCCTCAGGTACTGTGTTTGGAAACAAAGATCAGTTTCTTGGCCTGGCTATTTTTTTGGATACCTTCCGCAATGACCTCCATGGGATGGATGTAAGTGTGCAGTGTGTGTTTGTGCATGTGGCTGGAGGCCATTGACCCGGCTTCTTTCTTTGCAGGGCCTGTGTTTTCCAACAATGCTCTCTTCCACGGGCTGGCCATTTTTATAGATACTTACTCTAACGATGATGCCACGGATGTGAGTGGGTTTCTCAGGTTTTCCTCGTCGGCATGTTTGTTTTCCACACTGTATAAACGGCATGTTGTGAGAAAAGCATGCTCACGCTGAAAGCCCAGTTTCCATTTGTTTCAGAATGCTTCTTCCCACTGCTGATTCAGCACTAAGACTCTTCTACGAACCTTTAACTACTTCTTTTACTTTTTCTAATTCATTTTATACTCCTAATCCATCTATACTTTCTAAAAAAAATTCAATGCTTCATTTACTTCTACTTCTTCATTTCTGGCTGTATTGTCTTCACATGTGTAAATGTCCTCTTTATTTTACCAGAGTGTTTCCTATGAGTGAAGCTTCGTTAACAATGCAGCTAAAACTGTCCAAGTTACTGTTGTTCTCATCTCTCCGTGCAGTTTAGCTGCCTTTTCAGGCTCCTATCAAACTTTCTGAATACTGCAACATATAACAAATGATTAAAAACCTTGATTGCTTTTGTTTTCTACATTCAAAAGTCAAATACACAGTGTGTGAACAACAGTACCTTCATGTTATGAGTGTGAAGGTATGAGCTGAAAAGTACCATGTCAACATTATTTTATTTGACTCGTTCATTCGTTTGTCTCTCATTGTCATCCAAGAACTCTGCTTGCTTGAAAGAGTGATTTGCTGATCATGCCTCGTCTCTCACCAGCGGACCTTCCCGTACATTTCGGCCATGATCAACAACGGCTCGGTCAACTACGACCACGGGAAAGACGGACGGTCGTCGGAGCTGGGAGGCTGCTCGGCGGAGCTCAGGAACCGAGAGCATGACACTTACCTCGCCGTCCGCTACTCTAAAGGAAGACTCACTGTGAGTCCAGGGGGATTAACATTGACAGCACACACAGGAACCTGTTTGGACAGAAGATTACAAACACACTGATCTTCACTATAATACATTTACATAATATAGTGCATTTGAATATGTCAGGATTTATGTTAAACATTAGGGTGGACTTTTTTTTTCTCTTCACTTTTTCACATATGCATTTCAACTTGTCATAAAACGAATCATTGCGAATTGCTGTAATGCTTCAGCTGCCCTCCGGTCTGTCCTGCAGGTGATGGTTGACGTGGACGACAAGAACGAGTGGAAGGAGTGCATCGACATTGGAGGCGTTCGTCTTCCCACTGGGTATTTCTTTGGTGCCTCAGCAGCGACTGGAGACCTTTCAGGTAGCCTCAGAGTCACACCAACAAACAGTAGAAACAAATGGGGTGTTTTAACATCCACTCCATCAAATAATATGCGAGTGATTATTAGTGATTTGCTCAGAGACAAAACTGGCATCACGTTGCAGATAACCACGACATCATCTCCATGAAGCTCTACCAGCTGATGGTGGAACATTCTCCAGAGGAGGAGAACTTGGACTGGACGAAGATCGAGCCCAGCGTCAGCCTACTCAAGTCCCCCAAAGGTAGATTCAAACAATGGAGAACCTGACCTACTGTCAAAATATACACATATATTTATGTTTTTCTAGAAGTCTGGGCAACACTGAAAACGACAACCAAAAGTTAAACGAGCCAAACACAAGAAGCTGATGGTCTAGAAAAGCTATGACAGCCTGAACAGCAGTTAACAAACTTTTATTTGAACTCTGGGTAGAGTATTAAATACCTTCTCATTTGATGCAGAGGTGTCAAACACAGTTTAGTTCCAGGGCCACAGAATCAGTTTCATCTTCACTGAGCCCGATTTTAAAATGTTTTTGTTGTGCAGAGTATGCGTGATGGAATTTTCACAAAAAGAACACATACTACCTAAAATTACGCCAAACCGCTCAAACATTATGCATGTTTTTACAAACTCCCCCTGACACCGTGGCTTCGAGGCCTTCATGGCAGCGTCACTGTTGTCGCAGCCTTGTGCTGTATCTGCTGCTCTTAAGAGAAAATGTTTTCTTAAGTTTTACCATTTGCTCAGTGGTTCGGCCACATTGGAGCTTCTTGCCGGCCAGTTTTGACTCACGAGCCCAATATTTGACACCCCTGTCTTCTTGATGGATTTCCCTCTCTGGACCAATTTGTGGATTTCTCCACCTGATCTCTGCTGCTGAAACTTGCTCAGTAGCTCCCCCTGCTGGCCCCCAATTAACGTTAGTCCATTTGCTCTATGTGCTTTGCTCTTCTGACACGTCTTAAAAACAATTGGTGGGATTTCTTCTGTCCCTCCCTCTCAGATAACATCGACGACCCCACCGGAAACTTCCGCGGCACGCCGCTGACGGGCTGGAAGGTCTTCCTGCTGCTGCTGTGCGCCCTGCTGGGAATCGTGGTGTGCGCCGTGGTGGGAGCTGTGGTTTTCCAGAAGAGACAGGAGAGAAACAAGAGGTTTTACTGAGCGCGAAGGAGAACCTCAGCTGAGGGGCGTCTGTGGTGAAGTGAACTGTGTCCAGATGACCGATCGATCGAGCACATGCAATGTGAAATTTTTTTTTTTTCTTCTTTTCTAAAGATTGTACAAATGTTTATAGCTTTTGAAGCACTGTGTGTCAGGAGTGTATTATTTCAACTTGTTGGTAAGGAAATGATACTGGTGGCAAGCTTCTTAAATGACCCTGAATACTTTTTCTTATGTCCTTGTGTTCATCAAGCAGGATTAGGATCAATTGTTTCGGCCTACTCATTGATAAACCAGACATCTCCGGCCATATTCACTTCTTTTCTTTTCTACTTGAAGTTGTGAAATAATGAATTTAGGCAGAATGTGATTTTTGTGTGTGTCTTTCAAGCGGGGTTCATGTATTTCATGGAAGAAGGACGTAGCCTCACCTCGAGCATCGTCTGTGATTCATTATGAGGATTGTTTGTCTCTGCGGTCGTGTTGAGAAGTGATTAGCAGCCAGAGGAAACATCCTGGTTTGCCTGTGGAACGACCAGCGCTCCTTCAGTCAAGATTATTACGCAGTTATGAACATTAATGGGGGTTGGCTATCCTAAAAACAACAATTAAAAAAAATATTAAGAGTCTAGAGCAGCTGATGTGAGCTTGGAATTCATCAATATTAACTCAACATTATCAATTAGGCCGTTTCTTGTGTAGAGTTTGCATGTTCTCCCTGCACATGCATGAGTTTACTGGACACTCCAGTCCACGAATTTGCTTTTGCTGTGCGATGCCCTTCACTCACAGCCAGCTGGATGGAGGGATGAATAATCTGAATAATCTAATGTGTTGTTTTTTTGTTTTTTTTCTTTTTAATTGATAAATTATTAAAAAGCTCTGCATTTGTCTGTGCCACTGTAATGGTGTGAACACATGTCCCCTTAAGACCTCTGCTGTTGGGTGTAAAAGCTGTGAATATCAGTATTGGCACCAGATGAGCAGACGTGTATCAAGAGAAAAGCTGTTTTGGGGTGGAACCACCATGTGAACGCCAGAGTACTGACTGATTTATGGATTCTATTGATGATCAAGTTGTGCTCTTAATTTGCCTGCTTTGCTCCTGTAATGCGCCCAGTTCTGTTCAGTTCAACACAAAGTCCTGTTTATCACATATTTAGTCACTTTGTGCAAAATCCTTCATTATGGTTGAGAAGATGTCAAATTCATGTAGTTCCTCTTCAAAATTCTTCAGTCCTGATTTAAAAGGTTCAAATTGTTTAAAAAAAAAAAAAAAGTGAAAAGTTAATTGTTTTGACAGTTATTTCAACATTAAAACTAAACTGTTTCTAACTTTATTTTTTGTGGTGATCATAAAAAATATCAGATCTTATTAAATATTTTGTGATACTGTTTGGCTTTTCTTGACTTAGAAGCAGACATTAAAAAGAATAAAGCTTGAAATGTACCTGAAATGGTCATTTTGCTGATTGATTATATATATTGATGATGTCTAATTATTTTATTGCTGCAACTCTAGCTGCTCTGTACCGGTACCATTACAAAGAGAATATATTGAAAATATTTTCAATTTGACAAACATATAATGAGGAAGGAGGAAGTCAACATGTAACAAAAAACCTTTAATCTGAGAAAAACACTTTTATTCACTCCAGAGGAATTTCAGATGCCATTCCATGCACTGAGTTAAAGTAAATTTTTTTCAAACCTTTTAAATCCGAACACGACACACCTGAATGATTGATGGACCTTTTGAGCAGTTTTATCCAGAACATGTCTTTTTTGTTGTTTTTAGTTGATACCAAACTGTTACCTGCACCTCTGCAATTCTTTTCTTCAGTACAGTGAAATTTGCTCATGAAGAGAATTGTGGAATGTTTGTTCACTTTAACAATTACAGTGACTGTCAATGACCCCCTTCATCTTTCTTCCTCCTCCTCCTCCTCCATCACCACCATCATGTTTCTGTTTGCATCTCTCTTTACACCGTTAAACCACTTTCAACAAATGACAAGTCAAGGCATTCAATATTTGATTGTTTCTGTTAAAAAGCATCTGAAGGTTTTCACCATCCTGCAGTTTGTTTTTCTGCCACATCAGTTCATTTTGTGAAGAGAATTGAAATGGCTCCGCTCATCAAAACGTATGCCCTATTAAAGAAAAAAGGACAAACAAAGGAACCTGGCTCACAGTGAATTCTAGTTATGTTTAAGATATTAAAGTGTTAGACATGTTAAAGTTCGGGGAACATATCCAAAAGCAATGTCTTTCGTACGAAAAAGATGAGAAAGTAATCTGGGAAGTGACGGAATAAGCACATGACCTTGTGTCAGTAGGGAAACGTTTGGGTGTCAGAAATACCTTCTGATCACACTGTGACGCTTGTTTCTGTCTCCATCTGGTGGTTCTTCACTAAAGAGCTCGAGAAAACCAGGACTGATGTATAAATATAAATCAGAATGAAGCGTGGCTTCGACTGACAAGGACTGGGATTGTGAGTGACGGCATCAAAAAAAGCTCCGGACCTTCCCTGATGAAGAACCTTCAGGAACAGAGGTACTTTGAAAGATATAACTCAATCCTCTATACACTGTATTCACCTGATAGCTGCAAATGAAGTTAAGATCACTTTTACATGCTGGTTTGGCCAATTCTTTGCGATTATCAACATATGAAACTAAAATATTCCAGATTAAGTTTAACACCCATACTTAAAGGAAGCTGTTTCCCTCTGAGAGAGAAAACTTTTGTGCGGCTCAGCTTCGTTGCTTGATGAGCTGGTGTAAACCAAACTACACAGCTAAATGGAAAGACGTGGAAGAAGAGTTCAGGGACCACCCCATCCAAAACATCATTGGAGATAAAGAAGTATCCACTAAAATAAAATAAAAAGCAACTGGATTCAGTTACACTTTGGAATTATGGTTTAGAATAATTACAAATTATGGGATAAAGAAGGATTGTAACCTGGTAAAGTGGGTTACATTTGATAGTAACTTTAATCTGGCCGCATACGACAAAGGATTCGGTGGGAGACCAGCGGAATTACAATTAGTACAGGTGTACTCTAGATGAAGACGGGGAGCTGGGGAGTTTCCAAAATATGAGAGAGAAAAAAAATCAGGGAAAACATGAATTTTATATGTATTTACAAATGAGAGACTATACAGAAAGAACCCCTCCATGGAGGTGAATGGAGTGATTCAAACCATAATCAATATATGTAAGGGCAAAGAAATCTGAATAATATCTGCACTATATCAAAAATTGACAATAAACAAAAACTCAACTGATATATATAAAAGAAAAAATGGGAATTGTAACTCGATACTAAAAATCCAGGCAAAGACTGACAAAATATATGGAGAGTGCACTAAACATCCACTTGGCGGGCGTGGAGGGAATTCGCATTGAGATGTTTATGTTTCATGACATAATGTCGCCTTACCATGGACTTTTTACATTTTTCATAAATTTCATCTGGAAGCTGAATATCCAGTGAGCAGTGGAAGTTTCACAGATCACAAGCAGATCCTTTCTTCCTTCAAACACCTTTGTCCCAGATTGTCTGACGCTCGTCTCCGTCCTTCTTCCAGTTTGTCTTGCTCATTAGTGGTTTTCTGTTACGGCCTCTGTACTTTTGCTCATGAAGTCTCCTGAAAACAGCGGACTGTGATGGCTTCGCTCCTGCTCTGCATGCCGATGACTCCAACACTTGTTCTAAAGTGTCGGCTGCAGACAGGAACAAACTGAACCAACTGGTGAGGAAGGCCAGCTCTGTCCTGGGCTGCCCCCTGGACCCTGTGGAGGTGGTGGGAGACAGGAGGATGTTGAAGAAGCTTTCATCCCTGATGGAGACCGTCTCCCACCCCCTACATGGTACCGTCACATCACTGGGCAGCTCCTTCAGTGACAGGCTTCTCCACCGCGGTGTCTGAAGGAGAGACTCCGCCGGTCCTTCCTCCCTGCTGCAGTCAGACTCTTCAACCAAGCCTGCTCCCAGTAGACCACTGACACACCACAACCGGACAATATCACTCCACTCCAACTGGGCAATAAGTGGTGCGATAACAATAATAATTTATAAAAACGTATTTACTATGTGCAATACATCCACCCCCATATTCTGTACATGTCCACACTTATAGGCACCGTGTGCATAATATTTAATATTTATCTATTTGTATTTTATTATATTGTATTTTTATGTTTTTTTTTAGTTTCTGCTATGTGTGCTTCTTTCTTTTTTTACTATCCTGTTGTACCACTGCAAATTTCTCCACATGTGAGATAAATAAAGGATATCTTGTCTTATCTTATCTTAAAGTCTCAGTGGTTCTGTCCTCAGCCGTTTCCTCCTCGTCGATCTGTTTCACATCTTCTTACAACACAGACGTCCTTCTTCTCCAGGAAGTTTGACGGTTGAACTGGCATTAGCCTGCGTTTTTTGCAAGTATTTTTCATGTTCCCCCAGCTTCACATTTGTTTTTCACCCAAACAAAGTCTGCATGCGTAAAATGTGGGGATTTGAATAACCAATGTAACCGGACTCAACTGCCAGTCAGCTGTTCCAATACTTTTGCATGTTTCCTGTCTTTAAAGCTACAAAACTAAAAGAACTGGCCTCACTGGTCCAATACTGTTGGACGAGAGCGTACGCTCAGCTCTGCTGTTAATCCCACAAATGCATGTCCACCACACCATTTAAAAGGAATCTAATGAGGAGAATCTACCAAACGTGTATTTGAAGGACTGTTTCTTCTGAAAACAAGGTTTCAAAATGATGAGAGAACTTCATGTTACACAATTAAGGTGAAGAAAAAGCAAAAGGCCACAGACAGTTTTTTTTTTTTAGGTTTATCTGGGTTTTAATAGAAAAAAGAAAGTTACACAATTGTTATAAAATCAAAGGTCACTATGATAATGAACACTGGCAATGTAATAAAAACAAAGACCACTTTAACAGGAACATGACAAAGAGTTGCACAAATGAGGGAAGGAAAAAAAAAAAAGCAAAGTGAAAGATTAATAAGAAAAAGAAAAACGATTAAACAACTTTAAAATTATTCATAACAAAGACTGCACAGCAGCTTCAGACTGCACTGGAAGGTAAAGTAAAGCACAGCCAACATGTCAGGTCAGAGGAGACCCTTCTTTATGGAGTATGAACAGCAGTTTATATTTATAGATATATACACAATAAATCTTTAGCCTGAACAAAAACATATATACAAAATAAAAACTAGGGGCAACTAAACCCTATCACCACAGGTCTAGCACCTCTTTAATCACCATATTATAAACAGCTGTCCTAATGCTGTGACCAGAGAAGACAGGATCACTTGTTTGTTAGTTTGTAGTGCTCACGAAGGACACGCGCTTCCTCTAGTCAGGAGTGGCCTTCAAGAAAGAAGGAAAAAATAAAAGGTGCATGGCTTTCTCGCTGTTACAGTAATAACTGAATATGGGTCGCTTTTATTTAGCTGTGGCTGCACACAAGACTGTTTAATCCCAAGGATAAATGAAATCTCACAGGATGGAACCTGTGCACAAATCAAAACCGACTCTCGGGAAGACAAACTTAAAGAGTTGCGCACATAAAATATATGCAACAAAGTTCAAGTGAAAATGCCCCAAAACAAAATTTTAAAATGAAAGTGGGTAATTCACACGAAACTGTACAAGAAAACAAAATTTTTAAATTTTATGTTGTTCTTTACATTTTCAGTCTATAAGAGACAAGCAAGTTCATGTTCTATATAAACAGGCCAAAGTCCCAAACTCTCATGTTTATCACCAGAATGTCGGCATCAATGTAAATACCTCTTCTTAATATCACAAGAGTTTACGCAGTACGATGCAAAGGTTTTTGTGAGGTGTGGGGAAAAATACGACGTAGCTGATACTTGATAATTTAATTAAATGTAAAGTGACAGAATAGAGGAGAAATTCTAATCCTCCTATTTCAGGTTGACCACTTTACTTTAAAACAGTATTTTTACACTGACATGTCTAGCAGAGTACTGCGCATCGACTGCTGGTCATCTACATCAGGTTCAATCTGAAATACTTCATTCATCGCAGCAGATGTTCCTGCTACACGCAGTAATTCATGACACATCCAAATGACAGTATTTACACCTTGCAGTGGCTTTTCATGGCTCCGTGTCGTTTGAGGAACAGACCAGGACACACACAACTGTTTACACGTGTCGTCAGAAAACAAACAGCCATTTGGATTGAACCGCTTCTTTCGGGAGGAGAATCAAAAGTGGCCGGGCCCTTTGAGGATCTATAAGGTCATACGTATTTGATGACTTTTTCTTGGATGAAAATGGGGGAGAGACGCCAGCTGATGGGACAGAAATCAATTTCCAAGACGCGTTGCCGTCGAGGAAACACAACTTGGGTCCAGACAACTTTACTCTCCTCAACCTGATTGTTGTTCCATTACTGGGATTCAACCTAATACTTGACTAAGATCAATTTTAATTCTCTGACAACGGCTGCAAATGAAATTGAACCCCCCAAAAAATGACATTGTACAAAAAGCATCAGCACATATATTTCATAATTACTGCGTGAGAAGTCTAAATGAGCCTGCAGTCCGAGTTCAGTCAGATGATGCACACATTCAAAAGAGGAAATCAAAAACCGACCGCCACTGAAATGAACCGCATGCTTGGATGTCTCCGACAGATCTGCTGGGTTTTTTATTTCTGTATCAGTATTTAACATCTGTATTACTAATTGCAGTTTATAGCAGAGGGCCCATTTTTCATAAATCATATCATGTAAATATCATATAATACATAAAGACAGCGTTAGTCATACTCAGATGTTAAAAACATCCACTTAATGCTTCAATTTAAAAAAAAACAACTGTCTTGATATTGATTTAACTAATATTGTCCAGGTGTAATACTATTTTTTCAAAATGGTACATGTTTCTTTAGATGTACTGGTCAATACATTCATGGAAAGACTCTGACAGTGTAGCCCATCACCTCATACTTTTGTCCCATCACTTTGCTCAGTCTCATTTTTAGGATTTGGCACTCTGGAACCACTTCAGAACCTTCAGTGTCGGGAAAAGTGTCCGTTCTCAGTCCCTGTGCAGAGATCCGCGGCTTGGGATGGTTGAGCACCACCACCGGCTGGTACGGACCCGGGCGCTTTACAAGCTGGTCCACCTTCAGCGGCATCGGGTGGACGACGGTCCAGTCGCCCCCCACAGGTACCTGAGCCTTATATCTGGATATTCTCATTTTTAGTCCCTTCTTGCATTTCTTCCACACGCCAACTTGAACCCTTTTCAGAGAGACAGTCAAATACTTTGAAGAGATGTCTTGCTCAGTTTTGATTGCCTGCTGAGAATCGTCCGGGGTCGAAGGCTCCTTTGCACACGTGGAATTTTTAGATTCCTCATCTGTGTTTGATTTGGAATCGGTAGACCCGCTGCTTTTGGGATCATCTGTTAGAGAGCAGTTCTTCTCCTCCTTGACGCAGTTGTTGCTGGGGGTCAGAGCAGAAGGCTGCTGAATACCCTTGTCCGACTTTTCTATTTTCACAGAGTCGTTTATCCTCTTGGTCAGCAGCAGGTCGTGGGTGAGCGATCCGTTCTTTGTGTCCACCCGAGCACAGTGGCTGGTTATCGGAGCTTTGTTGATCTGCTCGGCGACATTTGCCATCTTGGTGTGATTTTGAGTTGCACTAGCAGAACCCACATTTTTATCCATCACGATTCCTCGTAGAGCCATAACAAGGGGCTTGATGGGACCTTGATCCTCCCCTGGCTGTTGGCTCAATGAAAACACAGAAGAGATTACTGGAAAACTCTCCGGTTCGGACACAACCGCTTCTTTTGTCACCTCGTTAAATTTGACATCCTGAGACTGAGAAAAGATTTCTGAAGATGTGTAGTTGGAGAGGAAATCTGTTTTGATTGATAAGGGGACGTTAGGAGTCCTGGGTAATGAAAAAGGCATGTTTACACTATTATCCTTACTGAGTAAAACGGCTGGAGGTCTGATTTGAGCAGCTGTGACTACAGGGACACTGACAGAGGGAGAAGCTGATTTCAGATTTTGCGGGGTCATGGAGGCGGACTCCTTGATGGTTTTGGAAACAGCGTTGCTCTTATGGTGGCTCACCCCGGGCTCCACCTTCACAGCCACGGACACGTTTTTGGGGTCGCTTGGCCTTCTGGGTGGAATATTGAGGAAATGCTCTGGACGTACAAGCTTCCTGTCTTCCACCGCTCTCTGAGAGATGCTGGTTACTTTGCTGTCTGGATGCAGCGTGGTATTCAACATGTTTATAACGCCCCTGGAGGCCACGGTGGAAGAAGTTGCCTTGGGGCTCACGGGTGCTGTCGGTAGTCTGGTGCCACTGTTGCCTTCCCGCACAGGGCAGAGGACAGTTTTTGGAATCTTGTTTGGGACGACTGGGCTCGAGTCCAAGTTGATTATTTCCTGTGCCGGTCTTTTTAAACCACATTTACTTTTGATGACAGTATTTGGGAGGTTGTTGGAAACACTCACAGGAACTACAGCTGGGTGCTCAACAGTCACAGCTTTTTGTTCACACTGTTTCCTATTGACTATGCATGTGCCCATACTATTAGACCTCGCTGTGTTTGGATGATTTATTGTGGAGGACAAGGGTTTTCCCACAGTCAAGTTCTGAGGGACCATGGTCCTTGTGTCTTTGATAACGGACTCGTTTTCTTGTTGAGAGACGAGCCTGAGCTTTAACTCCTTTGTCCCATTGACAGTTTTTACCTCAACAAGTTCAACCAGGCAGCCAGCCGGGATTGAAACTTCTTCTGGCAGAGAAACTGTGAGAGCCCTGTTGTGCTGAATGAGTCCATTGAAGGGGGAACGTTCTGCAATACCGTTAGTGACGTGTGAAACATTTGTGTTCATTGTTTTCCCTCTCTGCTCATCTTTTCCAAGTCTGACTGCGGATACACTTGGGGGGGGTACCGACACTCGGACAACTGGTCGAGGTGGTGCTGGATCAGCAGTGGATGCGCTTGTTAAGGCACTGCAGACAGGGACCTGTGGAGCTTTTGTCATCCCGAGCTTAGCAGGCCCTTGACTGATGCTTTTGCTGTGCAAACGGTCGATATGCTTCACAAGGCACAGTCTCCTCATGTAGCCTTGTCCACAGTGAGGACATACGAACGGATATTTCGATGTGTGTTGCTTCAGGTGTGCATTCAATTCGGCTTCGCTGAAGGAGACGCTATTGCAATAAAAACAGTAAAATCGCGTTCCTGCGTGCTCCATCATATGCTTGTTAAACACTGTGGCATCTGTCGAGGCAAATCCACATTTCTCACAGTACATCACTTTGGAAGGGCCCAACACGTGGTCCATGTTGGGATGTCCACCATGCACAGAAGAGGGCATGTTTTGATAGCTGACGGGCTTCATGATGCGGTCCACCGGTCATCTAGCAGATGGTCTCACAAACTAAAGGTCTCAACTATACAGTGAAGTACAAATCCATCTCTATGTGACGTCTGGAAGGTTTATCCATCGGGATGGCTGCCACAAGGTGTCATGATCCTGTGAAAGGCAAAAAGGGGAAAATTAATTAATTAAGTAATTATATTCTGTTATTATTTTTTAATCACATTTATATAGATTTAAAATGACAATATCTTGAAAATAAAGTCAATAAAAAAGTGTTTATAATACATGAAGTTTAGATCCCTGGTGCGCTGTGTGGAGGAACGACGCAGACGAAGGTCCTTCACTTCCTCACCTCACTGCCACAGATAGCGGCAGCAACACAACAACTGAATGAGCCTGAAGCCACACCGCTCACACTCACGCTTCTAAAGATCCTGAACTCCCGCAAACTGTATATGCGCCGATTAAATAATATTGTAGCGGTGGCAGGCGACAGCGATGGACCGACGACTCGTAACACAGAGAAGGTCCTGGTCAATTCCCAGTGGCTCAGAAGTTTCTGGGTCGGAAAGGAGCTGCTGCCTCCGCCACCGCCTCCTCTCTGTCCTCCTCACTAGTGATTTTTGTACAGGGAAAAAATTTGACTGCGTGACGCGGTGATAAAATGATTGTAGGAAGCCTTTTCACCTACGATGCCACCGTAGTCCATTGATGCTTACCTGCCGTACGTGGAGACGAATGTTCGAGTCCTAATCGGTGCATTGATTATTTTAAAGACACGCTTTTGTTTATTCTTTTTATTTTCGATCCGCCATTCCTCAATATTATTACGTAGCATTGAGGTTAAAGTCAATATATGCAGTCTTATCTTCACTTTTATGCCAAGCGGGTTTTGTGCCTCCAGAGTTTCTGTTCAGTGGGAACTGGGTCTAAACGGCTCTTAAGTGTTGAAGGACACCGACCCCTGGGCGAGTAAAAAATGGGACATTTTTTCGATGAAATGTTGATTTCTATGAAATCATTAATGTGATCAGCGTCTTGAGATAGATAAGCATAATTATTGATAATGCATAACTAAAGGCAAACTGAGAAAATTTGGTATTTCAGAGGAGTGTGTCAAACTGGTAGTAGCCCTTCGTATGACTCAGTACCTATGAAGTAGCTCTCAGTATCAAAAAGGTTGGTGACTCCTGAAATACAGCATAAAAACCACTTCGTGAAATATTTCTTGGTGCAAAAATATCTACTGAAGTTAAAGATTTAAATAGAATCAAAATATGAGCTCCAATATGGGTACAACAAACATCATTAATGATAACTGTAAGCCAGCAGACATTGAGTACAAATGAACTTGTAAACTTCAGTTTCTTTATCCCTAACAATATAGTTTCAAAGGTGATCATTCCTGCTTCAGCTCAGAGCAAAAGAACCATTTATCTCTTCTTTCCATCTTCTTACAGGTATGTCAGGCTGTGAAGCCCGTTTTGTGTTCTGTGGTCCCCACCCTCATCAATCTGTGGCATGCTGATTCTATCAATCGTTTGTCCTTTTCTCCTTTACTCGTCACTAAACCGACCAGTTGAAGCAGAGGGCCGTAATCTCTGGATCTGCCATGGAATGAGTTTACAAAAGAATTTAGTCCTTCATAGTGAGTGAAGTAGATATTCGGAGAGTACATCTACCTCTGTTCAGCCACACAGTAGCACAAATACAAAAGTTTCAACTGAGGCGAACTGTGTAGAGACTTTTAATGAGTCACATCAAGGTATAACTCAAGACCGTATGGCTTTCTCATAATGCCTGACCATCATTTCACCTCTTACACATGGTAGACATTGCAGGTGACGTGCCCAACAATTATTTGTGTTTGTTATTCTGGACCTTTTGTCCAGACTCGTCACGCTTTAAAGACTTGATCACACAAAGATTGCATGACCGTATAAGCCCTTTTGCCTTGACATGGCCGGGACCAGAGACGGGTGTGGATGACGTGATGTTTAGCATTATTTGCTGTTCATATCACCACTGCGACCTCGGATGAACTACATGAGAAGGAAGACAAATGGATGGATGAAGGTATATAAAATAGCGCTGGGAAAGTTAATGCATTAATGATTGATTGATTAATTAATTGTGCCAAGTTCAATGTGATGCCAAGTCAGAACCAATAGGAGCGGTTGAGGTAGGCCTGAGACCTAAAAGAACAACAATTACAGACTTTAATTTTAACATTTTAATTTCAAACCAGTCCGAAGAGTGCTAAAGTAATTTATAACAACTGCAGATTTTAGTTGTGTTTTTTTTTTTAATGGCAGGAAATGACGGAGTCTCCAGTGTCACTTAAATAGAATTTGGAGCATTGATACATCTTTATAGTCACCGGGCCTCACTTCATATGTGATGCTACAGGACATCCTGCACAAACAGACCAAAATTATATAGGTGCATCACTATTTATCCATCTACTACCTTTTAGTAACGGATTTACTTCAGCGATCGTCATCAGCTGACAGTCACATCAGCTATTACAGAATGTGTGTCAGGATGAGTGGTCAGGAACACCGGAGCCCCTCAGGGCACCGTCCTCTCTCCCTTCCTCTTTACCACAGACTCCAGCTACTGCACTATGGAATCACAGGAGTGCCAAAATTAGAGGGAAATAAATGTGGAAATATAAAGAGAACCATTAATAAAAAAAATATACAAAGGCAGTCATATTATTTTCTATCTTGTCTTTGCTTATTCCATTTTCTCAGTGCTTCTCCTCTTTTGTCTTTGTCTTTTCCATTTGCTTTTTGTCATTGCATTTACTCGATGAGTCAAGCGTCTGGAAAAGACAAAAGCAATACAATGCAAATCAGCGAGGGCTGTGGGCGGGTCTTTCTGTTCAGGGTGACTTGTCAATACCTGAAGTCATGTTTTCGTCTGCGTGATTTATTTATTTATTGGTTTGTATGTATTTTACCAACTTTTCACAAAAACTACTCAACCACATTGCATAAAATTTTCAAGGATGATTTGTCATCATCCAGGGACCAATTGATTAGATTTTGGGAAGTTAACGTCAAACTGTTTCCAAATAAATCCTGCAAAACTGCGAAAAAAATGTCCCATTCATCTCTTTTCACCTCATCACATTAAATTTCCTTTGAAATTTTCTAGTAACAATAGCATTAATACAGAAACCCTTGCAGCCGCTCCGTAACCTGGCAGCTGAGCCGTTTCCATAGGGACAAGTTAAGCACACAAACGCACAAACATTATCGTATTAGCGGGGTTCAGATACTACGAGGATTCTATCTAAATCTTCAATCCCTGACCAGAGAGAGGAATGACACTCGTTTACTGGTAAGTTTCAAACTAACATGCTAATGTTATTGGTAATATATTGGTAGTTCTTCACTGTTGCTGGTACTTATTGGTTCTAACTTTTTTCAAAATAACACTCCTCTATCCCTTTTAAAATGGCCCGTCCCTCAACTTTTTTAAACTACCCATCCTTATACGTTTCTCAAACATATCAGTCCTCTAACTCTTATTGGTTTGTATGAATCCATATATTTTACCAACTTTTCACAAAAACTACTCACCCGAATTGCATTCAATTTTTAGGGGTGATTTGTCATCATCCAAGGATCAATGAATTTGATTTTGGGACGTTATTGGCTAACCGCATCTCAATAAATCTCAAAAAAACTGCAAAAAAATGTCTCATACAAAGCGGATCGAAAGGCACCTCATGAAGTAGATCAACCTCTGTTGCCATGGAGACGCTCCTTGCTCAGTGTTTCACACATTGATGTAGCTACCTGACCTACCTCGTTAGCATCGATATGAGCTAACGACTATCATGCTAGCAATGCTAACTCCGTTCAGCAAACAAATGTGTTATCCGTTCCGCTGAGTGCCCGTTCTAGTGAAAAATATTAAGATGCATTTAATATTACTTACTTAATATAACTTCTTTATTTTTATTCTGTCATATTGACATTTTAACTTCTATTCATGCTGTGCTCTATTCTGCTTGGAGAAACGCTACAAAGAATTTTGCTTTTGGGTTAGTAACGTATTTCTGTTCACTTCATTAAGTTATATGAAAGTCACGTTAGTTATGATACTGACCAGGAGTACTGACAGCACAGCATCTGTGTCACACTACAACAACACAGCTATTTGCACAAAATAGTGTTATAAGAAGTAGTATATGGGTATTTTTAGCAAATGGCATCTCATTATTTGTACTTGCATTGGCCAGGAACCCTGGTTAATGCCAGCAAATCCAAGAAAGCAACAGGGATGTAGACAACAATATAATTTTAATCAAGAATTCACAGTGGAACACTTTACACAGTGTCCCACTGTCCAAAGGGAACACTGTCATTTAAATGTACCTCGTTACTAAAACTCAAACCTGGCAAGCCCCAATCATCTTCCTCACCACAGACGCTGTAAGGGCCCTTAAGAACCCTTAAGATGTTAGCAGCACCCAGTGCTGCTAACATCAGTAGCCAGGTCAGCAGACACTGTCTATCAGTTTCTAGAACCTGTTCCAGATCTCAATTAGCAGTGGAAATGTCCCCAAGTGGTCGAAACACTCCACTATCATTGCAATTCCGCAGAGGAGTCCCCCCACAACCTTGAACGACCTCTGCCAGTGGCGCTTTCCCAGGTGATGAAGGCCATGGAGATGCTTGCTCCATGGCTTTTATCTCACCGTGACCTGTTCGCAGCTGAACTCGCTCCAATTTGCATGCTAGAGACACAAAGGTGTCCATGACGCCAAAGCCTCCATCATCGACACCAACCACAGACACCTGGAGCTTCCCAACACATCTGGCAAGCTCCTGTTTGCAGACTTCTCCTCCACCTGAAACACTTTGCAACCCAACAACCCCATTAAAGAGAACCTCTCTGATCTCCTCACCACCTCCACAGGCTCCCACAGGCTCGCGTGGTTTCCCCGCTGCTCTTCATACTGTACACTGATGAGTGCAGATCCACACAACCTCACTCACACCTGGTGGAGTTTGCTGACGACACAGTTCTCCTGTCTGCCCCCTCCCTGCACCACAGACCTGCTCTGTAGCAGTTCGTGTGACACCTCCCGCCTGGAGGTGACTGTCAGCAAAACCAAAGAGATGGTGGCGCCCTTCTCCAGCAGCTGAAGGGAAGTGACGGTAGCTGACACCGCCCTGATCCACGGCTGGATACTATCTTTGACAAACAACTGAGGTTCTCCTCCAACACAGAGGGGATCCTGAGGAGGATGTACCTACTCAGAAAACTGAACTCCTTCTCTGTCACTGAAAATATCTTCCTGACATTCTATTACACATTCATTGAAAGTGTTTTAGCTTCCTCGGGATGCTGCTGGAATCTCTCCATTACCCTACAGGACAGGAACCGCCTGCACAACATTGTGAAGGTGCGTTTTAAGTTTATTAGATGTCCCGTTTCCCACCTGAGGCATTGGGTCTGTCTAATCGTATTGACAGTGACTGAACACACACATTTGAGCAGCTCCCATCTGATCGCGGGTTCCGTTGTCCAGCCTGTAAGACCCAGAGAAGGAAAGCAACCTTTTCCCTCAGCACCGTTCTCCTGAACTCGAGGGGATACAATAGCTGTGTGCAATATTGTCTCTTGTGCAATATTACAATGTCTCCATGTGCAATTTTTACCTAAATGTTTACGTTTAACTCTACACTGTGTAATATTACCACTCTGTACATAATCTAATTTCATTTTAATGTGCCACTCTTGCCCACCGAACTACTCCTGAGGCATGACAATGTTCCTGCTTTTGATTGTCAGTGTTGTTGCAAAACCAAATGTTTACAATGCAGTAGATTTATAATAAAAATAAACAAAACACTAATTATTATTCAATTAAAGAATTTTGAAGATAAAACTAGACGGGATTTAAGATTTCATGTCTTGACCAACCTTCATTCATAATAATAATAATAATTTAAGAAAATGCAATCCAGATGTAATTTTGTAAATCCCAGTTGTGATTGCATTATCTATTAAAGATAGTAAATCTCTAAAGGGAGTTGACTACAACTACCAACCTTTGCATGCATTGGGGTTTTTTTTTCTCCAAGTATATTAAAGTGTAATGACCACAGAAGGGCTAGCCAGCATCAGAGAGAAGAAGCCGGGTGATATGTTTAGTATTCGAAATAGTCTTTCCCTGATTTAATACATTTCTATTTGTGTTCATCTTTAAAAAACTTTTTTTAAAAAAACCAACAACTTAGAATTGATTTTACATGAGAGTATCGATGACATAGTGAGGCTAACAGCTGAGACTGAGGTTACAGGAGAGGCCCGCTGAGCCCCTCCCCCTCACGTACAGCTTCTGCAGCGATTTCTTTAATGTCGGCAGCTACTTTTCTTCATGGGCCTAGCATTGTAAGCGCACAGATAACATCTCAGCTATTTTTTCCACATCTACATGTGTTTGAAACACAGCAGTAGTCCGGACTACGGAGCTATATTCCCTTTGAACCTCGTCAAAAGGCCCCACCGAACCACAACAGAGGTTCCCGGAGACCCGCTGTAACGTTAACACGGTCTCCGTGTCGAGATTCCTCACACGTACCTGGTTCGAAGTGTCATCAAACAGGAGGTGAATCTGCGGCGCCTCGTCCAAGTAAGAGAAAGAAACGAGTAAACTCCCTTTTCTGGACGGGATGCTAACGGTTGTCAATGGTTATCAATCGTTAGCATCGTTGTGCCGTTATGCTGAGGGATAGCTGGAAGTTAGCATCTGATGCTAGGACAGGAAAGCAATATCCGGAGAATATCAATATAAAAGCACGAAACACAAATGAATTATACACTCACTTTTATCTTCATTTTGTAATAGTTTCTCTCATCGTATTTGAATGTATTACACATTGCACTTTTAGGTGTCCAGTCAATGTACGCAAAAGGAAACACATCCTAAAAAAAAAGAATCGCTATAGCTGGTGATACTTTTTTTGGGCCATATTCCAATCCGTCAATTTCTGCAGTGCTGAAAAATACAATTTAGACTCATTACTAAAACAAGGAAATTATCGTTTCTTGCTTCTGCATTTGGAACAGTGGATGTGATATTTCGCCAAAAGAATAAATAATCTATACATCTATGCATTGTGTGATTAGCGACTATAGTCTGGTTTTATTTTGAAATGCATCACCGGAACTGAATATGCAGCTTTTTTTTCCTCTTTATTCAAGTCGTTAAAAAGACCGCATCGACGAAGGGATTCTCGAAAGGAAATTACGCAGAAATTGGATATTTACCCGGATTGCGATTCACTGCCGCCACAAAAACAGCGTACATCCCTGGACACCTTTGAGGTCTACGCCCTCGAGTATGACAACTTTCACCTTCGCGATATAAAATTTAAAGTTGTTCAGGAAAAACGCGGCTAAAACACCGCCAGCGTCACTTTTGCGCGTTTCAGAGACGGTCAGCGGGGTCGTCTTTTGTCTCTGCGGCGTGTTTAAGGGCTTTGTGTTTATTGAGTCCACAGTGACACAGGAAGTGCTTTGAAGCTTTTGTATCAGATGTAATAAAGTCAAACCACAGGCTGCAGGGGCCACACGGGTGTAAACAAGGGCACGCTGTGGACGAAAATGCCCTAATTAATCAAACAACATGGTGTTTGTAAGAATATGCAGGCTGTTTCCTGCTCTGTCAGGGACTCTGGCGCCACACAGGTGAGTAATACGGTGTATTAGGGATTTAACAAAAATAATGACTGACTGATATTCACTGATTAGATCTATAAATGGTCTGGACGGTGACGGTGGTGTTCTTGCTGCAGATCTGATTTCCACCTGTTATTGTAGCCCCCCATGCTGTAGCTCGTGCGAGGATCACCGTGACTATTGTGAAAAGTGATTCTGGGATTTGCACACCATTGTTGCGATTCATAATGACACAGCAGTGGCTTTCTCTTGGCCCTCCCATCTGGTCCGGCGAGCCGGGACACAAAACGCCTGGAGCTTCCTGGTTATGGCAACATTAATCCAGCTCGGCCGCACGCGAGCTCCTTGCTGCCTCACCGCCAGGAAACTTTTCTCGTCTCCTCCCAGGCTCGTTATTCGCCGCAGCATGGCCTCGGACCCGGCGGAGACGACCCGCTTCGACTTCCTGGTGATCGGCGGCGGCTCCGGGGGTCTGGCCGGGGCTCGGCGGGCGGCGGAGCTCGGAGCGACCACCGCCGTGATCGAGAGCCACAAACTCGGAGGTACCTGCGTGAGTAAAGATTTAAAAAAACAAAACAAAAAACTGTTATTCTTCCAGGCTGCGCTTTCACACACTCTTTCACACACTCGTTAGTTACCAGGCTCAGTGCGAAACCTCCGGGCTTTCCTTTTGTCTGTTTTCTTTTATTGTTTATCTCCAACGTGGGTTTGTTTGGCTCCTCTGGTCCTGAAGCCAAGTTGATAGAACGGATGAGCCAAAAGGATCTGGGTTATTTTAAAGATTAAAAAGTGTCCCACGCATATATTTCTGTACTTTCTTTTTAAGGTGCTTCAGATGCAGCAGGAAGAAGTACATTGAAAATCCTTATTATAATACCAACAGAAATGCACATGAACAGCATCCAAATTGACAGATTATGAATAAATGCCACCAATAAGTTAAAACGAAAAAGGTATCTGAGGTAAAAGAAGTAGTAACATAGTCCATTAATATTTCATTGGAGACTGGCTTTTTACATTGTGTTGAGCACCTCATGTTGGGTTCCTCTTTCCATTTTCTCAGATATCATATTACATGAAGTGCATTGAATAGGGGTTGGATTATTGCCTCCACACACAATAGACATTTAGATGTATTCAGTAGTAGATCAAATCTAGCAGATCAGTCCACATGACAAACGCACAAGTGTTTGTTTTTTTTAATTAATCCTCTCATTGTTGTAATGATTAAGGAAATATGGATAAGATGGATTTGTCCAGAGTTAGGTTTTATGTGCAGGATAATAGCCACTGCTCAGACTGACAATAAAACACTGATTAGAAGTCATAACTTAACTTGTGTCATTGTAGCAAAGCTACATGAGCATAGTTAAATGTAGTTAAACACTTTAGGATTTTATTAAGCAAATTACAAGCAAAGGCTAAATATTCCAACGAGTGAACCTCTGTCACACAAGAAGCTACAGTGGAATATGTTTCATTGCATTGCAAAGAGTTTGATTATTTTTATTTCTTATTTTTCAATCATCGTCCTAATCTATGCGCGTCTGATTGTGATGCCTGCTTCCTATACATTTCTTTTTTCATTTTGTGAAGAATATATGTTATTTGAATCCATCTCATATTGAATTAATTTGTCCTTTTTCTCCCCTTTTCAGGTCAATGTTGGCTGTGTCCCCAAGAAGGTACGGCTTCTTTATTATTTTTGTTTCACTTTCAAAATATGCATGAAGTTTTTCCCAAGATACCCAGTCCTGTGCCGTTGTTTGTTTACAGGTGATGTGGAATGCAGCAGTTCATGCTGAGTATCTGCACGATCATAGTGATTATGGCTTCGATGCAGGAAATGCCCGTTTCAGTTGGGAGTAAGTTGGAGTAACTGCTCCGGTGTTTTTCACTGTTTTGTGCAACTAAAAAAGCTCATTTGAAAGCTGCTGTTCCTGGAACAACGCAGTGTTTGATTTCACAGCACAACATTGCGGTTTGTCATATTTCTGTTGAGTCACTTCAGCCCACTTCTGTTTTTCTGCACCGTCTAGTTTAACTAAGATGGCCGTTAAAGATAAGCCCCGTAGAGGGAGTGGCCTGGAGAAACATGAGGAAACATGAGGACAAATGTTGAACAATGACTCGTCTGAATACGCAGGTTGATTCAGGTGTGCCAGTGAGAAGGCTTCCTGCATATATCCATAAGGTGTGAACAGTGCAGTTATCAGTGATGCAAAAAGTGATGTATCTGATAGAATGGACATTTTGACACACGATGAAGCTCTTGGTGTTTGTGACATTTCTATGAAACTTTTGATTTGGCTCTCTTGTTGACATGTTTGATAACCTGCATGTTGCAAGAGCAGAACCATTTTTGTCTATATAAATAATCCATTTGAAGAGACGAGGAATTTTCAAACCCTGTAACGTGTTTTGTTGCATGATGCATCCGTTAAATGTTTTATTGGATCAAATGTTAAGATCTAGATTTCACTTGGCAGCTGCGTGACAAAAGAAATTTGAGTCACAATCAGTTTATTTCTCTCCGTCTATAGTGACAGTGAGTATTCTCTTGTACTGAACAAACAGAAGAAATATTCATGTTCATACTTGACAGTTTATGCTGCGGACATTCTTGCTGCTGAATAACATATTTCTGTGTTTGCAGAACTCTGAAGGCCAAGAGAGATAACTATGTCAGTCACCTCAACCGCATTTATCGCAGCAATCTTGACAGGGTAATTTTTTATTTTGTTTTTGCTTATTTGACCCCTTGTATTTGTTTGTTTGTTTGTGCTGTGTACTGAAGCGTGGAACGAAAAGTGTAAAATAAAACCAAACCAAAAATGATGGAATTGCTCTTTTCAAGGCTAAAATCCAAAGCATCCAAGGACATGCCAGTTTTACCAATGATCCCGAGCCGACTGTGGAGGTCAATGGAAGGAAGTTTACGGCGCCTCACATCCTCATCGCCACTGGAGGGCATCCTTCTGTTATGAGTGATGAGGAAGTTCCAGGTTGGAGATTTTACGTGGAATGCAAACATTGCTTGATGTAGCTGTGTCTGAGCATGAATCAACAAATTATGAAACCATGACATTAAAACATTGCTATTTTCCCATAAAATGTAGGTGCTGCCCTGGGGATCACAAGCGATGGTTTTTTTGAGTTAGAAAGCCTTCCAAAGTAAGTCTCATACGTAATCTCTCCAGTGTTTGTCGGATGGCATCATAAACATCGGCATGTGGAGCTAAATATCAAATGTGCCAACAGACGCACAGTGATTGTGGGTGCTGGTTACATTGCGGTGGAGATGGCAGGCATTCTTTGCACTCTGGGGTCCAAAACGTCCCTTGTTATTCGGCAGACAGGAGTAAGAACCAAACCCAGAGTTACCCTGAACCAAGGCCTTGAATAAATGCCTCCAATTCACTTGTTCCTATATTCTTTCTGCAGGTTTTGAGGAACTTTGACGCTTACATAAGTGCAAACTGCACTAAAGAGCTGCAGAACTCTGGCGTAGATCTGTGGAAGAACACTCAGGTGAAGTGCGTGAGTAAGACGGACCGCGGTCTGGACGTGACACTCGTCACTAAAGACCCAGAGAAGAAGAACGACGAGGAGAAGATCAGCATCATCCAGGATGTGGACTGCCTCCTGTGGGCCATCGGCAGGCAGCCAAACACCAATGGACTGAACATCAGCAATGTGGTAACAGTCTGCTCATTTACTGTGGATTTGATTCACAACTTGGAAAAATGGAAAAGCAGGCAGTTGTCTACTGAAAGACTGGTTATCCAAAGCTGTTATTGTGATCATTCCTAATGGAGCTTCAATGGGGTGAGAAAAAACAACATTTATAAGCGAAACAGGAAGATTAATTAGTATTAGACGTTAGAATAGCACGCTGTGACGTCAGGGTTTGGGCTTAGAATCCCAATGAGGGATGTCTGTGTTGCTCTGTAAATTTGAAATGAAATGTAAAATTAGTGTGTGAAAGAAAAAGGTAACCTATTAAAAATACTGCGCTGTAAGATAGGTGTTTAAGTCAAAAAATCCACAGTGAATTCAGGAGTCCTAAGTCGACAGAAATATTTTAAGTCCTCCTTCCGAGCTCTCTGCAGTCTGTTTGAGCTCTGCGCTAGTCAGAGAGGGCATTCAGCAGAAAGCCAGATACCCCAAGGTCAGGGATTTTATTGGATAGTTGGAGTTGTTGGATTGAAGGGACGGTGTTGAGGTGCCTAGTGTGAGCACCTCCTTCAGTTCGAAGGGACAATTTCTTTACTGTTATCGGTAGAGGAATGTCTTTCAGTTCATCTTTGTAGAAACGCCAAACCAGTGAAGAGGTGCTTGTGTTTATAGTGAGCAGCTTTGTGTCAGAAGTTCATCTCAGACTCGATGGAAAATCTCACAGCCTCATGATTTTACTTTTTTATTTGGACAGAATCTTTGCTGAGTCATTCAAAAACTGGAAAATCTCAAACATTGGACTCAACGGCCATACCAAGTGTTCCTCTGCACACTGTTCTCTTCCTCTGATGCAGGGTTTAGTACAAACCCAGACATTCAACAGAGAAACAAATGGTGTCAACAACAAATAAACTCAGAGTATTCAGATACATTGAAAACTATAATTCGGGGGAGTGCCGGAGTTCACAAAATGAAATGAGCGCAAATATTTTGCTTGATGATGATCCAAGATAAACAAGAAGGTGATCATGTCATACAATGATAAGATCATTGTTGCTGGCAGGCTGCCATGTCTGACCATTCAATTGGCCCACATTCAAAACAGTGCAGCCAATATATTCCTACGACGGCTTTTAAAGTGACAGTTCTTGTATGTCAAGGGTAGTGTAAATGACGTATTGTAACGGCAAGTCATATTTTGCAAACCTAAAACTGTTCTTGTGCTGTTTCAGTGAGGACTGTGACCATGAGGGATGTAGGTGCAGGTTGCACAAATTAATTTTTTTTGGTTTCTTGGTTCTTGTCTTTTTACTGCATTTTCATTGTCAACACAGGACAGGAAGAGAAACCAGAAGCAGCCAAAGCATAAATCCTATATTTTCTTAAAACTCTTTTATCCGAGCAGTCTTTCTTTGTTTCATCTTTCTTTCCACTGTGTTTTTCCAGGGTCTCGATACAGACGAAAGAGGTCACATCATTGTGGATGAGTTTCAGAACACCAGCCGATCGGGGATCTACGCTGTCGGGGATGTTTGTGGCAAAGCTCTCCTCACACCTGGTAGGAAGCGGCAATGAAAGTTGCCTCAACTATATTTTTGAATGGTTGTCTATATATCTTCATAATTTGATTTGGTAAACATTCACATATGAATAGGTGATTAAGATAAAATCAGACTATAGTAATCCCACATGGGCAAATTCAGTCAATCCAGCAGTGCAACATTACACAAGTACTCAGGATAGTTGCACAAGAGAGAATAGACTATGGAAATATAAATACTGTAGATACCTATATTTTTCAGTTTCCTCTTTAGCTTTCGTGTGCTTTAATTGTCTTTATGATTAATGTTGTCATACAGTGTGCGATTTTCCCTATTTGTGTTCTTAATTAAAAATTTCTGTTCTTCCGTCCTATAAAAACAGTTGTTTCGGAGCAGAACATGTACTTAAAGCATTTCACTGCATGTTATACTATGTATAACTGTTGTGTGAGATAAATATAGGACTTGACTTGGAAATACATTGAGTGAAAATATGGGGGGGGGGGAATACACATAGTATTAGTATTAACAGTAGTATAAATATGTTATATGTTGCAGTTGCCATCGCTGCAGGCAGGAAACTGGCCCACAGACTCTTTGAGGGCAAGAAGGACTCAAAGTTGGACTACTCCTGCATTCCCACTGTGGTGTTCAGCCACCCGCCGATCGGCACTGTGGGCCTCACCGAGGGTGAGTACGCCTGTTGGTGGGTTTACCGCTGTGGAGTTATGTGATGATGAACAATGGCAGTTTGCATTTTCATCACTGTTTGCCCTTCCTGAAGTTTAATTCATGGATAAAAGTTTAATGTACATGTAATACTGTGTGCATGCTGGTTTTTCCTCAGTTTTCACATTTAATTCATTATATTATTCATGTCCCAGAGGAGGCCATCAAATCTCGAGGAAAGGAGAATGTGAAGATCTACAAGACTTCGTTCACGCCGATGTATCATGCCATCACAAGCAGGAAGAGCCAGTGCATCATGAAGCTGGTGTGTGTGGGCAAAGAGGAAAAGGTACAAGCAAACAACTTCGTGTACAAAGAAATTGCAATTCCAGAAACTGATAATTTTTTTCCCCTCAGTAATCACAGGTTTCACATGATTTGAACTCCAATAATCCTGTGGTAATTAGAAGTTAACATTTAACGCTCAACCTTTTCTATTTGAAATGTGTGAACTTTACCTCTGGAATTCATTCCACAAACACAAAAGAGGTACATTTAAATATGAGAAAATGTTATCAAGTCACAGGCTACTGTTTGGAATTGGGGGAAAATAAATTAATAAATGTATAGTTAGACTGACATTACAGAGATTTTATACATAGAGCATAAATTACTCAGTTTTATACAATTCCAGTATTAAAACCATCAAGGAAGACTGCCTTAGATTTTTGACTAATATTATGGTATACTGGACCAAATCCTGAATGTGGGATGTGACTTTTTCCTTTTATTTTCTGTGGAGTGAAACAGTAGCTCTCCCCGTGTCAGAACACACATGCATTAATTAATGCACTCAAGGTCTTGAAAGGCCTCAGTTCTGCTGGTTGTAAATGACTTCCTGGTATAACAGCCCTGAATTTAATCAATGTGTCATCGTGAAGCTCTGCAGAAGGCCTGGAAACAAGCTGCTAATTCAAATCAGGGGTCTTGAAGGACAGTCTAGAACATGAAGGGCAGTGGCGCTCAAGCAGCAACATCTGCTTTGAAAATCACAATCAAGGATGAAGTTTAGGAAGTTGCTATAATTACTTTTATCGTGTATATATTCATTCCAAAAAACAACAACCTTGACTTCATCTCTCAAAGGTTCTTTCTGTTCCAACCAAAGCCTGTTCAGATGTTGTTTGTTGATGTATTTTTGATTTTGTGTACTTTAACACTGAGCTGTCTGGTTTCAGGTGGTGGGTCTGCACATGCAGGGTCTGGGCTGTGACGAGATGCTGCAGGGGTTTGCCGTCGCCATCAAAATGGGCGCTACCAAAGCAGACTTTGACAAGACGATCGCCATTCACCCCACCTCCTCTGAGGAGTTTGTCACCATGCGTTAACACCAACAATTCCACCCACCGGCCCCTCCATGCATCCCTATACGCCCAGACAAAGCATACCAGGATAGAATCGATCCTGTTCAATACTCTCGCAGCAGTTTGATGACTTGCTTTATAAAAACTACCTACAAATTTCCATTTCTTCCATTTAACTGACCTTTTTTGTGCGCAGTGTTTCCCTTTTTTCTAATTCTACCTTGATGGACCAAGACCAAGTTATGGCCTTTCTAAACTGTACTGTGGGTCTTGATTATCAATTGAATACTATGAGTTTCTTTTAAGTGATTGTGAAATGGAAGTGATGGATCTGCAGGTATTGTGGTCATCAGATGGCAGAAGAAGTCAGAACGACTTATCTCTGATTGTTTGTGTTTGATTTGTTAGTCATTTGTCATATAAATAATACAAAATAACACTGCTGCTTTTTAAGGCACCTATTAACTACCAATGCAAGGTCATGATATATATCAACTGTACTGTTCAAAAGAATCAATAAACCTTCAGCTTATTTCTTACCTGCTGTCATTATTTTCTCTCCATTCGGTGATTCGACTACATGGTATGTGGTAATACTGGTAAACTGCCCATCCTTCCATCTGATTACAATGAACTTGGGCTGGGCCAAAAATGACTAATTTCTTTACATTTATATATAAAAAAAGTGGGTGGGGGTGTATTCATGCTGAAGGCAAAGTAAGACTGGATGATTCAATCAAAACGTGAAACGGTAATGTCGCATCAAGAGCAACAGAGAGCTCAGTGTTTGGTAAACTAATGTGTTAATTTTGGAAGTAAATCTTATGCCTTGTTTTCTTTTTCAATGTTATTATAGGACAATGCATTTGTGGGATATTCAGCAGAGTTGAGTATGTGTGTTGCACCTATTAGATATTTGTAATTTTCCCTCTGCCATTTCCAAACAGCCTGTTATATTTTGTGTTTTCATAAGACCCATTGATACAATTCAGAAATATTTCTCTGAATTCAACCCATCTTATTTGTAGTTACCTTCCATGCAGACAATATGAAGGTGGGATTTAAAACCTCCAAACTTAGTCATAAGGGTTCCTCTCACACTTTAATACCAAGGGTCCACAAGGGCCTGATTTTATCTTGAGTGAGTTGGACTGGTGAAATAGTGCCACAATAACCTTTAATTTTTCAGGGTTTTTTTTTCTTCATTATCGGCTGAGCATTTTGACATTATATAGAACTGAACAAAGCAAAAAGACAGAACAAACACAGGATAGTAGGGGGAAACATGATTTCATATTAAATTAAGGCAGGTGTCCGCAAAGCCTCTTCCTTTAAAGAAAACCTAATCCACTTTTCCCAATTTTTGAAAAAGTCAGTTCTATTTCTGAGAGAAAGTAGTTTTTTCCATTGCGAATAGTCTCTTAACCACATCCACAACAATTCTTCCAGCCAAATATTCTCCGTACAGCTCGGAATGCGCCGCATCTCAACCAGCATGCACTGTGGTGTGTTTCACATAGACAATCAATAGGAGGTGGGAAACTAACGGATCCTGTGGAGACGTGATCCTGAGCACCAACGCATCCGTTGATTTCAATCTGCAATTGTTCATTTTAAAAATATCAACAGATATTAACACATATCCTGCCTCTTTAGTGTTTTGATATGTATTTATATTGTGCATCAGCTATTGTTAAGTTGATATCAAAACATTATTCCCTTTTCTTCGGGAATTTATGCTTTTTCAGGTGTTTTAAAATGTTATTGTATTAAATGTTGTATGTGTATACAACACTTTGAGAAACTGCACTAAATGTATTTATGTATTTATTTTTTAGGTCCTCATGTTTGGTTCATGTCTTGTTATCCTTGTGGCTCCTCATGTTTAGTTTCATGCTCTGTTTTTTAGTCCTTCATTGGCTTTTAGTGTTTTGTTCATCGTCTTCCCAGTGCACAGGTTTTCTTTCACAGTCCATAAACATGCGTTTCAAACACATTTATTGAAATGATTGATTGAAATGTTTATTTCAAATACGAAAACAATAAGAAAAAAAAAGAAAAGAAAATTAACAACAAAGTTTTCCTCTCAAATAAATAAATAAATGAATAACAGTAATAATAATATAAAATAAATCAAGAAAAACATCGTCAGAGAGTATTCGAAAAGGAGTGAGAAGAAGTAAAAACTTATTTACTCTCACCCCTTGTCACAAGTAAATAATATAATTACTTCCTTCCATCTCTTACACACACACACACACACACACACACACACACGCACACACACGCACACACACACACACACACACACACGCACACACACACACACACACACGCACACACACGTCCTGTGCAGCACATAGAATGTATATACATACACGTCCATTCATACATACCTACAGACAGACATAAACACCTATACCCACACACAAGCCCACAGTGCGAGGAAAGAAACGAACAATATAAATAACCAAAAGAAATGACTAGACATTTGCCCCTAAAAATACATGGACCTCAAACGCAGTGTTCGAGGTTAGCTTCAACCTCCATGTGATTAACTTTGATTGTTGTCAGTCTTTGTGTCCTTGTTGATCTACCTGTTAAGTCTTTAAGCTTGTTGTGGTTTCCCTGTTGATCGTATTTCCTTGGCCTGGTTTGAAATTCTGGTTTTAGTTCCTGTTTTCTTCTGGAATTCAATGCTGATAGAAACAAAAAAGAACTATTTGTGTGATCAGTGCTTTGTGATTCTGTTAACACAACATTGGTACTCTGAGCCACAACATTCTGACTCTGTCTCCATGGAAACGGCACCAGGCTGTAATTAATAGTTCTTCTGCACATGCTCAGTAGATGGACAATGATGTCTGTTCACACAGCAACAGCAGGAATGCTGAAAACGGTGTACTTTTCAAGTTGGGCAACAAGTGGATGCTGTTGTTTTTTTTTGTAATGAAACCACACATGAGTGCAAAGCTCAATATGCTATAATCATTGACAATGAGAGTACATGGACATTCGTATGGACAGACGAGCAAGTTGCACTGTTACATCTGACTGTCCCAAGAGAATATGAACTGGGAGTCATGAGACTCTGGGGGAGAACGTTATTGTCCATCTTCTTGACCGAGTGCAGAAGGAATTAATTGTTATGGATGTGGTGCACCTGTGCATTAGCAGCGTTTGTGCTATCTTCCTGGAGACGGAGCATTTTGAAAAAAATCCCACATTAGGAGTCATTTTCACAAATAACTGACTCCCAACATGCAATAATTTTTAGGTGTTTTTAATTGAAAACCTTGTTGTGTAAACGAGGCCTATGAACAAGGTATGAAGGTTGAAGAAGATGAACATGTCTCTTCAAAGCCATGACACTTTTCCATCCCTGTGTTCTCTGAATGAAGGAGAGACTTTTGCTTCTTTATGCCTCTGCTTTGAAGGATCACTCCTTCTGCGATTCTCAAACATCTGAGTTTATTTTAAAAAGTAAATTGAAAGTCTTCCAGAAATTTGACCGTCTTGTGTTGCCAAGTGTGTGGTGTGTGGTAAGGATAATGGATTCATTAATTGAGTTCTCCTGGTGGATCTCAGACAGCAGTAACTGTGTTACAGATAAGCAGCCGGTACAGTACAGTCGTCCTAAAAATCAAAGAGCAGCAGTGAAGGGCAGCGAGAACTAATGTGATGAGGTTTGTTCTTTAAATTTGAGTTGAAAACCTTGCAGCCATTGAAAAACATTACGTAAGGGTATTTTTAAAAAAAAGTATGTTGCAATAGTAAAGTAGAGAAAGAGATGAAAGAATGAACAACGGTTTTGTAGACCAGGAGAGGAGTGGAACGACCTGATCTGTGTTGGCAACGTCTCCTGGTTTAAAGTTACAGCAAAGTTACAGGTTCAAACTGTATTTCAACAATATTAGAAAGGGGAGGACAACTCGAGGGAACTTGATGACGGTCAACAGATCATCTAACATCAATACATTTCATTCAGACAGGATACAATGCAAACACATGAGACAATATCTGACTCATGGTTTCATTATCAGATTTTTAATATTACGAGTATTTATTCACCCAGAGATGTAGTTGTAGTCTGTTGTTGCACTATTTATCTATTTATTTATTCGCACTGCCTGCTCTATGCAACCTTTTAATTGCAACCCCTCTTTCATTGATTGATTGATTGCTTGATTGAAAAAAAAAAAGGGGGGCTGATTGCAATGTTAAGGTTTATTGATGACGTTAGTTTGTTCCCATTCTTTTGTGTCACCTTGACGCACCGTTAGAGCAGGTTGGCCGGTGATTGGCTGAGAGTGTAGAAATGGGCGGGTCAGGTGGGCGTGCAGATGCATGCATGCGCTGCGTGTGTGGCGATGGAAGAGAGGCCTGTTCTGTTTAATAATAAAGCGGCTTTGCAGACAAGAAACTCGTCCTGCAGATCGCTACAATAGTAACGCACAGTGACTTGGACAAGTAACTTTAATCTGATTACTGGTTTGGAAATAGTAACGCTTTAGATTACTCGTTACTAAAAAAAAAGGTCATAACAGAGTAACGCCTTACTAATTAACACCTTACCAGCATCACTGGTTATTAGCAACAAAGTAAAGATCGGCACTGACATTTCTGCTAACATTTACAATTCTCTAATGAAGTGAGGTTTTTTTTATACTCCTTACAGAAGCCACATGCCTTTTCTTTGATAGCAACTATATTCCTGCATTTCATCATGTTTTTAAGAGTAACTCTAATATAGTTCTAATGTGTCTGTGTACATTTCCCATTAATCAGAGTTAGTTCAATAGTGTAAAAGTGTATATTTGGTGATCGTAGAAGCTTGAGAATGAATAATTGGACCTGTTTATTTCAGCCATACAGCCTACAATACAGACCCATTGGGTTTCTTCAAGTGGTTAAATCAATAATATTGTTCTCCTGTCACTTTCTTATGTTGATGCTGACACTCTGTGTCCTGGAGATGAGATGGGGCGCCAGTTGAGAGTGTGCAGAGTGTCCCAATCTGTGCACCATAGGTGGCTAGTCTCACTGTGAAAAGGTTAAAAGTGAGATGATGGTGGAATCAATGCTCTTGTTAAAGCTTTGTGTGAACTCCTTCCTGTAAATAGAATCGTTACTGGAGATAATTGTGCTCAGAGTCATGATTTAAGTGTTTTCCTCTGCATTTTATCTGCAGCTTCAATCCTTTCCCTCAGAGTCTGTTTTCTTGTTTTACCAATTTTTTTCTGTGTGAGTGTGACTCCGTGTTTCCTCTTTGTATGCTGATTGCTGTTGCCCCTGCTTTGATTGTGTGTCTTATGTTCCCCTGTGTGTTTCACAGGGTTCCTGTTGTTGTTCCTGAAGGTCTGTTTGCTTGGTTCAACAGTTCTGCTCAGTCAGGTCATTTAGCATATTTGTTTTGTGGTTTTGTTGAAGTCATGACCTCTTGTTTATTGGATTTCTGACTATTTTTTACATTTTGCTCTCTGCCCTGCCTTTGGGTCTTCTTTGGCCCTTTTAGCCTTGTAGCCTCAACATGTAGAAATGTTTGCATGCTGCTCGCTTTTTTCTGTGCTCTGCACTGTTTTGTTCCATTCCTGCAAAATGTAATACTCAAATATCAGAAACGACTTGTTTGGGCCTGAGCAGAGCGAGACCCTAATGGAATGTAAGGGATCATTAATGTCATTATTATTATTATTATTATTATTACTTTTGCTGCTACTGCTGCATTTTTGATGGCCTAAACATGCATAAAATTTCCTGAAAATTTTTACACTATGTCAGAAGTGGTGGTCGTTGCATGTGTGTCAAGCAAAATGGCTCCACATACCATGGCCCAAAACTTTGTGATATCATTTTTGAGATTGTCAGGGATGTGAAGCATATCAGGACACACAAAACTATCACCAACAACCATACACTAATCCCAACGGGAAATCCGCCATTTGGCTTTAATTGTAAAATTCTCATGCTCTCCTACCACTGGGTAAGTTCAGGATACCTAAAACGTGGCTTGTAAATACAACAGGCCATCCTGATGAAAACAGTATCATAATGGTAAATGGACTCATTTATATAGCACCTTTTCACTGACAGCAGCCCCAAAGCGCTTTACATGGTTTATCATATTCACACACCATTGGAGGCTGCTGTCGTGCAAGGTGCTGTCACTCCAATGGGGGAAGTTTAGCATGTAGGCAGGCAGAGATGGCAGAGATGGTAATAAAACCTGCAACCTTCCGATTGGGAGACGACCGCTCTACCAACTGAGCTATGCAGCAATTCTTCAGCAAAAGTTGAAGGGCATGCACATTTTTTACCATACTGTTGTTTTACTGGTCTTCCAGAGTTGCGTTCAAATGAGGCTGTATGTGCCTCCTGAACTCAAGTTTAACTCAGCTGGATTAGTCAAACCATATTAAAGTTTCACTTGTGTTTCATTTGTCACTTCTGTGGCCTTTTGCCGGATGGTCTCACAGTCAGACGAAGACTCTTCCTCCTCTTCCTCCTCCTCCTCCTCCTCACAGCATGGAGACTGCAGGTTTTCAGCACTGTGCTGACAGGTACAAGATAACCAGGGCACAGAGGGCCTGCCTGAACAAGAGGCTCAGACATCATGGTAAATGGTAAATGGACTCACTTATATTGCATCTTTTCGTTGACAGCAGCCCCAAAACGCTTTACATGGTTCATCACATTCCCCCATTTACACACACATTCACACACCATTGGAGTATGTAGCCGTGCATCACACAGAGAGCCAGCACCCCAAACCAGATTCCAGCCGGACTGCGGTGAAGACCCCTGCCACAGGCCCCGTGGAGGACATCTGCACATCTGACACCAAGGAGGAGTCCCCCAGCTTGCTTTTACCATCCCAGTGCTCATTTCAGCCTCACTCCTGCTCTATGCCTCTACGATGAATGTTCCTTGCCAGACCTGGTCCAGTCACTGGAGGAAGAAGGAGATGAGCTGGTGGCGTAATAGTAAATTAAGTGCCATTCACAGTCTATTGGCTCCAGTTTACATCTGAGATGCTTTGATGGTTTAACACAGAAACAGGAGTTAAACTCTGATGAGAAACTGTTCAGTTTAAAAATACTGGAAAAACTCCAAATACAATATAGTTTTAACTAAGAGAGTGGGAAAAGTAACATTTCACATGGTGTGTTTTCACTCAGAAACTTTAGACAAAGTTCAATCTCTTGCATTTCACTATATTTTAAACATTTATCTTCCATTTAATTATCCTGCACTGGTAGTTGTTGCTACTACAGCTATTGAATTGTGGTTTATGCTTATCAGAAATGTGTGGCCCAGCAGGTTCTATCAGGCTCATCCATCCAACCAGACGGAGCCTCTGAGCCAGGGACAGATGAGAGGTTTAGTGACCACTCAGTGACAGGAACTTAGAGGTGTGATTTCAGCTGTTGAGAAATTAAAGCTGTAGCACAATGTTGGGACTATTCAGGTGATAAAATATAAATCAAATACCCAGAAAGGACTGTTTAGATGGTTGATCACTGAGTTTTCAATGTAGTAAACATAGAAAATACTTCGGCTGGTTTTTGTGATCGATAGATTGTATTTCTTTTAATTGTACAACAAAATGTTTTGAAAAAAGACACATTTGATCCAAATCACATTGAATTCAATACAAGGGACAATTTAACCCTTTAATTACTCCACAAAAACAAACATTTCCTCCTGCAATCAGCCTTTAAATACCACCTCACTACGTGTGTGTTGACTCATAATCAAAGTAATCTGCTGTCTACTGGTGTTGATCTTAACAGTCGCTCAACTTGTGGAACTTGTGCATTTAACACTTTCCTTTTGTCTACAGGGTGTTGTTGTTCCTGAGAAAGGAATCTCCCACAATCTGCAGCTCGTTAGAGTTTTTAATGGACAACTGTATCCTGCCAACCCTGCTGCTCCTCTCGTCAACACCTGCAGTTCAAGGTGAGTTCACCTGTCCACTTCTGGCTTTTTATACACTTCTGGCTGTTTTTACCTACATGAACATCATTACATTCAGCTTGTTTATCAGAGCTTTACTTCAAGCTCTGAGTCATTCCACAGTTAGAAAACCTCTGTTTATTTAGTCTCAGTCAGGCCTGAGTGTGTGCCACATCTTTGGGTGTAACACCATATATCCTATTACATGTAGGTTTGTGTTTGAAATCCTCCGGAATGCACTGAAAGTGTGCCAACTAGCACAATGGCGACCAGTCACACATGAAGAAGCCACAAAACGCCTTCATGCTGTTCCTCAAGAAGCAAAGGCCGATTGTAATGTCAAAGAAAGTGTGGTTGTGAATGCGGGAAGGTGGGAAAGAGGGTAAGTTGTCTGCTCCTACATGTTGAAGATACAAATTCATTTCTCATGTATAGAAGCTGGCTTGTCTTTGTGTGACCATATGTGTGCTGACAATTTAATGTCATCTCTCCACAGTGGCAGTCCTTACCAGAACAGGAGCAACAAATACTTTCAGCACCCAGACTGGTTGAGCGTCAATAACTATGTATGAACTCTCTCATCTCCTAAAACTCATAAATGTTCACATGATGTCACTAAAACTGTAAAAAGTGTTGTTGTTTTTTTAATCAAATGAGTAATTAACATATTTTCTGTTTTAAGTTAATAAAAGACCACAGACAACAGCTTCCACCAAGAGTGACGCTCCTAATCCTCCACAGACACCAGGGCTGCCTGTTTACAACAACAACAACAACAACAATACATTTAATTTCTAATGCACTTTCATTTAAAGTGCAGTAGAAAGAGCTGCTTCAACCCAGTGCATTGGATTGATGACTTCGGCCTGATCCACCCACATCCAGCCAAGATCAAGCCCTTCTTTTATGCTCACATCCACAACTCCCCATTCCAGAGGATCTGCAAGAACCCTGCAGTGACTAAGCTTCTGCCCGCTGCCACCCCACTCGTCATTTGTTTTTATTACCATAATATGAATAGCATCATTTTCTATTTTCTATTTATTGTTTTAACCTGATGATGATGCTTAATAACACAAATAAAACTCATCAGTTCACAACAGTGGATAAACGTTAGTTTCTGGTTTTGCTTCTAGTTTATTGCTGCTAAGTCGTCGCTTCAGCTTTACTGAAGATGTTTTCTCATCTGCTTTTCTATTGTAATTTGAATGTAACAGCATTTTTGCCTGGTACAAAACCTTCTTGGGTATAGGATAAATCTTGGGCCAGCTGGCAGTGAATTTGAATTCTTTAAATCTTAATCGGAATGATCTAATTTGAAATTGAATCTATTGGTTTGAATGGGTATCACAATAAAGTCATGTCGACCCCCTGGGATTTGTCTCGGTATGCCAGCCAGCCAGTACACCACCAAGCACGTCGTATTTCCAATTAATATTTTTATCGGAGGAGTTCATGCCAGGTCAAAAATGTAAAGCGGGTTGCTGTCATAAAAGCAATTTCTTCCCATCTCTGTTCGACTAGTTTTGCCTAGCTGTGTAGCACAAAACATTGGATTGGAGAGAAGTGACTCTGCAAAGTGAATGAATTAGGGAGCTGAATTTTTTAATTCAATGAAATACAGTTTCGATTTTATTCATGCCTTCATCTGTGTTCAAAGTTAGGATCACGAGGACATGCCCCTGTACATGCTCCACTCAGCCTCAAAATTTACATGTATGACCACAGGCGGTGCTACCTGGGGGACATGATTCCAATCACTGAGCAGCAAGGATGCAAGGACCTGTTCACTTCAGAGTTTTGAACAAAGTCACTCTATTCTAGCATTTTTTTAGGCCTTGGATGGCATAGAAATTTAATAGTATAAGATTATGATCATTAGCTAAGTATGATATTCTTCAATATACAGGAAAAGTACGTATTTGAAGAAATAGCTCCAAATGAAACCCCAATAGACACTTCAGATGTTCTATTAGTACCTTCATCTTATAAAAAAAGAATATTGTTTTCCATAAAAAGGTACAATTGCTACTTCATTGATGTTCTGCCATGTAGGGGGGAAAAAACACCTAATAATGATATTTGATATATGTTTAGAGTTGAGTTCAGTTTCCAGACCTACGAACTCAAAATGACCTTGTTGGCTCAGCGACCTTTCAAGTATCGCGATATTACGTTTTAAAAAGCGGTGTCTCCGAATCTCTCGCGAGACTACTCTCGACGTCACGGGTGACGTCACTTTGTGTTTGTACCGCTTTACGTCCCTAGTTACGATCAGTTGGTCATAGATTCTCAAAATGGACACAGAGAGTGCACGACAAACCTCACCGTGAAAAGGTAGAGTTGGACAATTAACAGCCTTTTAAGTCTCCTAACCAGTCCCTTGATTTGAGTGACCGGAAGCTGCAGGTTACGGAGGTTGCTTGCTAATAGCGCTAACTAGCTTGCTAGGCTCAGTGCGGCTCCGTGTGAAACTGCAGCTCAGACAACCGGCGGATTCGATCGACTAACCGTGTGACAGTCGCTTAACTTCATCCAGTGACATATGTGTCAAACGCTGTGATTCTAGACGCGCTGACGCTGTTGCGTGACGGTGTTGTTGCCGGAGGCTTGAGAGGCGATGTCTCGGCGTTAATCTGCCTGGTGCGGGGGTAAGTGTGTCGACCCGGGGCTGTTGTGTGACTTTATCCAGCCGGTTCCTGCGCCTCAGTCCCGAGTCCTGCCGCTGCGAGGATGTTCCCCAGCCTGGCCCACCGACCGTGGCACGTCTTCTGCAGGGTCTCCCTGCAACACAGGCCGCCCCTGTCACAGCGATCTCCGAGGTTTCCCCAAAGCTACGGTGAGCAGCCACACATTGCTGATCCTGTCCTCGCTGCAGCTCGTGGATCAGTCAGTCGATTGATTGGCTGATTGCGCTGGAAAGCAATTGTTTTGAGGTTTTAATCAATGTAGTATTTCTTACGGCTTCGAAAGTATCTGTGGTTTGTTGTGATCCTATTATAATCTGGAAATGTTGATTGCTCTCCTTCATTGCTTTCCTACAATCTTACTTCTCAGCCTTACTCAGTTTTAATAGCAAAATCTTAGAATAAGAAACATCCAGACCCCTGAGGTCACACAGTTTACTGAGTGTATTCGGAGTCAAACAAGGTGAAGCAGCTTTTAATTCCTATTTCTTCATAAACTCCCTCAACACCTGAGGACTGCTTAAACACTCACTCATTTTAAATCAGGCCTTAAAACACTATTACAGCCTCATTACACAATGGAATTTCATTAATTTCATTACCATTATCTTAAAAATGTTTCATCTTATTCTCTCAATGCATTTTATTGTTTCCTTGTAAAGCACTATGAATTGCCTAGTGTCTGAATGTTGCTATAGAAATACTTTTGACAGATTCAAAAACATTATTATTTGATTGTCGTTGCTTTGCATTATTTACTCCTTTTAAAATAAAGATCTCATTTGAGTGTTGATCAGGACAAAATGACACATTTCAGCCACATCTGAGGAGGGTTTTGGTTACACCTGTGATCATCATTTAGAGATGTTAACTTTATACTCTTTTTTGATGCATTAAGACATAACTAACCTATTAATTAAGGAATTAATCAACAGATTACTGACGAGGATCATTTATACACGACTCATTAATTTCTTTTCATCAGGAATGTTGGTTTAGCAGGAATAAACCTATTTTCTGTCACGTTCTTAAGGGTTTCAAAGTGGAGGAATTCATAGCCTGTGGTTCAGTTTGCCTGACTGTCGTCTCACATCTCTGGGGCTGGCGAGGGCTCAGTATTACTCTACATCCGGCAGCAGTAAAGATGAACCCCCGAAATCACCGGGCGATGCTCCCTCGGCAGAAAAGATTCTGTCTGGTGCTGCTAAAGTGTCCCCGGCATCAATGGGTAAGTCACTTTTGGAGCTCCTGGAGCTGTGACACTCATCTTTAATGTCTTTTTGTTGCTAGTCGTTGATAATTTGATATGAGGAAGTATTCTTATTATGATGATATGGTGATATATGTGATTCTTGGTAGCATACAGTAATAGTGTACAGAAATATTAGCAGTTTCCTGCCTTAGTCTCTCTATACTTGTCTATGTAAACAGAAATGTTTCTTTAGAGATGTTTCCAGGTGTGGATCTGAAGCTTTGACTCTGTATTAACTTTGAATGTTTTCCTAGGTATAACGCCCCAGGGCCTGACCAAAGCAGAGACAATTCAAGTGAAAGGTAAAAAGCGTCTATTGTCTATCCATCTATCGCGTTATTGTTAATGCCTGCAGTGTTGTCATTTGTGCCTTGAACAAGACTGAGACTTTCATTTCACTCTGTCATGCAGTTCGGGCTGTCCTGAAGAAAAGGGAATATGGAGCTAAATACACTCAGAATAACTTCATCACTGCTGTCAGAGCTATGAATGAGTTCTGTCTTAAACCAAGGTACCCCCTTTGCTCCAGTAGATGTCCTACATATCAAACTCATTGAGCACAGTAAACTGCATATAACCACTACTAAGTGAGTGGCATCCGCTTCGTAAATGCTAACTGACATGCATTCAGGCCACAAATTCTTCTCTGTTAATGAGTAGCCATGTTCTTGTGATTAACTAATATAAGACTCCCAGTCATTCAGTTTATTCTCAAACTCTGTTTTCACAGTGATTTGGAGCAACTGCGGAAGATCCGAAGGCGCAGCCCCCACGATGACACCGAAGCTTTCACTGTGTTCCTGCGCTCAGACGTGGAGGCCAAGTCAGTACTCTACCCCCTCACTGCTCAAAATGTCGTCTGACAAAAATAAAACACCTGTAACCACTACTTGTACTGATCCAGTGCTTTCTCTGTGTGACGTTTAGGGCACTTGATGTGTGGGGAAGCCAGGAAGCTCTTGCAAGAGAGAGAAACCTCAGGAAAGAAGTGGAGCGAGAGTACCAAGAAAGTAGGTTTTTATTTTTCATTGTCGTGTGTTTAACATTTCTCAATACTGTTTTCAAATGTAGCTATGAAGCAACAGCTACACCTCGCTCACTTTCTTTGAGCAAAGGCCTAAATTATTGCTTCTAAAACTTGTTACAGTCTGTAACGAAGGAAAAAATAAGTCTCCAACATGAACATACAGTGGACACGGAGGAGGCAAGTTTTCTGCTGATGTAAGGATTATTTAGTGCAAAATTTAGCAACACACTGTACAAGGCAAGAGTTAAAGTAAAATAATTTTTTATATATATATATACACACACATTTTGTTCATTAAAGTCATTTAACTGAAAGAGCAGGCTCGGTTCAAAATGTTGCCTGACAACTAAACTTATCAACTCATCTCCAACAAGACAAATTGTGATAGTTCATCACCTCTGACCTCTTGGTTCTGGATTTACAGGATTCATTGGAAAAAAAACACAAAAGTAAAGTTTTATCTCTTTTCATTCAAAGTTTTGGACTAAACTCACTCGGTAGACCTATAGGATTTAGTGTATTTAGACCCGTGGACACAGTCAGGAGGCGCTTCTGAAGTTTAAACTGAACATGAATAGGGAAGGAATGTGATTTAAATAACTGTAAATTTGGCATGGTTGTCGGATGTCAGACGAGCTGGACAGAGTAGTCTAGAAACTGCTGATTTAGTAGGATTTTCACAAAAAGTCATCTCTCGGCTTATATAGAAAACGGTCAGAAAAAGAGAACATATCAAGTGAACGTCAGTTCTCCTGATAGATACTGTACTTCCAGCAGGATAACACACCATGTCATAAAGCTCCAATCATCTCAAACTGTATTTTGTTTTTAACAACAATGAGGTCACTGAATACATAAAGTCCTCCATAGTCCCTAAAATTCATTGATTAAAAAAAATGCCTTGGAGATGAAGTGAAAGATGAGATCCACATCATGGATGTGCAGCTGAGAAATCTGGACCAAATGTGTGATGCTGGCACATAAATATTGACTGGTTGAATCTATGTGACCAAGAGTTCTGATGGTAAAAGGCGGTCCAACCTGTTCCTGGCAAGGTAACCCTGATGTCTGAGATTTTTCATTTTCAGAAATAAAACTTGTCTTCCAGTAGTCGGAGCTCAGTGGTACACTCACCTCAATGAGCTACCAGCACTTCTAAATAAGCTGACATGGGATTTGAAATCCTAATTATAGATTTTATTCAAAGGTTTCGCTTCAAGCTAATGCCATGTAACAAGCAGAGACAACAAGAAGTTATGTAAACATAACTTGAAATAATCTGAATTTCTAGGAAGACAACATGACTGTCCAGTCTACTGAAGACAAATGTCTTGAAAACCTTATTTTCCAACTTTGATTCTTTTTCGTTGTTACTGTTAAAGGTCAGTTTTCTTTTTTTCTTCTGAACTTCAGATATCTTTCGAAATCAGCAGTTGTTGAAGGAATACAAAGATTTTTGGGGAAACACAAAGGTGAGCCCTCTGACCTTGTTGTTGTTGTTGTTGTTGTTGTTGTTGATGATATATGTGTGTGTTGTTGCCCCTCTGCTGTCACTGTGCCCTGGTTACCCACGCCACAGAGTTTGTGTGACCTTTGTCCTCTCCAGAGGTCACTGTATTTATATGACAATGTTATTATGTGTTCACATTCTTTCTATCCGCCCTCTTTACTGTACAGTGCTTGTCTGGTATGCAGTGGTATATTCTATACTACGCTGGCTTGTTGTGCCACAATATCCCCTCTTATATAGCTGTAAAAGCTCAATACTGACATAACCGGCAAGATTTGATTTTATGGCAAGATAAGGAAAATGAAAATTTTAATCCATGCCTTCTCTCTTTTGTAAGTTCCATTTGACCCTCGTATCTTCTTTCTTTACTTCTTTGATGTAGCCACGATCAGGAAAGCGGGCGACTTTCCTACAGGGTCCAGGGAAGGTGGTCATGGTCGCAATTTGCATGTAAGTTGTGAGATTGCTGCTGCTCTCCTTTCTTTCCCACTGTGACGTCTTCCTGCACTTGGAGACTTCACTGAGCCCTGAGCCGCAGCACGCACAGCAGGAGGGTTTGGATTATCGGAGGTGTGTTCTCAGCAGGGCTACTGCGCAACAACGCATGCTGGATCAGTATCAAAGCAAACAGAAATCTGTTGCAGCAAACCATTTAGACCTGCCTCCATTAAGACTTTGTGCTTTAGAAGAATTGATGTGAAACAAAAAGAAATGAACTATTAAAAGAAGTGCATGCGAGTGGACTCACATGCTGCTGTAGTTATTGGATTATGTTGATTGTGTTAAAGAACATGTGGAGTCACATGAGGTTTAAAGAGTCGACGCAAAGGCTCCCAAGACCCAGTAAAGAAATACTCATGATTCACAAGCACAAGAAAGAAAAGGAGGAAGAGGTTCCTCTCATTTCTGCTTATGAACAGCAGGAATAATCTTCAACATAGCTTGTGTATTTTATCTGTATGTATATATTGATTTGAAATACTGTGAATATCAACAAATACATAAACATACAAGCCCAAGTTATTAACAAGGAGTAGTTGGATGTAAGAATTGTGTGCAATACTAACCAGTTCTGAATTTTTAAATCAAATAAATTAATAATTTCCCACATCTTGTTACAATCCGTGGTTGGTATTGATAAAATACAACTTTGTATATTTAATGGGGCCTGTATTCCAGCTTGATTAAGATGAATACAGTTTGATAAATGAAGAAACCCATAATCAGGTCTATTCTTGATTACATGCTAAGCACTTTATTTTTTTAGGTTTTTTATTATTCCTTGGAGCAATTAAAGTATTTCTTTTATTTTCTTTGCAGCAATGGGTTGAACTTCTTCTTCAAGCTCCTGGCTTGGGTCTACACTGGATCAGCGAGCATGTTCTCTGAAGCCATCCACTCTCTGGCCGACACCTGCAACCAGGCGCTGCTCGCTCTGGGAATCAGCCAGTCTGTCCGCAACCCAGACGCTGGTCACCCGTAAGTACCCGGAAGTTATGTTGTGTCGTCAAACTCGGTAAAGTCGAGGGGGAATCTTTATAGGTTTAGACAATCTAGGTTTTACTATCGTTGAACTCTCTTCAAAATCTTTCCAAAAAGAATAAGCATTGACCAAATGTTTAAGTAAATCGTATTGCTTGCATGACATAAAGACTAAAGAGGCAAAGTTAAGCTCACAAATAAAAAAAAGTGTATTTTATTATATTTTGATCATTTATTCATTAATTCCATTCATCTCGGGCACAATTCAGTGTTCTATATATATTTAGCAGAATTCACCAAGCGTTGGATTTTCACCCACTAATATGGATCGTGAGCTGGGTTTAGACTGTCATGAGACAGGTTAGTTTCACCCTACTGATGATGTGTTGTTGCAATAGTAAGTACATAAAACCCTTATTTGTAATATAAATTGTTGACATGCCTGAAAAAGGGTAGGAGGCAGTAAAACTTGTCTAATCCTACCCCTTCTCCAATATTCAATTCCCATCTTATTTAATTATCTTCCTGCATTAAAAATATCAAATTAATTACAATATAATATTATAGTTTTATATTAAAATGTATACAATAAAAATATATAATATTGAAGACATAATGAATGTACATATGTGTGTATGTACAGTGGGTACGGAAAGTATTCAGACCCCTTTACATTTTTCACTCTTTGTTTCATTACAGCCATTTGCTAAAATCAAAAAGCTCATTTTATTTCTCATTGATGTACACTCAGCACCCCATCTTGACAGAAAAAACAGAAATGTAGACATTTTTGCAAATGTATTAAAAATGAAAAACTGAAATATCACATGGTCATAAGTATTCAGACTCTTTGCTGTGACACTCATATTTAACTCACATGCTGTCCATTTCTCCTGATCCTCCTTGAGATGGTTCTACTCCTTCATTGGAGTCCAGCTGTGTTAAATTAAACTGATTGGACTTGATTAGGAAAGGCACACACCTGTCTATATAAGACCTTACAGCTCACAGTGCTATATGAGCAAATGAGAATCATGAGGTCGAAGGAACTGCCCAAGGAGCTCAGAGACAGAATTGTGGCAAGGCACAGATCTGGCCATGGTTACAGAAGAATTTCTGCAGCACTCAAGGTTTCTAAGAACACAGTGGCCTCCATAATCCTTAAATAGAAGAAGTTTGGGACGACCAGAACTCTTCCTTGACCTGGCCGTCCAGCCGAACTGAGCAATCGTGAGAGAAGAGCCTTGGTGAGAGAGGTACAGAAGAACCCAAAGATCACTGTGGCTGAGCTCCAGAGGCGCAGTTGGGAGATGGAAGAAAGTTCCACAAAGTCAACTATCACTGCAGCCCCCCACCAGTCCGGCTTTATGGCAGAGTGGCCCGACGGAAGCCTCTCCTCAGTGCAAGACATATGAAAGCCCACATTGACTATGAGAAATAAAATTCTCTGGTCTGATGAGACCAGGATTAAACTTTTTGGTGTTAATTCTCAGCGGTATGTGTGGATAAAACCAGGCACTGCTCATAACCTGCCCAATACAATCCCACCAGTGAAACATGGTGGTGGCAGCATCATGCTATGAGGGTGTTTTTCAGCTGCAGGGACAGGACGACTGGTTGCAAGTGAAGGAAAGATGAATGCGGCCAAGTACAGAGATACCCTGGAAGAAAACCTCTTCCAGAGTGCTCAGGGCCTCAGACTGGGCCGAAGGCTCACCTTCCAACAAGACAATGACCCGAAGCACACAGCTAAAATAACAAAGGAGTGGCTTCGGAACAACTCTGTGACCGTTCTTGACTGGCCCAGCCAGAACCCTGACCTAAACCCCATTGAGCATCTCTGGAGAGACCAGAAAATGGTTGCCCACCAACATTCACCATCCAACCTGACAGAACTGGAGAGGATCTGCAAGGGAGAATGGCAGAGGATCCTCAAATCCAGGTGTGAAAAACTTGTTGTATCATTCCCAAGAAGACTCGTGGCTGTATGAGCTCATAAGGGTGCTTCTACTCAATACTGAGCAAAGGGTCTGAATACTTATGACCATGTAATAGTTCAGTTTTTCATTTTTAATACATTTGCAAACATTTCTACATTTCTGTTTTTTTCTGTCAAGATGGGGTGCTGAGTGTACATCAATGAGAAATAAAATGAGCTTTTTGATTTTAGCAAATGACTGCAATGAAACAAAGAGTGAAAAATTTAAAGGGATCTGAATACTTTCCGTACCCACCGAGTATATATATATATATATATATCTCATACAGACAAAAGAAAATAAAGGATTAACCAAAGAACCTAGCAATAAAAATGTCTCTTACAAAAGCTTCTCCTGATATAAATCATAACCTTCATCAGTAAACTACACAAATGATATTCATTTCTGCCTTGCTACATTAATTCTGAACCGTGTAGTAACAAAACTTATGGAAAAACTCACATGAATGCACAGCAAATTATTACAAGCTTTTTGGGGAGCCTGGACATGTTGAACTCGGTGCAGCAGGATTAAAAGTATTGCAACCAAACTAATCTGTGAATTCTCAACATTTGGCAGATTTGCTGTCATTAGTCAGTTACTTTTGGGTTGAAGTTGGATTGTTAAATTCCTGCAAACAGAAATTAACTTTGCATGCGTGTGTTATTTCTGTGAAGAACAAGTGTGTGTGAATAAAGTGAAAGGAACTCGCCTCTCTTTGCTTTAATGGACTTCTATTGTGTGTTCCAGCTACGGGTTCTCCAACATGCGCTACATCGCCTCTCTCATCAGCGGGGTGGGCATCTTCATGATGGGAGCAGGCCTCTCCTGGTACCACGGCATTATGGGATTACTGCACCCGGAGCCTATTGAATCTTTGTTATGGGTGAGCGTCGGTGCAGATTTCTGTCTGAGTGTCTAATTATCCCCCAAAAAAACACAAAACAATCCAACGTTTCACCTCCCTCTGTTGTAGGCTTACTGTATTCTGGCGGGCTCTCTGGTGTCAGAAGGAGGTGGGTTATTGGATGTTTGCTGATGTTTTCACTGCGCTGCCTGCAGTTATTCCTCACCCACTCCTGCTTTTTGTCTCCCCTCAGCCACTTTACTAGTTGCCATCAATGAGATCAGGAGGAGCGCCCTCCATCATGGACTGTCTTTCTATGAATATGGTAAGTTCAGCTCCAGTCTGTTACTTGTTGGGTCCATCAGAGGTGGAAAATAAAGTGTTTGCATTTTGTTACTGTACTTCAGAACATTTTACGTTTTACTTTTATACATTTGTGAACCTGCCTCATTATTTACTTGAAGATTCAGAGTTTCAGTAAAAGGATCCAGTGGTCACAGTAATAACTTATAATACTAAAGGTGCGGTGAATTTAGTTATCTACTTTAAATGTCAGTACTTCCTGTTTCTGTCTCAAAAATAAATATAGCTTATGCATTTTATATGATATCTTGCCAGACCGAAAACTGAGGCAAGTTAAAATCACGATCCGATTCATTGGTACTGATGAAATTGGTACTGTACCAATTCAGTTGTGAACTTTCATTTTTTTTTAATGCAATTAGAAAAGTGTAATTACTTTTACAAAAGTTTTTTTTTTTTACATAAAAATAAAGAATATGAGACTTTATCTGAATCTTGGCTTAAATGTATTTTTAAAAAGCTCTTAAAACATGATTCCAATACAGGACTTGTACAAATGGTCACCCTAGAGATGTAATGGTTAAAGAACCAATGCTATTTTTGCACTTGAATTACCTTTGAAATAACCGCTGTGACCTCTTGCGCTGATCACTTTGAAGGTGGTTGCTGTTATTTTCATTCTGAGAACTTTTTCTCTCCCTGCTGCGTCTCAAAGCTCCATCAAATGATCCAGTTATTGAGTTGCAGAGAGATCACTTGTTGGAAGCATGTTTGTGTGAATGTTGCTGTGTGTGTGCGCAGTGATGCAAAGTCGAGACCCCAGCACGAACGTGGTGCTGCTGGAGGACGCCGCCGCAGTGCTGGGAGTCATTTTGGCCTCCGGCTGCATGGGACTCACCTCCCTCACAGGTGAAGACAAGAATTGGACTCATCCTGTTTTTGTTAGTGATTGGTGTTGAGGAACACACGAGTGGACCTGTTTTGTTTTGGTAGGTAACCCGCTGTATGACAGTCTGGGCTCGCTCGGCGTGGGGACGCTGCTCGGCGCCGTCTCGGCTTTCCTCATCTACACCAACACTGAGGCCCTGCTGGGACGCTCCATACAGGCCGAGCGTGTTCAGAAGCTCACTGAGTTTCTGGAGAACGACCCCGCTGTCAGGTCAGCCAATGCACACACGCACACACCAAATGTTTACAATCCGCTCCACAAACTCTAAACGTGAAGCAAGTCTTGCTGTTGGAACTGGACTCGCTCATGAGAGCAATAATAAACTCTGGGTTGTCAAGCCAGGACTTTATAGGCCTGTAGATGTTAATGAACACCAGCCAGGCTTTAAATAGAGCAGCGGGCGCGTCCTGGAGGTGACCTGCTACCGTCTGTATTCAGAGCAAAGGCCTCAGTCACATGAACAGAACGGTATGAGTGATAAACTCCTCGCCAACAGTCACATGTTGAACCTCTGTCACATCCAGCAGTGCTGCTTTGCTCTCCTACTGAATTTCTATGTATTCTTTTCGACGAGCAGGGCAATCCACGACGTGAAGGCCACCGACATTGGGCTGAGTAAAGTGCGCTTCAAGGCTGAAGTCGACTTTGATGGCCGGGTGGTGACGCGGTCTTATCTGGAAAAACAAGACATTGACCAAATCCTCAACGTGAGTATTAATTCTTTTATTCCTTAATGTTAATATTTGATTTTATTTGAATTTTAACCTTCTAACCTTCATCTTAATTACAAAAGTTTTCTCAGTTAAAGAAAAGGCGTGTATCTCCTCACCCAGTGAACTTAAAAAAGGTTCATTTTTTTCCCATTTATGTTGTTTTGAGTTTTAATTATTGAGAATTCAGAAGAAAATATCAGTTATTTATTGAAGACATTCAAGAATTATTTTTATGTGCAGTATTTAAAATGTTTTTCAAAAAATAAAATCTGTCTCATCATTCACTAACCTAAACTGTGTGAATGTCGCATGTGATTCTGTGTTCTTGCTCGTCCCTACATTTTTGCTGATCTTGTTTTTCTATGTTCATAGTCCCTACACTTATAAAATATATTTTGAAATTATTAAATCAATAAGTTTAGTTGTCACTTAACTCGGTCTTCATGAAAACACAAAGCATACACTGTTTTGCAGAAATGCATTTCTATGAGGGAATATTAATCGAGCACTGAAATGTTGTCATATATGTGATGTTAGGAAGATTTCTTTACCAAGTGTCTGAATATTTAGTATTCATCTACAACATATAGTCTTGACAATAACAAAGTGTTTTGTCTCATTTATGCTATTGTGTACTGCGATGTCCCCGGCCAGCTCAGTTGGTAGAGCATGAGACTCACAGTCTCAAGGTAGAGGGTTCATGTCCCACGCCGGGCGCCACCTTCCCGTGGGCTCACCACCTGCAGGAAGGTTCTTAATCGGTGACAGTGCTCAGACTGACACCCCCGCGACCTGGAAATGGATAAGCGGGAGAAAATGGACGGATGGATGTGCTGAGATGAAGGACTTGTTGGTTTTTGTCTCCAAGTCCCAGCTTTTGCTGCGTCAGTAAATGTGGCTGCTGTGTGTTTGTGTTTGACCCTGCAGGACATTCAACAGGTGAAGACCCCTGAGGAGCTGGAGAACTTCATGCTGAAACATGGAGAGAACATCATCGATACCCTCGGTGCCGAGGTGGACCGCTTGGAGAAAGAACTCAAGGTACTGGC